>NC_045644.1:33674953-33982398 GCF_009829145.1 Chiroxiphia lanceolata
TTATTGCAGACAGAGCTGGGAGTTATTAAATCTCCATCCCATAATCCAGCCTCCAGCTCCCCCTGCCCCAAGTTATTTATGGCTATTTGCTGGGAGTTTTCCCTCGGAGGGAAAACAGGAGCATGTACTGCCAGCGCAGGAGAGCAGCGCTTATTCCCTTGCCGCCACACTGCTGGAATGACTAACCCTTTTCCTGCCTGGGAGAAAAAAAAACTCCTGCCTTTTTTTTTTTTTGGTTTTGGAAGCTGTAACACACAGGAGCGATTATTTCCAAGCAGAGGCTCCGTGTCCCCTGCCTTCCTCCCTGTGGGTTTCAGTGGTGGAGATGGATGGCCTTGGTGCTACGCGATGCTCCCGAGGGCAGGAGGGTCCAGCCCAATTATACAAGGGCACTGACACGCTCACTGGGTTTCCACGGGAGCAAAAAGAGCCCTCCCTCCCATTTTCCCTCCCTGCTGAGGGCAGCACAGGGGCAGAGGTGGGGAGAATGCGTCTGTCAGTCCTGACTGTGCAAACGCCAAAACCTGCGTTCACAACAGGACTTTCGGTGGGGGGTGGAATCCTTCCTTCCTGTTTCTGGGAGGAGGATTGCAGCAGTGGGGCTTTGTAGAGGGGTGTATTAATTGCACAGTGAGGTCTGATTGTGTGAATGATGTGTTAGTGTAGCTTTCACTGGAAGATTTGGGGGATCACCCCTCTGAACGGCAGCGTGGGCTGGTGAAAGCTCAGCCTGAAAAAGAGTTGGTTCCCCCCTCCTTTAAAAAGAAATAGCCTCATCCTCTGACATCATGGCTTTACACACTGCTAAAAAAAAACATGTCAGGGTTTGCCACAGAGGAGAGACTTTCCTACTCAGCCTGGCAGCAGCCTCTGCATCCATCCCCACACCGTTTGGGGCTGCAGAAAGGGCACATCCCATCCAGGATTTTATTCTTGGAGCGAAATGACACTGGTGACTGGCTGCGGTTGTCACTGTGAAGGGGCTGTCAGCCCATCAGGGTGGCACAGGACACAGCTGGGATGTGGGGATGCTGCCCTGGGGTCTTGCATTTGGCCTGTGTTGCAGAGAACCTGAGCTCAGCTCTTCTGCCATTCAGCTGTACGCCTGCACTGTCACGTCACCGATTCGTGGGGAAAATGCATGGTCTCGTTTCATCGTGGTGTTATCAATCATGGTATTGTTGCACTGTTACAGCCCCTTCTGCTCTTCCTCTGCAATCAATGACATGGAAAACTTCATAGCTTGTACAGCCTCTGGCTGTGTCCCCTGTGGCCCAGGCCTGCCTGGCACCAGCCCTGTGGTTTGGGATCAGGCTGGGTAGCTGTGCCCAGCAGCACCATCCATTCCTTCCTCTCTGGCTGTGTACGTAACTGCTGGGTCACTGAGGGTGCCTGGGTCAGGGAGATACACTATCTTTGGTGCAGGCCTTGACTACACGTGGCAGGTGGACTTTCTACACGAGCCATTAAATTGGCGCTGGTTTTATGGTCAGTTTAGAGTTTAATTACATTTTGATTACATTTCTTTTGTGAATGGCATTGTTCATCACTTCCCGTCTCAAAGGCCCTGGAATATGGAGCACTTGCATATGTATGTGTTGCATGGGGTGTTTTACTGTGGCCTTGGTCTTGTAAGACATAATGCCAGCTTGGAGATGAGTTGCTCTCGAGGCTTCCAGAGCACCCTTGGCGCAGAGCTGGCCTGAGGTTTAAAATGAGGTGGCTTTTCCAGTTTTGCTGAGGACAGAAAACACGGGCGGGGTTTTATTTTCTTGGTCCTGCTAAGCTGAAAGCAAAAGTGATCCTGAAGGTGTGGCTTCAGTCTGAGCCATCTACAGAACCAAATTTCCAAGGCAAGTAGAGAAACAAGGTGAGAATAGACTGGCAGCTGAGATGGAAGGGGTGGGAGGTGTGTTTGGCAAGGACCCCCAAGGACAAGTTGTATTTTTTGGGCATCAAAGCATCTCTGTCTTCCTGATGGTGAAGGTGCTTGTAATATTATGGAAAGCAATACTGTTGGAAAACTAGAACTGTCTCCTTTTTCCAGGGAGGTAAGGAAAGTTCCTGTCATTGGAAACCACAAGGAAAAAATCAACAACTTTTAATTTGATGGAGGAAGATGCCACCTGCCCACAGCCAAATTCTGCCTCTCCTGACCCTCTGGCTGTGATAGCTTTGGTCTGCTGCACTGAAATAATTTCTCAGCCTGGGATGTAGCCCCGAAACTGGTGTGGCAAGTCCTTCCCAATGTAAGGCTTTAAATACAAAGCACCTCTGACATCCGCATCACCCCAGCTGGGACAGGGTGCCAAAAGAGGGATTTTTAGCTCAGCTCATGGATAGTCAGAAGAGCTGAGAAGTGGAGCAAGGGCTGGAGGTAGTGAGAGGCTGTGGGCAGACCATTTTGAGTGGAAAAGAGGAGGCAGTGGTGTGGGACTGGGTTGTGCCTTGGGAAGCAGTAGGATGGGGTGGGCTTCAGCTCATGTGCAGCTTTCCCGTTTTCCATGATTTGGAGTCAAAAGACAAGGCACGAAGCGTGTGGCTGTGTTGTGAGCTTGGCCAGAGCCCTGAGGCTGAGCTGGGGCTATACACTCTCCTTGCAGTTAGGGAGAAGTGTAGCCCCACCTGGGTGCCTCAGGGCAGTCTTCCACTCCATGGTGGTGTGTGTTTGTCCCCAGATTGATAAATACCTCTACGCCATGCGGCTCTCTGACGAAACGCTGCTGGATGTCATGGCTCGCTTCAGGAGGGAGATGAAGAACGGCCTCTCCAGGGATTTTAACCCCACGGCTGCAGTCAAGATGCTTCCCACGTTTGTCAGGTCCATTCCTGATGGTTCAGGTAAGAAGCTTAGTGTTTGTTTTCCGTGTTAAACATGATGTGCTTCATGGAAACCTGTTAGAAATACACCAGTTGCCACCAAGAACAAGAGGGATTTGCTTCCTGGCAAGCCCAGGCAGCATTTTGAAGGCAGCTCCCCCTCCGTGTGCAGGTCTGTTCCCGCAGATGCTGGAAGATTTAGTGATTCCTGTGTCAAAGCCGTTTTGATGCCAATGGAAGAGGCCTTCCTGGCAAACAGTTCACTATCAGTCAATACATGTACTCTGAGACTTGTCTGCCAACAATCAATACTTCAGATAGGATGATTTTTGATTTGTGCAGTTTACACCGATGTCATCTAGATCTTAACAAATACAGTGGCTTTTAGTCATTTGCTGCTTCACTCAACATCTCCTTCTCCTTATTTTTTTCCCAGTGGAAGTCTGAATTTGAGTTTCCTGGCATTCATTTTGCATTTTGTAGCTGTCCCTTGCAGACTGTCTTGGGGGAAAAGTCACAGAACTCAAGGAGGTTGCATCATGTGGCTCCAAAGCTGCTGCTCTGGTGTACTGAGCTTTTTCCATCCAGATGTAGGACTTGGTTTTTCTGTGCTCACTGTACTGATAAAAGTGGCACAAAGAGCTATCAGAAACCAAAAAGATGTTGTGTTGGTATTTGAGACCAAGATTGCCTCTATTAATTATTGTTGTTACTTCTAAATTACTTGGTGTCTGTAAAAAATAAATACCATATATAGAGTACATAAATATATTTATAAACATTATATAATAGTGTTTATTATTTAGTAGTGACACTGGGTTTCCTTCTCACGTAGTGTGAGGAGGTTAACTAGTTTGGTGCCTACCACAAATTATGTCCCTGTGTGCAGAAATTGCAAGGTTGCAAGAACTGCATAACAGAGTTATCTGTTTTGAGGCTTTCTTCTTTTTTTTTTGAGTTAAAATCAAGAATTTATTGGTGAAAGAACATGAGGCCTGGTGCTTTGTGTAACTTCCTGCTGCTGTCTGGCAGGTGGAAATCTTTGATAGTTCTGCTTTGCTGTTGCTTTCTGCCACCTTAAGCATTTTAGTTGAGAATTGAGTCTCTGTCGAAGAAAAAAAGCAAAGGGAGAATGAATATGAATGCTGTGTTCTCCTTAATTCAGCATTGCTGGCTGTTATGTTGAAATACTGTGTTGAAATTCGCAGCCTGTTGAGAAAGCCAAAAGCTGCCACATACAGCTGGGTCACGGGCAGGGGTTGCACTGAGGATTCGCAGGTGAGGTGAGGTGACTTGAGGGCTTTTGCATAGAATCCCAGCAATTTAACTGGCTCAGAAATCCCTGTGTTTTCCTCCATGTGTGTTTGAGTTTAGTTGAGCAGTGACCTGTCCCCCTACCCTGCTCCATCAGCCATTGCAGGGCACCAGGTCTGAGCTGCTGGCGGCGCGTCAGATAATTCTGTGAATTGTTCGGTGGTACAAACTGGGAAGACTTTGAGATGCCATATGGCACAGGACAAAGGGGATGTGCACCTGGCCAGGAGAGGTTTGAGAGATTGCTGCTGGGACTGAGGACAAGGCAGAGCAGTGGGTAGCCCTGGCTGAGCATGGGCATGTGTGTATGCCAAGGCATTAATTTCAGATCATGTATGACACACCTACTTAAAAAAGCAGCCTTGTGTGTTGTGTACAGGGTGCTCAGTTCTTGATCCTATGCCCACTTGGCTCCTGCCAGCCTCTTCAGGATGCGCAGGCTGTGGGCAGGGCTTTGCAGCAGGGATTAGGGCAAGGCAGGGCTTTGGCCAAGGAATTTCTGTAGAACACAATAGTGATCCGTACGTGCAGGTGGTGAGGGTATCTTTGGATAGCTGTTAGTGAAGCAGGCACAACCATTCCCTTCTTTCCCTGACAGGGCATATTCCGAGCCCAGGTATGAGCAATATTTGCTGTGGGTGGGTGTGGTGTTTCTTTCCTGATTCACCTGCTTGTGCCTGTCACGCCTGGCTCAGCCACCACACGGGTGCAGCCAGGGCAGACTTGGAGCCCCCTGCCCTCTTCCTCCAGAAGGTTCTAGGGGACCCTCACGGATGTGACCGTGTTGCTGTGCCCAAAGATGGCAATTTGTGCCTTCAGCTGTCCCTCCGTGAAAGCCAGAGGCTGAAAGCCTGCCCTTTTCTCTGGCCTGTCTCTCATTACTGCCTTGTAAGCTCTTTCCTCTGAGTCCAATTATTATTATGGGAGCTGACTATTCAGAAAAATACTGTTGTTTAGTTTCAGATCTTTGCTTGTGTACTTTTCTAACAAGGACTTTGTGAGCAATAATTCTGGAGACCCTGGAGGTGTTGGTGTTAGCAGGGGTTTTTTTTGCTTCATTCAGACTTGGTTTTATTTACAAAAGCCACAAGGTTTTTTTTGTGCAGAGTGCCCAGAATGGTATCTTAAGCTAATTCAAAATGCTCTCAGAGGCTCTTCCTAAATAAATTCATGGCAGGTTTGATTGCACCTTGGTGTTGCAAAGCACAGATTAAATGCTGCTACTTGGGGTTAATTCCTGAAATACACTAAAAGAAAACCGCTACTTTGCAATGAAGAAAGCTTTACATCTAGTTCAGAGATCTTTTTGAGTGACAAGGATAATTCTTAATAAATTTTACTTTGCAATGAGCTTGATGGTGCTGGAAATCAAGCATGCTAACTCATTAATTTTTTTACAGGGGAGATATTTCTGAAGTGCAGTATTTGTTTGAGGTATGTACTGATGTGCGTTTAGGCTTGAAAAAGGGCCATCTGCTCCACTGTTGATTTTCCCATTAGTGGAGGTAGTGGCTTGCACTCAACAGATGATACCCAAATAAGCTTTATCTTATGAGTATTTGGCTTAATGAGACACTTGTGGTCAATGTTTGACTGGTGGACTTGCTGTGGTGAAGGGGTTATGAGTTGCTAAATTTGTTATGCTGAGCCCAGAAAAGGGGACTGCATCTTCTTTTGGATATGTTTGGGTATGTTCACGTTTTAAATGACATTTGTACTGGTAAAAAAAGTGATGTTTAAAGCCATACTACTCAGGAACAGGTAGGGAAGCACTGCAAGATCTGTGTTTTGGCAAACTGAGTTTGCCCATGTCTTAAGCAGCAAGAAGAAGAAGTTGCATTGCAGCACAGTAAAACTGGGAGGATTATTAGAATTGGGGGCTCCCACTGTCATTTTGCTACATTTTTCTGTATGGAGCTTACTGTTCTTTGTGGTTTCTCATGTGACAGTGTTTTGTTTCTGTATTGCATCCTTGGAAAACCATAAGGGCATTTGCAGTGCTTTTGCCTCTCTTGGTCTGTTTCTGTTAAAGATCCTGCCCTGAGGGACGCCTTGTCCAGCTCATCAGCTTTGCTGAGCGAGACGAGGCTCCCAGAGGTGCATGGAGCAATGAGGAGGAGGAACAACTCGCTAAACCAGACTTCGGAGTTTTGATCTGAGATTAGACAGAGTAATCTCAGAGGCAGGTCTGGCTCCGGAAATCCTCGTGGAGTTTGTTCGAGGTAACACGACCAAACTGCCTTCCCAGCTGCCAAAGGTCTTTCCACGTTGAATTTAGGTAGAAGTGGAAAAAGTGTTAGGAGTGGCCTTCCTAAAGTCACAGCTCACGAGGAAGTAGGATGAGAAAACTCTGTGTGCCTTTGGTGGATGCTATGCACAGACAGGAATGCCTGCAGAGAGCCCTGGGGATTCCCTGCAGCCTGGGCACACACTCCTGGGGGATAAGCTGTGCACTCTGCCTCCGTAAATATTATCTTTTCGAGGACTTTAACGATCACTGCCTTTGCTCTCTCATTGATAAGGTGAGATAACATTGATAAGGTGAGTTGGTTAGTCAGATATATTTGCCTTGCTCTCCTGGGAGTGCTGAAAGTGTCATTCCTCAGATAGCCAGGCCTGAACTGCACCCTGAAGTCTGTGGAGATTGGAGGGTAGTGGATTTGCCTTCAGACCTCTCCACCACAGAGGGAGATGGAGGTATTCTAAGTATTTCCCTGGCTCCTGGGGAGGTATTTAGTAGCTCTGGGCAAGGCATCACAACTTGTGAATAACTCCTGCAGCAATACAGGGCTATTTTTTCAGGCTGTCGTTTCTCGTTTCTCTGACTTGTGTTATCTGACTGCAATTTGCAGTGAATCTCAGCTTTTCTGGGTGCAAAGTAAATGGTTCCTACTTTAATTACATCTGTGTATAATTTGTTGATTTTGGAGTAAGCACAATCCAGCCACTATTCAGGGTTATTTGCCAAAATGACACAGGTTTACTTACAGCAAAAGGCTGCTCATCAGTGGTCTGGCGTCCCTTCATTTTACTGTCTGTTTTCCACATCTTTTTTGCCTTTCTCCTGAGATCTTTGATCTGGCACCTTCATCATGAGATCTGGATACACACTGTCCACTGTTAGTCCAATATTTTTGGATAAACCCTCATTGCAGTTGCCTGTGGTGGTTGGTTTTGCCATTCCACCAACTTCACGTTAAGTTGGAGGGAATCAGGTTGATGTTCGCATGGATGCCCTGTGGGTAGAACTTCCTTGGCTGTAGGCACTGGACTTTCGCTTCTGTGTTGCACTTAACTTTCCAGATTTGTGCTGCATACGGTTTTTAATCACCTGTATCTTGTTTTCCACGTAGAGAAAGGAGATTTCATTGCACTGGACCTTGGTGGTTCTTATTTCCGAATTCTGCGGGTGAAGGTATCGCATGAAAAGAAGCAGACGGTGCAGATGGAAAGTGAAATTTATAACACCCCTGAAGATATCATGCACGGCAGCGGGACACGGGTAAGCTCCTCTTCCCTCGGAGGTGTCTGGAAAGATTAACTACTTAGATTTTAGGAAAGCCCCACAGGAATGACCGTAGCATCTTAACAGTTGCACCTGTAGCGTGCACGGACTCAACTTCTGTGTCAGTACTGAACATAAATAAGCAGTGTTTAGTGTAACAGGGTATGCATGGCTGCTGCAAATCTGCTGTCATCCTGCTTGGAGACTTTTGGATGAGTTAGGGAAAAAATGACCAGGAAATAAAAATTCTGGCTTTTATAGTAAAGTTACTTTCCATGAGCATGAATGGAGAGCAGGAAAACAACTTAGTCTTTGTAAGCAATGAGCATGACCAGCCCTGCAATTGTAGTATTAAGTGAGGGATAGAAATCCCCATGACAGCCAAATATCTGTGCTGGCAGTCTGAGCAACTCAGCACTTGTGAAAAGTACAAGTACGTTAGAAAAATTACAGGAAGCTCATAGAATGTTTTGGCACAGCTTCAACTTCGTTTTGCTGAATAATTGAACTTTTTTGGTTTTTTTTTTTTATTTTATTTTCCCCTGTTCCAAGAGTAGAAAATGTTTGGATCCATTCACTTGGATTTCAAATTGTGTTCTTTGGAGGAATTTATTTTCTTTTTATGATCAGGAAGTGGATTACAATGAATATTTTACTGACAGATTTGTCTCTGTGTCAGCATAAGGCAAAACAAATAATTTTCATTGTTGGAAACAGCAAGGTTTTTACACTTTTACTCGAATGAGGTGCTGCTTAGGAGTATGAGACCTGCAGGTAACTTTAAAGCTTGTTTCAGAAGAATAAACAAAGGAGGAGAAAAAGAAAAATTCTGGGAACAGCATTTCTACCTTTAATATATTTTCTGTAGTCACCTTAATACCCTTAATGTATGTATCTGCTGCATTCTTATGCAGTAGTGAGTGTAAGGTGGCAATCATGGCCTGTCAGTAGAACTGGTGACAGCATTACTGTGCTATCTGAACCACAGCAGTAAAATAACCTTCTTGTAAAGACTTTTCCTACCTTACTGCTTTATTTCTGGGCCAAGAGGTCATGCAGTGGCTTTCCCACAGAGTGGTTTTGGAGGGGAGCTGAGCTGAGCTGCCTGGTGCTGGTGGAGGCGGGGAAATTGGGTGGGCTGCTCGGGGGGAGGTTGGGAGCAGTGTCCACAGATGGGTGTGGGGAGACTTAATGGAGATATGATAAGGGTGATCAAGAGAAGCGAAGAAAGGAGACATCAGGTCTGCTTTCTTTCCACGGCTGTGTCATGCTTGTGTTTTAATTTTTAAATACCCAAAGACCATTTGGCTGTCAGGAAGCAGCAGTGTGGAGCTCAGGCTGATAGGCTTTGTCATGGCTTTTAAGCTGAAAGAGAGGCAAGCAAGGCTTCCACTGACCCCGTGGGCACAGTCACTCCCAGTGTTTGAGAACTAGGAGAAGAAGAACTGGAAGCATCATCAGAATTACAGCCAGGTTTGAAGTTGTCCCATGACAATATCCAGTGCTTGCTGTGTGACTTCACAGGGCAGCATGGGGCATGCCCAGGAGGCACAGACAGGTGATGGTTTGTTGCTTCTGACTGATGGATATGGTGGAGGTTTCCTGAAACCTCTGAGCCAGGTTTGTGGAATACTTGGACTGAACTGCCTGTCTGGGGTAGGCTACTAATGATTTCCAGCAAGCTGTGTCATTAACTTGGGTGAGTTATACTCATAAAGCTAAGTACATAATCAGCTTATTGCAGGATTGTGATTTATGGCTTCATGGCTCACTACCATGGTTCATTTTGATATTTTCTACTTCATGGCATTCAAACCTCTTTTTTTTCCCCATCTGTTAGGCATGGGCTGACAGCTTTGCCAATCAGAGTCTATTCCTTGTCAAAATCAAGGGCAAAAATCTCATTGATTTCAGTGGTGAAATAGCAGGTGTAAAATTTGTAAGAAGCCTGTCTCCTATGTGAGCTCAGTAAAGAGGAGCGTACCTGAGGCTTGATTTTGCTGTTGCTTTTTGTGTTCTGCTGCCACTGGAGATAGGTTATGGATTTGTGGCTGTTCTGATCTGAAACTGTGGTTTCCTTGCTCCTTAAAACATCCCTGTTTGGGAGCTTGAGCCTGAGCTCCGATCTTCAGTTGCTTGCCAAAATCTCCTGTCTGCTAGCTAAATGCGTCCTTGTGGAGCCCTCTTGGAGCCCAGCCTGAGCAGGCGACTTCATGGCCAGAGGAGTTAATGAAGCCTGATCTATTGCTCAGCATCTCATGATTGTATTGCTTCAATTCTATAAATGTGTGAAATCAGACTGGTCCTTCCCTCTTGGCTGCAGTGTTCGCTCTGTCCATCTCGGACATTTGATAAAATGCTTGGCTTGCACTGTTCCCTACCACACACCTGTAGAGGTGAATGGGGATTTGGATTTTATCTCAGTCCACCTGCCCTGCTTTAGTGAAATCCACAGGAACGTTGTAATGTTCCCCCAGATTTCTGTCAGAGTCCTTTGGCACTGGGAAGGTTTGGATGTTAGCGTGGGCATGGGCACATACAGACACTGCCTTGAGTCTCCTTAGGGAATGTCTTATGAACATCCACGGTACAAAATGTCTGCTTTTGGGTGGTGCCTTCCCTCTGTGCTGTGTGAAGAACAGTAGCTCAGCCAGGCTGTGCCTCACTGAGCAGACACAGCTCCTGCAGTGCCCAGGTTGTGGCTGATAGTTAACTGCACCTCCTGCCCGGGTTACGCTCGCGTGCCCGCTGCCAGCCCAGAGCCCGAGCGACTCCCAGAGCGCTGCCAGCTCAGAGCTCAGCCTCAGCAGGTCCTGCCAGGGCTGCCTGGGCAAACACAGCAGGTGCACAGACTCTTTGAAGTCCATGGGGAATGCCCAGGGATTTTTTGCCTTTGGACTTACAAAGCAGATCTCGTCTCTTCTCTGTGCAGTTGTGGTTCGTTGCATGAGAGGGATTTTTGTAGCAACGTACGTAGTCAACGTTTCTGCTTCCTGCTCTCTGAACTCCCCAGGGGTTTGACGTTGGCCCCTGGCTTTTGTTTGTAATCCTGGAAGCAGCTGAAAGTTTAGTAGTATTGAGTATTCAGCAAGATACTTTCAGATGAAAAGCATAATCAAAACACACACTCCAGCTCTTTCTGTGTTCCTCCTGGAGAAGTTCTCATGTTTTGTTACTTAACTATAGTTCTTTTCATAACTCCTCTTCCTCTCTCATTAATCTGAATAGCTGAAAGTAGTCTTCCAGAAGTGCAGCAGTGTACATTCTTTCCCATGTTGTTTCACTGCGTGGGCTCAGCAAAATGTCCTTGATTTGCCCAGGACAGTGAATGGCAACATTCTCTCTGGGAAACTACTGTTCTTCTGCTTAATCAAATCTGACCTCAATTAAAGAATGGGTTTAAGGTGTTCAGTTTAATTGTAACATTACACGCACCGATTCTTGACCTGCCTCAAAGGGCAGAATACTCCTGTTCATCATTTGTAATTGCTGCAGCCTGTCTGTAGTGCGCATTCCCACCTCTCCAAGATTCTAAATTGTTCTTAATAAGGCCGTGTGGGCTAATTGGAACCACAACAGATGGCTTTTTGTACTCCTTCCCAGCTAGCCCCAGTCTCCTGAGCAGTTTACTTGGTCTTGTCCCACCAATGCTGCTGCAGATAGGGTGGGGGGGGTTTGTTTGTTTGTTTGTTTGTTTGTTTGTTTTTCCGGGGAGTTAAAATGTGAAGCCCAGTTATCTCCTGGGGCAGGCAGCGACTTGTTAATAGTTTGCCATCCATTTGTGGTATGGGTCAGTTCAAGGCATGTCTGGCTTTCTGGTACTGGTAAATACAAATGTGTATGTTTGTTGCTTTAATTGCTTGGACTTGATTTCAGCTTTGAGTGTTGAGGGGCTTTCCAAAAGGCTTGGTGTGAGAGGCCTTTGTGCCTGCCTGGTTCCAGACCTGGCTGGCAGGGACACATCATGCAGTGGTCACAGGTGCCACCAAGGCACTGGGTGGGAATTGGTACCCACAAGCCCGGTGCAGGTTGCCTGCATAGTTCAGCAGTTCGAAAAATGCAGAAAATGTCCCCATTTTGGGTTGTTTCTCAGAGCATGTAAAATATTTAGACGAATCCCTTGGGTGTTCTTTTTGTTTGTTTGTTGTGTGCTTTAGGAATAGATTTGAGAGAGGATGTTCTTTTGGGTGGTTCCTGCAGAGTGCTGGATTCTCTGGTCTCAGCAATGCTTGAGTGAAGCAGATGTTATCTTCTCTGCGTCATTATAAAAGTGCTTAACCTCCCGTGGGTCTGGATCCCAAGTGTTCTTTTGAGATTCTCCTTCCTGTTGTTGAAAGGTTAAAAGAACATTTTTGATCTCATCAAATATTAAGTGGAAGGGTTGCAGCAGACTTGAGAGCCAAGAGCCCCTTGTTTCATGAGAAATATTCTTATATGGGTGTAATAGATGCCTGCAGAATTAGGTGTGTAAAAGGACAATGTATTTTATAGTTTATTAATTATTACAATGTTAATGTACCCTGCCTGAGAGTATTTTCATAGCTATGCCATTTATATATCTTTTAAAACCTGGAGCAGCAGCTATTTTCCCCTTTCCCCTCACCCCGTACAGTTTTCATTATGGAACTTGAAACATTTTCTCTCTGAAGCTGTATATCTAATCATGGTGGTTTTATACCTTTCTTATAGCTTTTTGATCATGTTGCTGAGTGCCTGGGAGACTTCATGGAGAAACAACAGATCAAAGACAAGAAATTACCAGTCGGGTTTACGTTTTCTTTCCCCTGTCGACAGTCCAAGCTAGATGAGGTAAGAAGATTTCACAATTCTCTTAATATGTAGAAGAGCTGCTGTGTTATTAAAACACTGTGATGAAAGCAGCATCCCAGACAGGGCTCATTTTGGGGATAAATGAGTGTTATATTTCACTGGCAGACTGTGTTTGTGTTTATGTTTTTGCTTGAAAGAGCTGGGTAACATGAGGAAGAGGCATCTGATGTTTTGTGCTGTCCCTGGGTGAGCTCCTCAGCGTTATGGTTTACCCCATAAACACGGTGGTGGTTTTTCCTGCCTCCTGTGCAGCCTTTTTCACCTCTCCATGGGGTGTGACTGGGAGGGACCCAGCCCAGCAGGGTTTGCTCAGGTTTTGCTGACCCTCACAAGTGTACCCACGGATCTGGATCCAGGTGTCCCTCCTGAGCATGAGCCATGGCACAGGCTGGGTGCACTGAGGGCAATCGGGCAGGTCACCTGGGGCCAGCCTGCTTTAAAAAGGGTAGGAATAACCAGCCTTGTGAAGCAACTGACTGGATTCCCACCGCAAGGGTGCTGTGGGATTTTCCTCCTTTTGCTCACTGTATCACAAGTGACTCAGCAGCCTTCTGGCACAGCATTGCCGTGGCAACGGTGTAGCAAGTGAGTGCAGGAAAGTTAAACCTTCACCAAACACAGAGGTTGCCCTGTTAAAGCCCGACCTGCTTTTCCAGCTTGCAGGTCTCTAGGTTAGCCTGGTGCAACAGCCCCCCAGATGCTGGTGCTGAGGGCCAGGTGAGGCACGATTTTTATTACATTTCATACTTGTCGAGCGGTGCTGAGAGCTGAGCCCAAGGGTGCTGACTACCTCAGGGTCTCAGAACAGGGAGCTGCCTTTCCCTGCCTTGGATCAGGAGAGATGAGCTGACCTTGGTGCAGCTCTCCTGTCTGGCCATGGTGCATGGTAAGGCTCAGGCTCCTGAGCAGCCGTGCTGGGGGTGTGGCTGTGGAGTTGAGTTGCCCTTGGGAGGTTTGTTCAGCTGCACGATGGAAGGCACTTGTTTGTGGGCTGGTTTGCTGAAGCCGGCTGGGATGGAATGATGCTTGTGTGGGGCAGGGGCAGGCAGGCAGCATGTGGGGTGCAGGGGCAGAGTGCAGTGGGGGTAGTAAGAGACAAGGGAGGGTGTCTCTTAATTAAAAAAAAAGAAAACAAATCCAACAAAACCCCTCACCTCTCTTTCTGAGAGTTTTTGTGATGTTTTGACTGTTTGAAAAATACATTTTTCTGGATTCTGTGGACCAGCTTTGTTCCTGGGTTGCTGCTTCTGTGAGGCTGTGCATGCCTGGGTGCTGTTTCATTGTGCTTGATGGGCAGAAGGAGGCAGGGTGGTCCCTAGTTTCTCCACGGGTGACAAGGTGGACACTGCATGGTTGGGTCCCACTCAACCCTGCTGCACTCCAAGGGCTCCTTCCTGCTGCCAAGGCCTTGCTGGTAGAGCAAAAACTCCTTCCAGCACAGTGTCACAGACAGCTGAGAGGAGCTGCTCGTTGACAGTGTGGTTTGACCAGTTTCTTATAAAAGTTATGTGGAACAAGGTGCCCTTTAGCCCGTTAAAGCTGTGCCAGCAGAGAGGGCTTTGCCTGTGGTTTCCCTGCACAGCAGAACAAGGCTTTGCTGGGTTTCTAAATGATGTCAAATGAGGTTTCTAAATGAGGGCAGCACAGTGACAAAACTTTAATAACCTGAGTTCGTGGTCTAGTGGTAGGAGAATACCTCCTGGTCTGTAAAGAGCTGCCCTGACCCTCTGTCTCCTGTAGCTATCCCAGTTTGGAGGGCAAATTTGATTTTTAAGCTGAGATATGGGCAAACATACACCTGGGCAATGGCTGCTTGTGCCTACAGGCTTCAGCTTTTCTGGTTTTTAGCTTCCTGGGCTTCTGTTATGACAGATATGAATATTGTGGGTATGGAAGGCTGAGCTGGTTTGAGTTGTCTTTCCTGTTGACTACTGTCAATGCTCTTTTCTTTCTTTTATTACTATTTACTTGTATACTGAATGCTCTGATTCAGCCAGTCATTATGTAAATAGCAAAAGTCCTTACCTTGGGGGATTTGCAGGCTCTTCATGACAGTTTGCAGACAAAGAATTCAATGCCAGGATTTCATTTTTGATCCGTGCTGTAAACTGGGGACATACATTGCTACATTTCCAGTATTTCCATTTGCCTCAGCCCATAAATGTGATCCCACAGTTAAACAAGCTGGGCAGGAGTTGTGCAGTAGCCTGATCCCCACTGCCCTGAGTCCTGGACATACCAACAGCACATCCCTACTCTGTGGTCGGTCCCGCACAGTCAGCTTTTTCTGAAAGCAGTCTATTTCCATGGTCCAAAAGGATTAAATGGTTTTCCAAGAAAAACTGTCGAGGAGTAACAGGGAGAAGAGTAGGCTGAAAATACAAAATGCAGACACACCACTTTCTAGCATGGGAGGGGAAAACAATTTTCCATCTTTCAGCAAACTGTGACTAGACTCAAAGACCACCAGTTGTCTCACGCTGAGTTGTTAGGCCATATAAGAAAAGAGACGTGAAGATTCATTTGCAGTATCAAATCTTGTTTTTAAGGAAAAAAAGTAATCAGTGTGTGTCTTATTATTGTATTATGTTGAATGTTGCTGTCTTGTTTTATCAGGGTATTCTGATAACCTGGACGAAGCGCTTCAAAGCAAGTGGAGTGGAGGGAGCAGATGTTGTGAGGCTGCTTAACAAGGCCATCAAGAAACGTGGGGTAAATTGTACTTAATTTCTTTTTAACTGGATCTCAGCTTTGTCGGGGACCACTTTCATGTCACTCACTTGGGTGGGTGGTCTGAGTGATGGTGGAGCTCTGCTTTCCTGCATGAAAAGGTGTGGTTTTGCCGTTTGCTGGAAAAATGAAGTGACATCAGAGTTGTTGTGTGGAAGCTGTGATTTTCCTCACAGCACAGGTCTGAGTTGTTATGACATGTCTTTTCACTGGCAACCTTCAGCAAACCTGTCAGTCTCAAAAAACTGAGAAAGTGCAGTGGCTTTTCAGTGATACCAATGCATCCCATTCCTGAGAAACTTTGTCTCACCTGCTGGGCTCAGCTCAATTGTACACCTGCTGTGCCTGGGGGCAGAAGAGGAGCAGACAGAAGCGAGATTTCAGGCTCGGTGAACTGTGATGTTCCCTGCAGTTTCTCACTGCTGACTTCATAGAGAGTGAAGGTGACCGGGTTGCTGATTTAAACAAATAAGAAGGCACTGAGCGTGAGATAGCATGAATTTGGGTTTGCATAATGCTTGCAACCAGGTGATATGTTGATTACTCAACATCTATATTCATCAGGAGCTGAGAGTATTTGCTCTCTTTGGGCAGTTGTGGACTCTTAAGCACACCTGAGTTTTGCTGTCACCAAATAACCTTACTATAGTCAGTTACTATCATTAGAGTTGGTGGAATCACACACTGAGGAATCTGGAAAGCAGTGGGTGCATGTCATGTGGTTAACTTATTTAATTGCATTATTTCTGTATTAAAATCTTCACTTGAAATAAAACTCCTCGTTTAAGTGAATCCTAGGAGAAATATTTTCCAGATTGGCTCCTCAAGCAACTGCTTCAAATCACTCCATGCAGAGTTCCTCCTCCTTCATGTACAGCCCTTTTCTTTCCTGCCTAAGGGTGCTGATGTGAGAGCAGGTCTCTGCTGTCTAGAATGATGCTAGTGCTGTTTTACTGTTTGCCTGGTGCATCAGTCTGCTCTTGTTGCCTTCTTGGGCACATGGGATAGGGAACTGGCAGATGGAGCAGGGGATGTTTAGGAAGTTGAGCAGTGAGTGGTATTTGTCTCCTGTTCTTTGTGAAAGCAAAGCAGTGATGAACAGGAGCAGTGTTTCCCACAGGGCCCCAGTGATGTCTGTTGCTCCCTCAGGACTACGATGCGGATATCATGGCTGTTGTGAACGACACCGTCGGGACAATGATGACCTGTGGCTTTGACGACCAGCGCTGTGAAGTTGGCCTGATCATTGGTAACTCACATTGCTGCTGCTGCTGCTGCTGCTGCTGCTGCTGCTGCTGCTGCTGCTGCTGCTGCACGTGGCTTTTCTCCCTTTGCCTGGCCGGCTCGGTCAGCACCTTCTGATGTGCTTTCCCCAAAGGCACCGGCACCAACGCCTGTTACATGGAGGAGATGCGGCACATCGACCTGGTGGAAGGGGACGAGGGCAGGATGTGCATTAACACGGAGTGGGGGGCCTTTGGAGATGATGGCTCACTAGAAGACATCAGGACTGAGTTTGATCGGGAGATCGACCGTGGATCTCTTAACCCAGGGAAGCAGCTGTGAGTGAGGCAGTTATTTGGGAACTTTGCTTCTGTTCTTTTCTGCTCCGTGCTCCCTTTTCCACCTGTGTTATGAATTCTGTGGTTCAAGAAAGCCTGACCTTGCCTGTGGTGAGGCAAACCTCTGGCTGGGCCGGGTGTTGCAGTGGCACAGCTGGGCTCTGCCTCCTGGTGTTGCCCATGGATTCGTGAGTGACTGCTGTCCTCTCCTGCAGGTTTGAGAAGATGGTCAGCGGGCTGTACATGGGGGAGCTGGTAAGGCTCATCCTGGTGAAGATGGCCAAGGAGGGGCTGCTCTTTGAGGGGAGGATCACCCCTGAGCTTCTCACCAAAGGGAAGTTTGAGACAAAGCATGTTTCTGCCATAGAAAAGTGAGTAATCTATCCGTTTTCCCCTGGGCTTCACAGTGACACTGAATGTTAATTTTCCAGCACCTCTTTTTGCTTTGTGGGGAGATGTGCTGCATTGGGGGTGGCTGCCATCCTCCCATGCAGGTGCAGAGCTGGCATGTGGGGACCCCCAGCATACTGTCTGTGCCCTCCTCCCCAAGATTTCTCCCTTTTTCGGTGTTGGGAGGAACTGTAAAGTCTGCCAGTCTACACAGCTTCAGGGTATGAGCTGTACTACCTCTCACCCTGCTCACCGAATCTCCGAAGTTGCTACCCCACAGCTAAACATAGGAGTGAATTGGCTTAGTGCCTCCTAGCAAATACTTGTGTTGCTCCTTGCTGTATCCCTGGGATTGCTGGACAGGAGGAAAACAAGCATGACAAGGCAGAGCATTCAGTCTCGTAGGCAGTGCTGGGTGCTGCACGGTGACCTCTGGGCTATGTGCCAGTTGGTTTCTTAGGGTGTCATCGCCCCTTTGGTCATTACTTACAGGGTCTTTCCCTGGTGTTTTTAAAATTCACATCACTGGGATAGTTTGTGCTGTAGTCACTGGTCTGGCTTTTGTTTTTGAAAACAGCCAGTAACTTTTACAGTGCCTGTTCCTCCTGCCACATTTTACTCCTGTCCCTGCAGACCGTCTTTTCCAAATAGTTTTCCATTAAATGTGTGTGTTCATTTGTCTTAACCACAGAGGTCTGTGTCATGGACCAAGGTAACTTTGAACAGCAGTGAGAAAAACACTTATTGAGAAATTCAGTTATTAAGAGTAAAATTTGTCCTGAAATCCTACCTCACTTCCTGAAGAGCACTTTGGTTATAAGTAGAAAGCACATCCCTGTGCAGCTTCAAATTTCTAGCTGGTGCTAGGAAAATGCAAGAGTCCTTAAAAAGATGTATGGAGTGCAGTTAGTGATGACAAGATGTACTCCTTGTGTTTTTGTCTGGGAAATGACCAAGCTGGACGTGGAGAAGTTTTTGCCAGAAGCTTTCCTCTCAGGCTGGATGCTAATGAGGGAAAAAGCAGTGCAAGAGGCAGAGATTCAGTGAGGTTGTAAAAGCCTGAAAAGAGACCCGTTAGCATGAAATTGCTTAGGCAACCTTCGCTCAGGGTTTTGTTTTTCACACTGGGCTTAATTTACTGAGACATAAGAGCAAGCGAGAGTGGGATTAGGTGTGTGCTCAGGCCTATGCTGAAATATGGGGCTGGTGCTTCGTGCTTGAGAGAAGCTGTTTCAAGTTTAAAGCATCAGCATGATGAAAAAGCATTTAATTCCTCCAGGTCCCTTTGTAGGTGGCATATTTGCACCAGGCTTTAATGGAAGGCTGTTTCCATCTGTGAATGAATGCATGTTGAGAGCATTTTGTGTCAGGCCTCATAGAGCTTCCCAGTCCAGATCTCTAAGAAATTCTCTTCCTGACCTTGTCAAGCCCCAGGCAGGGACACCCGTGGTTGGATGCACCTCAGTCTTCAGTACATCCCCGCTGAGGAGTCCCCTCTGCTGCTGTCTCTTTGTAGGAGCAAAGAAGGTTTGAACAAAGCCAAAGAGATCCTGACGCGGCTGGGGGTGGAGCCGTCCCACGAGGACTGCATCGCTGTCCAGCATGTCTGCACCATCGTGTCCTTCCGCTCCGCCAACCTGGTGGCCTCCACCCTGGGTGCCATCCTCAACCAGCTGCGGGACAACAAGGGGGTCGGCCGCCTCCGCACCACCGTGGGCGTGGATGGCTCCCTCTACAAGATGCACCCACAGTGAGTCCCCGGTTTGGGTGGGAAATGAGGAACTCGAAATGTGGGCGTCTGGGCTGAGCTGGGGAGCTCAGGGGAAAGCAGAGATGTCTTTAAGTGAAGGAGCAGTGTGAGATTTTAAAAACCACGTAGAAAAGAGCTAGACCCCTGAGTAATTGGGTACTGCAGCATCAGGGAAAGCTACAATGGTCTGACAAGATACCTTAAGGGATCTCAGTAGACCTCTCAGAAGGAGAGTTTCTTTGTATGAAATCTTACTTCATGCCCTTAGTTTGGGCTCTGAAGAGACCCACATAAATTCACCTTCATATCCATTTCCAGTGTAAACTCAATTGGTTTTAAAATACCTGTGCTGAATCCTATTTTTTCTGGTCTTTTCTGAAGATATTCTTGGAAACCAGGGGAAAAAAATTGTGCTTACATTTCCATGGCCTTTAAAAAGCTGGCTTTGTCTTTTTTTTCTGCATCTTGAAAGTGAATATTTTAAATAAAGCAATATTTTAAATCAAACAATATTTTTAATCAAATAATATTTAAATCAAATAATATTTTTAATTTTTAAGCTGCTTAGAGTTATGTAGAAATCAGAAGGTGTAATTTATGAGGAAACTTCTGAAAGGAGAAATATGGTTAGTGTTTCATTTTCAGTTTCCCGTTATTTTGTTGAAACAGTGTTTCCCTCAGTTAAAGGAAACCATAAAATTTTGGCAAACAAAAGAATTTCCAAGAATCCTGTTTTGCCTAGCTTTTCCAGATGGGCAGGTCTAGGGAGTGACAGGACCTGAGGAAATGGCCTGGTTGTGTCAGGGGAATTTTAGGTTGGATGTTAGAGAAAGGTTCTTCCCCCAGAGGGTGGTCAGGCACTGAACAGGCTCCCCAGGGCAGTGGTCAAAGCAAGGCTGGCAGAGCTCAAGGAGTGTTTGGATGATCCTCTCAGGCCCATGGTGTGACTGTTGGGGATGGTCCTGTGCAGGGCTGAGGGTTGGACTCAGTGATCCTTGTGGGTCCCTTCCAGCTCAGCATCTTCTGTGATTCTGTGAAGATAACATACTTGGGCAATTTTGGTTTCTGAACTGTTTCCCCACACCATCTAAACCAGTGAGTTCAGGAGATGACCTCAGGAGAGGGGATCAGAGCAGCAGGGAAGCCAGGGGATTTCTCCCATCTGGGCTCGTGGTCAGGGGATGGGACTCTGATGCTCTTCCCTGCTTTTTGCTGGCTTTGCTTAGAAATTCCAGAGCTAAGAGGCCATAGGGAAGAACTGCTCTTCCCTGGCAGTTTTCCTGCCTGGGAGGCTGTACGTAGTTTGGGCACGATGAGTGTCCTCACTGCCTGCAGTCAGTCCGTGCTGGCAGCACAGGTTTTGGGGGGAGGCCATGCAGACGTGGGGCTCGCAGCCTCCTCTCCCCCAGGTACGCCCGGCGCCTGCACAAAACCACGCGGCGCCTGGTGCCCGACTCGGAGGTGCGGTTCCTGCTGTCGGAGAGCGGCAGCGGGAAGGGGGCGGCCATGGTGACGGCCGTGGCCTACCGGCTGTCGGAGCAGCACCGGCTCATCGACGAGACCCTGGCCGAGTTCAAGCTCACCCACGAGCAGCTGCTACAGGTCAAGAAGAGGATGAGGGCGGAGATGGAAGCGGGGCTGAAGAAGAAGACTCACGAGACGGCCAAAGTGAAAATGCTGCCCACCTTTGTCCGCAGCACGCCGGATGGCACAGGTAGAGGCATGGCCTCGCCGGAGGGAGGACACTGGCTCGGATATGGGGTGCCCAAAACCGGCTCCCGGCGATGGGGTTTGGGTTTGAGTTTGATGGAGGGGGAGCAGAACTGATGCGATCAAAGAGGAATCTGGGCTGTGCAAAGGAGGAGATCTCAGCCTGCACTGCCCTGGGCCGGTTGCTGGCCCCACGTTCTTACCCCATGGTGCAAAGCAAAGCCAAAGCTTGAGGGGATAAAACCACAGTCGGGCTCATAAAGCCACGGCTGGGCTCATAAACCCAAACCCACACGAACCCTGTTCGCGCTACCTGGGCAGTTCTTTGCCCATCAGTGCGGCCAAATTTCTTCTTTCTCTCAGGGAACGGTTGCGTGGGTCCTTTTTTCCTTGTCAGTTTAAAGCAAAACAAAATCAAAAATAAAACAAAAACACACACAAAAAAAGGAGCTAGAATAATCAGAACAGCATCTAAAATCCTCCTTTGATGAAGATCTTTCCAACCGAGTTTCTCAGAGATTTTCTGTCAAAGTACTTTCTGGAGAAAGCACTTTTTCATATTTTGCTTATGGTTCTTTAAATATACACACATGTTCTTTTACAGAAAACGGAGACTTTCTGGCACTTGACCTTGGAGGGACAAACTTTAGAGTTTTGCTGGTGAAAATCCGCAGTGGTAAAAGGAGAACAGTTGAGATGCACAACAAGATCTATGCCATTCCTATAGAGGTGATGCAGGGAACAGGAGAAGAGGTATTTGTGTTTCTCTCTGGCTGCAGAGCTGCTTTTTAAATAACTTCTTAAGAGCAAGTAACATGTACACCTTCAAATAATATGACTTTTCTTTTTAAAGCTGTTTGATCACATCGTTACCTGCATTTCTGACTTCTTGGATTATATGGGGATAAAAGGTGCACGTCTTCCTCTTGGCTTCACCTTTTCCTTCCCTTGCAAGCAGACCAGTCTGGATGCTGTAAGTTCCTTAGCGTCTTTTGAATCTGCTTTTGTGCCTGTGCCAGGCCTGGTTTCTCTGTCTTCATATCATCCACGTGACACTTACAGGAAGGTTGTACAAGGGGAAGGTGCTGACCCTCATCAGTACAGCTGCTCCTATAAATAGTTCCTTTAAGGGTAGTAATGCAAATGCTGCTCAGCCCATGGCTGCGAAGATAAGAGCATTTAAATTTTCCGTGGTGCTGATACCACTTTTTAAGGCATTATGCTTTTTCCCACCATATAAACCTGCTGCTCTGTGATACTTCCCTAGTTTTGCAAGCAGTAAGCAAAAGTCCATCCCTGCACCTATTCCTAGTTCATCTTGTCTCATGGGATGGAGCAGATGGACCAGGGCCTGTGGGCTGTGTCACCCTGAGGTGACAGTGTGGCCTGCAGCATGTCCCTGACAAGTGTGCCCTTGTTCTTTTCTGTAAGTGTTTAACTTCTTCACTGCCATGGGTTTACACCAACCCCACCTGTGCAGCTCTTAATACTTTCCTGTCTACTTAGCTGTTTGTTTTGAAGAGAGACGTTTTTTCTGTTACACGCTTGTTTTTTTTTGAGTTTGTTGTTCCTGTCACACTTTTTTTTTTTTTTGTGAGTTTCATACGTTGCTCTGGAAATTCAGAGACCAAGCACGATTAGTAGTTTTAGATGCAAATTCCATATATCTTTTTCACAGAGGCTCTTCTGTAAAACCTCAAACTAAATCATTTGAAGTATGAAGTGCAACATCTGAGTCTTCGCAACTTGGTAACTTATTTTCTTGCTTTTTAGGGTATCCTTCTCAACTGGACAAAAGGCTTCAAAGCTACAGACTGCGAGGGAGAAGATGTGGTATATTTGCTTAGAGAAGGAATTAAAAGAAGAGAGGTGATTTTTCTTTTGGTTTTGTTTTCTTTTTCTCCTCCTGCTCCTCCGTCCCCTCCAGACTTGACAGACCTTGTGGGTCAGGCTGGCTCCCTCTCACAAGGTTTGTGTGCCTTGTGGACATGAGCTGTATCGCCTGTCCTGCACAGAAGGTTGATTTTTTTTTTTTCCCCCAGAGGCTTCTAACTTTTCAAATTTGCCCAAACTTTCAAGACTTTCAAACCATGTGGCAATTTCACATGCATCAGAGCATGGAGAAAGCAGGAGTTTTCAAAATGGTGATTGTAGGAATGCACCTCAGCGCACCCTAAAGGACAGTTTTCTCCCCTCTCCTCCTTGGTCTTTAAAATGCCTCAACCAACTTAGCCAAAACTTTCTAGGAAGGGAAGAAAAATAGCCTGAGGAGGACATTACTTTTGCAGAGGTTTTATCAGCCAGTGAAAAGGAGGTCTTAAAACCTTTGTTACTGGATTTGCTACCTTATTGCTGTAATAGAGAATGTTGATAGTCCTCTACCATGTGCCTCTGAACAAGATCTGTACATAACATACCCAAGCCAAAGAGAACAGTCAGGAATATTCTTTCGTCTGGAGACAAATCTATCACAGCTACAACATGTGAGGAGCCTTAGCTGCCTGCTGGTAGATTAAGTTCCTATTTCTGTGTGTGTGAAATCAGGATGATAATTTTAGTTGTTTCCAGTGTGCTTCAACAGGATCCCCTATGGTATGCTCCTTTCGTGTCCCCTTTGGTGTGTTGGTTGCCCCAAGCCCAGAGTTCTCACTGTTGTATTTCTCTCTCCCAAAGGAATTTGACTTGGATGTGGTGGCTGTGGTGAATGATACAGTGGGCACAATGATGACCTGTGCTTACGAAGACCCAAACTGTGAAATCGGGCTCATTGTGGGTATGTGTTAGAGCTGCTTTTTATTGAACAGCACGTCAACACATCTGTGTGTATTCTCATGGAGGCATCCCTGTAGTTAACTGAAAATAAAGCCAGGGTGTTCAGGAGTGAAAGAGCAAAATTCAACAGCCAGCTTAGTTCTGCCTGCAGTCAGTTGAGATAAGCAGAGGCTGTGGTGCCAAACAAATCCTGCCTGTTTTATCTAGTAAAGGCACTGTGCTGCTTGAGAAGAGAGCAGAGGTGGGCTCAGGCAGCCTCACCAGCTCCTGGAGTTTCTGTTAGTTCAGCCTGTCAGAGTTTCCCTGCCGGGGTGTTCCAGTAGCCCACAGCTTCCCTCAAGCATGTGGTCTCTCAGAATAAACTTGCAAAGCACAGCCACAGTTCCCAAATGGCATGTGATGGAGAGCTCTGATAGACAGAGTGCAGTGACTGAGAGCTGCCTTCCCAGCAGCGAGACAGCTGAAGTAATTCCATGGGTGACATGCAAATGCCACACACCCGGGGAGCCTGAGACATGGGGCGGTGTGAATTCCCAAAGCTATCCAGAGAAATAAGTGTTCTGTGGGAGAGAAGGGGACAAAGCACCTGCAAGCTTTAAGTTGTGAGGTGGCTTGTAGGAAAATAAAACGCCACCAATTTCTCCTCCAGACAGTTGGAAGGTGTCCAGGATGAGTCAGCACAGTGCAGTGTGGGTAGGAAGTCGTGTCTGCGCAGCTCCATCGGTGGCGTGTTTTCAGGAACCAGAGTTCCCTACGGGAAGGACAGCGTGTCCTTGGGGCGCTGGGAGCATCCTCTCAGGACTGCCCTGCTGCAGCCCTGCCAGGCATGCTCTGCAGCAGCGTGTCTGTGTGCAGAGCAGGGGGTCAGAGGTGGTCTGGGTACTTCTGGGATGATGGGAGTGAGAGTCCTGGGCTCTGACAGGCTCCCTCTGCCCTGCCTGGATCACCTGGGCTGGGCTGGTGGCACCTGGTGGGGGAGGTTGGACACTGGTGGTGGCCCACAGCTGGTTTGTTCTGGTTTGGTCCTGCAATCCTGAGTCTCAGTCTGCAAGCCCAGACGTCCCCCCCACACCCTGTGCTGTGGCTCATCTCTCCTGCAGCAGGGAGTACTGTGGGAGGATCTATTTTAGCTCAGACTGTATTGATATATTTCCCTACAAAAACGGCAAAGGAAAACAGACTTGCTGGCATAACTGATGCAGAATCTGTGGTACAGGGTTAAATGGAGTTCCTTAGGTAACTTCAAGAAAACTTTCACCATGAGTAGCAGCTAAAGCTGCCTCTCATTGCTAGTAAAGCTTTGCTCCCCAAGACCTCTGTGTACATGGAGCACTTGCCACACTTCTTAGGATCTCCTTTAAGCAGAATCAGATATTGTGTCATTTCAACATGGAAGTAGCCTTCCTGTAAGAGAAAATAAGCAATTTAAATCAGAAAAAACCCCCAAGCAATCAGCTGGTAAAAGCCCTGATGCCTCAGAACTTGCTGAGGTTTTCAGTTCAGCACATTTTCCCTGGATTCTCTGGGTCTGTGGGCTTTGTGAAAGGGTGGTTCCTAACTGCAAAATCCAGCTGGTTGCTTGCTGTGGTTTTGGGTTCAGAAACACCATGAGGGTTGGTGGACCAAAAGTGCTGCCCTGCTGCCCCTCCCTGCATCATGGGACCCTCATGGGTGGCCAGGGTGAGCCTCTTCTCTGAGTCACCCTGAGCTGTGCAGCACAGCAGAAATGTTCTCCTTCAGTTTAGGATTACTGAAGTGTGGGGTTTTGGTTTTTCCCTGATATTTTCAAATGATGATTTGACTTCGTCATTCAGAAGGAAGCACGATCGGGATCCCCCAGAAGGCTTTTCAGGGCTGTGGTGCTGGTCCTAGTGTTGTTTTGTTCCAAACAAAGAGCAATGTCAGTATTTTCTTCCTCCAGGAACGGGCAGCAATGCCTGTTACATGGAAGAGATGAGGAACATAGAGATGGTGGATGGTGAGCAAGGGCGGATGTGCGTGAACACGGAGTGGGGAGCGTTCGGGGATAACGGATGCCTGGATGACATCAGGACAATATATGACAAAGCAGTTGATGACTATTCACTGAATGCTGGAAAGCAAAGGTACTTTGCTATAAATGCTGTAAATTGTGTGCTGTGGATGTAAGCCAGGCTGTCTTAAATGCTTTTAAGAGAGAATTGGATTTCTTGTAGTCGGAGAAGGGAGAGGTGGAAAATGACTACAGCCTTGCTATCCTGTGGGATCTTCCCTTCCTGTGCTTTTCCTGGTCCCTGCTTCAAAAGTCTTGAAATTACAAAGAAACCCTTTTTCTTATCCTGTGCTATACTGAGGGGGTTAAGATGTCTTGTCATTCTTTTGCTCTTGGTCTCAGGTTAATCTCTTGTAGCTGAACTCTCTTTTTGTGCCTGTAGAAATCCTGAGCCTGTACCAGCTGGTGTGGTTGGAGCTTGGAGCTGCTTGCTGTAAAGCAGTCAGGAGCTTTCTAGCAGTTGCAGCCAGTTGCAGGCTCTTATTTCAGGCCATTTTCTGGATGAAATGTGTCGTGTTAGAGAACCTGTCTTTCTTGGTCCTGGAGTTTGGTCCTCTTCTGGGGGTTCAGCTCCTGTTTGGGCAAGTGCTTCCCTGTCCCCTTCAAGAAAGGGCTGGTGGGAGGTGTACCCAGCACTGATAGAACTGGGCTGAAACTGCTGCATGCTGGGACTACACTTTTTCATCATTTCTCTGCAGCAATGCTTTGATGCCAGGAGCTTTTAAAAAGATTTTGTGATTAGAGTAAATCTGCCCAAAAACCTGGGGAATACAGACAAGTTGGCAGGTCCCATGGGAAGCTCTTTAGAAGCTGAGGCTCAAACAGACCCAGAGAGGCAGATGCTGGGCGAGCCTGATGCAGCAGCAGAGTTGGCATGGAGTAAGCAGCCAAAGGCAGTCATGGAGACTGCCAGGGGGAATAATTTATTCCTGAGATAGTTAGGCACTCAAGAGGGAGGACTCTTGCTGGGTACAAGCCTGAGAGAATTCACAGTATTAAATGGGCTGCGTGGCCCGCTTCCAGCAGGGTGGTGTGCTGGGCTCTGCTCAATCCAGGGCACTGACACTGCTGTAGAGCTTCAGGAGGTGAAATAAAGGAGGCATCACTGAATGGCCCTGCTCAGGAAATGGAAGAGCATTCAGTTTGTTGGTAAGGACACAACTCGCAGACCTCAGAAAGCTCCATTCAAACCAGGATGGTGCTGGAAGGGCGGGAATGCAAAGCAGGGCTGCCCTGTGCCAGTGCTGAGCATCGCTCCGGGACCACTCCTTGTTGTGTGCTGGGAGGAGGTCTGCAGGTAGAAGATATTCCCTCTCTCTAGCCTGGGGGCAAACTTGGGTCCTGTGTGCAGAGCGGGGTGTGAGAGGGGTTCAAGACAGCTTGGTTCCTCCCTGTGGTTTTGGGACTACTGGTTTCCTACTGGAAACCAGGTGCTGGAATTAAGTGAAGAGCATAAGCCAACCCTGGACCTCCAGCTTGCTGGTTTATGGGTCAGTGGTCCTGTGAACATGCCAGATGTACCTTTTCACATCCTTTATCTTCCACAGGGTTGGTTTTGCAGCACAGGACTCTCTTAAAAACACTGCACTTGCAGTGACTGTACCTTGTTAGTTTCCCTGTAATTTTGCTGCATGGAACCACTGAACTTTTTCTGTTTGAAGGCCTCAGCCTTGCTTCAAGAGGGCTCCCAAATGTGGAGACAAGTTTTCCTGGGGTCCACTCAGGGCTGTCCTTGGGGGATGCGTGGCTAATGTGCCTTTTGACTGGGCACCGTTCTGCTCTCTGGTGACAGGTTTTCATTTCTTTCATCTGGGAGAAATACCAGCCGTCATCAACATGCCTGGCCAGGGGAACATGGCAGTGAGAAATTAAAGGAAGTGTCTGTCGATGGGCTCATGAGGCTTCCCACCAAGTCTTCATGCTTTTTCTTGCCTACTTTTTCTAGTAAATGGCCTCTCTGTGTGAATAGGGTTGCATATCTTATGTCCCCAAAGTGGGGACAGGACACCTGGCTGGTGACAGACCTGTGATGCTGCCTTTGCAAACGTGAGCAGGTTCCCTCTGAGCTGCACTGCTATCTTTCCTTGCAGGTATGAGAAAATGATCAGTGGGATGTACCTGGGGGAAATAGTCCGCAATATTTTGATCGACTTCACCAAACGGGGATTCCTGTTCCGAGGCCAGATTTCAGAGACGCTGAAGACCAGGCATATCTTTGAAACCAAGTTCCTTTCTCAGATTGAGAGGTAAGAGCATGGGAGGCTGCTCAGTGTGAAATACTGTGGTGGTGCTCAGCTGGTGACACTCCTGAAGGGGAGGGACAGCTGGAGAGCATTGCTTACTCCTCCAGAGATTATTTTGGTTTCAGTAAGAGCCTCTGTGTTTGTGCAGAAGGACTCTTTACAGCATCATCTGAATTTCTATCAATGCTCACTGCTAAATCCTGGAAAGGGCCGTTAAGGATTCCCTCACTGTATTGTTTTATATGCTTGTTTGGAAATCAAGCCATTTTCCTGGGCCCCTTGTGTGTGTGTAGCTATAGTTGTGGGATGGAATGAACACTAGCTGAGTGGGCACTTTTTACTGGGTGTTTTTGTGTTTTTATTGCTTGGGCTCTGTATTTTAAAGCAATCTCTGAGTCTTTATGGGGGAAAACCCCCCCAAGTTCATAATGAAAAATATTTTCCTGAAACGCCTCATGGTAAGAAAAGAGAAGGGGAAGCAATGCAGAGCTGGACTTGGAGCCTCTGTGGCTGCTTGCACCCCTCTCCTACACTGCAGCCATGGTGCTGGGGCGAATGAATTTGCATTCCCTGAGGTCTCTGGTGCTGTCAGGAAAGGCTGCTGCCTGGTGGGGGTGCGTGGACGCAGCCATGGGTGCAGTGGGGTTTGTGGCACTGGCTTGTGTGAGGGGAACCTTTAGTTTTACCACTGTGCTCTCCTTCTGCAGTGACAGGTTGGCCTTGCTGCAGGTGCGAACCATCCTGCAGCAGCTGGGGCTCAACAGCACCTGCGACGACAGTATCATTGTCAAGACGGTCTGCGGGGCGGTGTCAAGGCGAGCAGCTCAGCTGTGTGGTGCTGGAATGGCTGCCGTTGTAGATAAAATTAGGGAGAACAGAGGGTTGGAGCGCCTGGAGATAACGGTCGGTGTGGATGGCACTCTGTACAAACTACATCCTCAGTGAGTATCTGCCTTCTCAGCAGGTTTTTGCCTGTAGCGCGTTGCGTGTACATCCCTTCTCTTGACCTGCCAAACTGGGCTCTCCTACTTGCTAGGATAAGAGCCAGGGAAGAAGTCTTAATCAGGGGATTCAGGGCTTTCTGAAGGGCAACAAGAGGGTCAAGAAGGACTTGTGAAAGATTCTTGGGGCGGTGACAAACTGAAGGGGACACAGCCTTTGCTGGATGAGTTGGAAGCTGTACAGCGAGGGAAGGATCTCTTGGCTGTGCACAGGCGATGACAGAGCAGTGCTGAAATGCTTGGTGCCTCTGTGGAGGATGTTTCTGTTCTGGGCACAGCAGAGATGGGCTGCTGAGGAGCAATGCAGGTGAGGGCAGGAGTCTAAAAGAGCAGGGGCAGGAGGAGAGGACTAGTGCCCACCTCCAGTGTGCATGGAGGGAGATGGGTGGGAAGGAGATGACTTATGTGATATGTTCTCTTCCCTTTGCTGTGGTAGTAGTGATCTGAGTTAACCCCACACAGACAGAGAGGCAGGGCTGGGATGCCAGTGCCTCTTTCCTTTAACTCCTACTGCGCCCAGTCTTCAAATCCACCCTAGTTTCCAACATTTCAGTTCTTTCCCTGGTGAAAGGGGATGCAGCGCAGAGGCCCATGGCAGTGCTCTGCTCTGCGGATGCTGCAAGGCCTCCCTTACCCACTGCCCGTGTTTCCTTTCACAGCTTTTCAAGGATCATGCACCAAACAGTCAAGGACCTGGCACCCAACTGCGATGTGACCTTCCTGCTGTCGGAGGACGGCAGCGGGAAGGGGGCCGCGCTCATCACAGCGGTGGGATGCCGGCTGCGCGAGGCCGAGCAGAACTGAACTCCACAGCCCTGGCCCCGATTCTGTCTTGTGAGCACTTTCTCATAAAGCAGCGACTGCATAGTCAGAACTGGTAAAAACCCAGAACTCACTGCTTTATCGGGGGAAAAAAGAAATTACAACTAATGACATAAAAGAAAAAAAATAGGATACAAGATAGAATGTGTGCTGTTAATAATATCTCCTGTTTCTGGACCCCAATCTGCATGTTTCTTACTCACCTTGTTGGTACCTTCCCCATCTGTAGGTCATGGAAAAAAAATCAGTCTATAATTTCTGCAGTTGTCAAATCTCGGTTGTTGTCTGAGACGAAATTGCCCCCAAGTGATGTGCATTGAGAGCTACCGTTGCATCGTACCGAGTGTGTCCTTTGCAGCATCCCTGTGAGCGCACTGCCAGCACGCTGACCACCAGACCTGGGTGTTGATGCTTTTAGTGAAGGGGAAGCAACAGTTCCCTCCTGCATATCTACCTGCTGTTGTTCCGTCTAAAGCGATTGTGAAAACATTATGGTGTGTCAGCACTGTGCACGCACGTAACTCTATAGTGGGACTTGACACCACGACTTACTCGCTTCCTTGATGCCTGTTCTGTCATGGTAAAAGTAAACACCCTTGTCCCACAGATCTGGTTCCACTGGTATTTCCCATTGCTTCTGTGAGCAGTGTTGTGTTACTGGGCGAAATCCGCCACGTTTCGGCAAGAAATCCCCAAAGAGTAGAATGAAGTGGTTGGTGATTGGGGTAATCCAAACCTCCAGACCTGCGAGATCGGCAGATTCATGGTCCCTGCACGGCTGTGCTGTGCTCTTCTGTTTAAGAGTTCTTATAAAAAGTATTTCCTATCTCTTCTTGTTAGTCTGGATCAGGGCACTGCTGCTGCCCTTCCACGGAACCTGCAGCTCGCCTGTGTCCCTGGGATGCGGCACTTCCGTCTCTCGCCTTAAATGGGTATTTGCTTCCACACAGAGCTTTAATCTTTAATACTGTTCAGCAATCACTCAGAACACAAACACTCAGCTAGAGTTAGTGCTCAGAAAGGAATAGGAGGGTTTGATTTTGATCTTGCCTTTGAGGACCTGGGCGTATAGACAACCCACCAAGCCAAAATTGGATGCAGCTTATTCCAAGGATGAAAGCAACAGCAAAGATCATACACACTTGGTGTCCCCTGTCCTCTGTCGAGTCGATGCCATTATTATACTTGCATACCAGTTGCATTACTGAAATTGAAAAGCAGTTAGGAAAGTAAATGTTGAATAACATTTGCAAGCCACACCACTTTCTGCAAAGAGGGAGACCACACAGTAGTCCTTAATTCCCACTCTTCTACCAAAAATGAATTTGAGATATCTGCATGGTTTTCCCTGCTGCCTTTTCCTGCAGAAAGTAGATGGAAATTTGCAGGCTACTCCTCTTTGTCCTCATTCCACTCCTCTAAGATTTGGATTGCCCTACCTACCGATAACATTTCAATATGCATTATGGTGCACTGTGAGTGAATGTTGTAAAGTAACATGTGAGTCACAAACAGTCATTGCAGCTTTAAGTGTGTGTCTACCTGAAAAATTGCATGCCTAACTGGTTTTGCAAAGGTAGAGAGTCTTTTTACTTTGCACACTAGTAGCTCTGGTACTAGTGTTACGTGATACTTGTGAAAATATTAAACTTTTTTGATGTGCGTTAACTGGTGTTTAGTGGTTCTTTCTGGAAGAGGTGCTGTTGGCTGGTGGCTTAGTGCTTTGGGAAGAGCTATTGTGTAGGGAGAGCTGCAACCTAATCCCAGTGGTGCCTGTGTTTTGTGTGTGTGTTTTTATTCCCGGGCATTCGGGGTCAGATTCAAACAGGGTGGATTTCACCCAGGTCCCCATGCCTCGTGTTTCCTAATGTAGTTCAGCAGAGGCACAGCGCTGACAACGCCCAAATCTTAGGGGGCACGTAGCTTGTCTGGGGGCACCTCATGCCCTGTCTTGTGCAGGGGGATCTGCAGTGCAGGAAAACCTCAGCCCACTGCACTGAGAGCAGTGTGATTATATTAGGCTTTGCCAGATACACAGTGATGGATACATCATGTCACAGTCAGTGAGCTCGCTCCCTGTGTGCAAAGGGTTAACATTTGCAGAATCCTGGTGTCAGGTGCTCGTTCACCACTGGTTGGCACAGTCTGTGTTGGAGTTGTTGTAGATGAAAGCCCCTTTTGCATACACTAGAGCTGTGCTTCTCCAATAACCCATTTTACGTTACAGCTTGAATAGTCTCTGACACCCTTGATGTGCAGCTATGACCCCAAACAGGAGACAGAAGAAGGTGAGAAACTTTTTGGGCACAGGGGACATGTTGCATTTGAATTGCTTGAAGGTTTGCAAATCTTGTGCTTGCCCGTAGTCGGCAGTGCTGTAGGGGTGGTGTGAGCCGTGCCTGGGGACCTGGGTTTGGAGCTCTTTGGCATCTGAGAGCTAGGCTCAGTGCAGGGTAGAGGGGAATGAGAAGTGGAAGTTAAACTCGGTCTCAGGGTGACTGTGAATTTTGGAGATGCTGGCATAGGTCATTTTGTTTATTGGATCCAGCTCATAACAAATAGGGAGTGAGTTTGTGTTTCTAACAGCGCAACTTTTCCTACCGTGGACCATAGTTGATGTGCTTGATAAGACACAGCAGTTCTTTTCCAAAGGGACACCTGGTGGGATTTTCATTTCCAGACTACTTCTTACCCCTAGGAAACTGTTCCAAGTGAATCACACGCTATAACTGTCTGAAGAAATGTCTCCAATGTTATCCAAACAATGACTGAGATGTCTTTCTTAAAGCTTTTAGGCTTGGTGAATAAAATCACAGTCCTCTTAATTGTTAAGCTGTAGTTACTGCAATATGAACACAAAAATCTTATATTTCCTGGGGAAAAGACCATTTGCATACCACTGTTGTAATGTCATCTGCTCCTTCCTCCTCTGAGGGTTCTCTCAGAAGCCTTTTGAATGAGTTTTAAAACAAGCAGACCTTGTTTTGTTTTGTTTTCTTAAGAAAATAGCAGAAGGCAAAATAAAGTGTTTCTGAACTTCTGAACCCCGTTCTGTGCTTTTTGTTCATTCCTTTGCCTTAAAAATGAGATTCTTCAAATATTTTCTTTATTGACTGCAGGGACTGCTTTGCTGCTTAGAGCACAAGAAACCATGCAGAGGAGGGATTTAGTGCTGCCCTGGAGGTCTTTACTGCTGTGTGGTATTTAATCCTGTCTATATTTATATGAAGAATTGCATGTATTTACTGTGGAGCATGGTGTTCCTGTTACCTCATGTATCACAGGAATAATGTAGCCTGCCTTGGCATGCCTTTTCTTCCAGTGTAACAGGGGCTCAGAGCGTCTCTGCTCCCTTAACTGTTGCTGTTTCTATGGGATGAAACCTCAGGATGTGCCGTGGGAGTCCGCCAGAACATGGGGAATTCCTTTTGCAACCTGAAGAAATCACCCCCTGCTTTCTGCACCAAACAAGAGAAAGATGCCTTGAGCTGTCAGCAGACATTGGTGCCTGTCAGGGGCTGCACAGGGGCTGCACTGGCAGCACATGTGTGACATCTGAAATAGGCTCTGGCTGTTCAGGTGTGATGGAAGGTGGAGGGGAAGGGGGGGATACTGAAGATAGGCCTGTTTGGTCTGAAAAGCTCTGCATTAGAAAACTGCCTTAGAATCACATCAGCTGGGCAGGGGGAGGTACAGCTTATGTGTATCATATAGTGAACTCTGTAGGTGTCTTGCAGTTCCTCAGAGCAGAAGTCTTTGCCCACCTCTAGCCTGATCCCAGAGATGTGTACCTGGCAGAGCATCCCTCCCAGATGGTTTTCAGTTGGTGCCTGCTTCCCCTCTGCCACCTGCACACACCAGCAGCACAACCTTGGGAGGAGCAGGCTGGCCAGGTAGGAGGGCTGGACAGGTAACATCTGGACTAGAAACTACCTGCTGGAACGACATAAAATTGTGAACTTTTCCAGAAGGGCATACAGCCCTGGGCTCTATTGTCCCATTAGTGGGACAAGTTTGTTGGGCCTCTGCATAACATAATTGTTCTCCACAGCAGCCAGAGAGGTGGAGAAGTGGACAAGGAAGATATATCTACTGGTTCCTGTACTGAAACAGGCTTGGGAAAATCATATCCCTGAGTACTCTTTCAGTTCAAGCCGCAAATCATTTCTCTGGATTTACTGCAGAATTTAAGCCTGGAAGCACTTTGTAGTTTTACTTTCACAGAGCAAAGGGGAATATTTGAGATAATGATCTTGTTGACATTATAGGAGCTTTTTAATCACTAAGGTTTGGTTCTGTGATATTCTTTACAAACCATCTGTGAGAGGTGAAGGTGACTGTGAGGTGCTACTTATCACACCAGTATTAAATGCTGTATTACTTTTATATAATGTTTATATTTCAGCTCCTCCTGTTTTGCATGCCTGCACATAATGCCTCAGGCTTGGAAGATTACATGTTCCAGCCTTTATTTTCATATCTGAGAAGAGAAGAGCAGTGAGGATAAATATGGGGTAAGTCTGGAAAGAGAAGATGAAGGGACTGTCTGGGAAAAGACAGTGATGGGTCAGGCTGCTGTTAGGACTAAAAGGAGGGGAAGGATTCAGAATGGATCCATGAGCACTGACCAAACCAGTGGGCAGCCCACACCTGGCTGCTGACTCTCCAGAGAGCCTCACTCTCCAAATTAGGCTCCATAATTAACTATGTGAAGGAGGAATCCCTTGTTAATAGGAGTTTAATAGTTTAATAGGAAAATGACATCGTATTTTGGTACAAGGTTATAGAAATCCATGCAATGATGACGTCTTAAGGAACTGTTTCTCTCTTTTAACTCATGAGAGGTAGTGCTGGGGAAATTGCAGGCATGAAAATTCCAGAACTCAGAAAATTTTCAGGGCAGGCCTGATTTTTCAGTCTCGAGGTGTTAGTATTTGCCTTTGGTATAAACAAGCTTTGATCCACAGTCTTACCCGCCTTGGGGCTGCTGAGCCATGGGACTTAGCTGCCCACACAGCCCTGGCAGTCCATCCAAACTGGGCCAGATGAGCCCCAGCACCTCTGCTGCTGCTCCAGCACCTCTTTTCCAGATTTAAGTGTCTTGGTGGAAGAGAAGGCAGGAGATCACTATGTGGAAGAGAATAATTGCTATTCCACTGATGGGCACTGCCTCAGGTCTGCTGCTCTTCTGACCTCACAGGCATGACCTCTGTTCTGTATTGCAGTTGTTGATGTATGGGAGAGCTAAACTTACATCCATAGCTGGGTGATATTTGGACCTACATGGACACAAGTATTACCAGCAGGCTGCTTTTAATGCTGATGGCATCTAAAGAAGTCTTGTAGGAAACAGTTGCCCCAGAAAAAAATCTGCCTTGGGCTTCTACAAATCTGCTGCCCTGACATGGTGTGTAAGGATAGAACCAAAACCAGGAGGAGGAAGTCAGAGCTTTAGTTGGGTGAGGGTAAATGATGTCTTCTCTTTCTCATTCACCTGAGTTCCTGTGTCAAAACTGCTTGTTCTTGACTTCCTGTGGGTTGTCTGGTAAAGAGATGGGGACGTAAGTTTAAGTTTGTCTTTTTCAGTTGCTTTTATGCACGGACACCACCGGAAGGCCAACTTGAAACCAGAACGAAACCTGTCAATGTGATAAAAGAAATTAAGTGGTGAAATGATCTTTTTAATTGCACAGAGAATGAACAAATTCATGACTTGGTTCTACCTGTGGATGACCATGGAAATAAAAAATTTCTATTGAAATCAAAGGAGAGAGGTGAAGAGCTAAATGTATAAAACCACAGAGGGAGGTGCAATAGGAGTTTATGATCAGATTTCCATATATTTTAAGTAAATATATAAGATCAATGAAATGGCAGGCTGTTTGATGTGCTCAGTAGATGATGCTGACCATGCTGGTAACAGCATTTGAAAGCATCTGAGGAAAACACGTGTGTTTACCCACTGGAAGCTTTTTTAAAAAAACATGAATTATTAAATGAGGAAGCTGTCTACTTTCTGAGAAAGGAGGGAGAAAATGTGTTTGGGTGTTACATGTTAAATGCAGGTTGGCTAGATGGGCTGCAAAACTGTCTTCTTTTGCAAGCTTACGGGCAGAGTGCTGTTTGAAACGGGCCTCTCAGCATCCCTCTGGAGTTAAGCATTTGGTTACCCTCAAACTGCATGCAGCCAGGCTGAAGGGAGAGGCGGGCTACGGATGCAGGATTTGGCATGGAGATCCACGGGCAGCTGGAGCAGCTCCCACGCTCTGCATCCGGACACACCAGCACAGAGCAAGAGGGACATCTCTTGGCATGATGGGGTTGTGCTCTCCCAGCTGCTCCCTCGTGGGGACTCCCTCGTGCATGCCGGGATGGGACCTGCAGCAGGATGCCCCCTGGGCTGCTCCTGCTTCCCCAGGACTGTGGGGGGCTCAGGGCTGTGCTGGGGGGATGGCCTGGGAGGAGCAGGTGGCTGAGCCAGCCCAGCGTTAGCTCAGCAGATGCATTGCAGGGATTACAGATTCCTCCCTTGGAAGTAGGATAGTCTGCATGTGGAACTGGGTGCAAATGTGGCTGCGCTGATTTTACATGTGCTTGCCTGCATTTTATTCCGAGGCAGGAAATCTTAAGGGCCGACTTAAAATCTCGCTCAGAGGGTGCCCCATCTCCCATTATCAGCAAAGTGTAAATTAAGTTATCCACTCAGCCTATGGACTGCAGTTGAAAATCACAGCTGTTCTCTCCTCCAGAGATTTATGCTTTTTCAGACTGAGATTTTCGTTTTCTCTGTGCACACACGAGCACACTACTCACCTCTGGTTAAGGCAGCAGTATATGATGGGGTTGTACATGGTAGAGCTCATGGCAAGGAGGAAGACTGCAAGATACACCTGCTGAATGTACTTTTGCTGGTAGATGTCTTCCTTAAAGCTCCCCAGGATGAAGTATATGTGATAGGGCAGCCAGCAGACAGCAAAAATGATCACCACTACCACCATGGTCTTCACAAACTAGGAAAACAAAGCCAGGAGTTTATTCCGGGGCCTCTGGGTGGTTGTCTGAGCTTTCTGGGGCAATGGGAAATGCTGCTTTTGTTTTGGGTCTGGTTTGCCCTCACGAAGTGCAATGTATGGAATGTAGAGCTGGGCTGCTATGGCAAAGAAACTAGCTGTGGCGTTGGAAACTGGGAACAGGGAGGGAGGTAGAGCAAATGTTTCCTGGTGCACCAAGTCCTGCAGAGGAATTGCTTGCTTCTACATCAGAGAGATGTGCAGGGAAGTGAGAACGCTGCTGTTGCATTGAAACCTCTTCACCCTGTCAAGAGTTTTACCCTGGTTTATCCTGCAAGGTGTGGACTCACTGGGCACCAGGCTTTACTCTCTAAGGACTGCTGGGAACTGGACTGCTCCTGTGAGCCTTTGTTCCTTGCAGGCTGGCTGGTGCATCTAATCACCATTTTCTTCAAACTTGCTGGGGGATGCTCTTTACCCCTGGCCCAAAATATTTTGTTAACTTTTCATGCCCAATCCCACAAGATTTTTTACCTGCCCCAAGCTCCATTTTGGAATTGGAGCCAGCAGGGCTGGTGTGCTGAGGGGAATGATTTTTAAGTTTCACTTCTGACCTTTTTTTTGGCATTAACTTGGTGTTCATAGCGGACTCGGTGGAGGTGGTTGCCTGGAACTGCACTGCTCCACAGAGTGATTCCTATAATGCTGTATGCAACAAACATCACCATTAAAGGCAGCAAATAAATCAACACGATCACGGCAATGTGGTACCTGAAAGAGAAGAACAAGCAGGTTTTCACAGTCGGTATGGCTCTCGGAGGGCTCTTTCAGAAATTGTCTTTTGGACATGTATGGCTGGCTCCCATCAACTTCAACCGCAAAGCAGAAATTTTGCCTACAACCGTTGTAATAGAGACTTCTGTAAACAGCAAAACCTCATCTCTCTTGTGGGGCGATGAGGAGTCCTTGGGCTGCTGGATTCCCTGCTCTTTCAAGACAGAGTAACATAATTTGTCTTTTATCGGAAGGTTACAGTCCGTGGTCACATGCACTGATCTTTGCTATCTCACTGCAGTCAGGAGAGAGATGTCTGAGACTCTCAGCCTTTAAATCACAGGAATGGAAAAGGAATAGTCCAAAAATTATACAGTAATTTGATGAATGCAATAGTGGCAACAGTGGAAAAAACCTGGATCGGGGACAGCAAAAGGCTGCTGACAGTGTGCACAAAATGCAGAGAGTGAGGAAGGAATATTGCCTCTCTTTGTGTACCTGGCTGTTTTTATTTGTGTGTGCAGTTACATATCACCAACAGGCTAATGGTTAGTGCTCCAGCTGAAAGCACTGGCATTTCCTGCAGCTGTATTTTACCTCAGCCCCTCCCAGCTTTTCACGTTACCCCACAAACTTCTGCTGGTTCCCTCGTGCTGGGGGTTGATTATTTTAAGCAAGCACCATTTATGGGAAGGGAACAACCTGCTCACTCAGTTACAGCAGCTGTCAAATTAACATAAACAGTGTGAAAACCAGGATTAGGCAGGAGGGCTCTGGCACGTGCTGCTGGCAGTGACCCCAAAAGGCTGGGTGGGTGGAAATGGTCTTTCTCAGTATGACAAGGCTCTGGGGTTACTCCCACATCAGCTGCTTTGAGAGCACTGTTGAAATGGGTGTTGGGGCCCTCGGCGGTGTTTGCTCCTTGGGGTGGCTGCAAATACCACAGCACTGGCTGCACACAGAAAAATATTGTATTTGTGAAATGTGGCAAGTTTGTCCCTGCCTGTCTTCCACCTCTTCCAGTTGTCCTCAGAGCAGTGCTGGTTTTGAAGGTCTAATGATGTGTGTGGAGTGCAGCAAAGCCCTTTTAGGGTTCCCATCCAGGGAGGAGGAGAAGATATAAGCTAAGCATACATCCTATTGCTAAGCTTGAGCACATGCAAAAAGGAACTTTTAGTCTTGTAGCTTTACTGCTTCACTGCAAAGTTAACCTGTCACCAGAAAAAAAAAATCCTCTGTTGTTAAGGTTCTTTATTCTGGTTAAACTTCTGTGGATATCCAATATTTCTCAGGCACTGGCAGTCACAGTGCATTGTTTGGGGTTTTTCTTACTTGTTTCTTACTTGTTTCTAATCATAATTATACACATTTTTCCCACAGAAAAGGATTTTCCTTTGCTCTGTTATCTAGAAATCCTGAAGGCTGATTTTACTCAATTGCAAAGGATTTGGAGGACCCACAGTCAACAGTGGAACCCAGTTCTCCATTCTTTTGGGTTTTCTTTGAGTTTTTTAGTATTTCTGTTCCTCATTATTTGGACTAGCACATGAATGGCTGCACATAGCTTTTTCTCCATGGTCTGTGTTGCAGGCATTTGTCCCAGCAAATCCATCACTCAGTATGATTTCTGGGGAGCAGTGTTTCCAACTTCCTTTCTAGGAGAGTTGCTGAAACCTGCAGATATGAGGCTGTTCAGGGAGAGTGAGTGAGTGAATGATGTGTTGTGGTCAGGAGCTGCTGCTCTTCAGCTGGGGATCCCAGAAAGAACCTGCCCCTGCTATTTGCCATGTTCAGGACCAGACTTTCCAGCCCACAGAGATTTCGTTGGCATGCTGGGAAACTTGTTTCAATCCTTCCCAAACCACGGATGTGGGAGAAATAAACCTCACACTGTTCATCTGAATGAAATAGCCATCAGTGACTCATCTATTAGTGATTATCTACTCTCCCACCTTCTCAGTTGGCTGGAGCCTGGCACACTGTGCTCCACACCATGTGCCAAGGGGTATCAACCAAGAGGAGCATCACCCAACGTGATGGGAGCCTGATTTTACTCTTTGCTCTTCTGTGACTCTGGAGATTGGGGACAACTGGCTATCGGTGATTGAATATGCTGCAGCTTGGCCAAAATTATGTGAAGCTCCTGGAACTTGGCACATATTAGTGTGAAAACCTGTTAGTTTGGTAATAACTTAACCTTAGAAGGCATCCAGCTGTCTGCCAGAGATTAAGACTGAGCAAGGAAAAATGTGCATGGAGCTGGGCAAAAGGATTCAGAGTGCAGAGTGAACTCAGGGAGTTTAGCATGTGGTTTTGGTTTGAAAAATTGTTTCCACTTTATTAATCGATTTGTTCCTTTTCCGCAATTCTTCCATTAGTCCTTTGCATAAATATGTTTTGCTTGATAAATTTCTCAGACTGCTCTGTGTATCACATGCTTTGAATAATGAGTAATCACAGCAGATCCCCTACATGTGGGGTATGGGTTGTTTCATCTGTTTGAACAATCTTGTTTAAAAGCAGGAGGAAATCTCTGTGAGGCTTAGGAACTTCTGGGGGCGCAGATGTGTGCTCAGATAAATCAGGCTATAAAACCTCAGGATGTTTGAAGCATGCTCCTCTAAGGTTTTATTTTCCTTTTCCCCCAAAAAAGAGCAGCATAATTTTTAACTAATTACATGGCTTATCAGCATTAAAGATACCCAGTTTCCTCCTGCCCCAGGGAGGAAGAAAATCCAAAATTTTTGCAAACACCATTTATTGCTTGTTTAGAGACTTTTCACGCTCCTTTCTCTTAAATCCACCAAGCTCTGTATTTATTGTTTCTAGACCTTATGACCAGTTTTCAAAGCAGGGCAGGATGGCACATGGCCTTTCTTTATCCTGAACCATGATCACCTAGGAGCTTTTTCCACAGTTGGCTTAAACTTAGCATAGATTGGCTGCCCAGCCCTCTATTCCCCTGCCCTCTCTCCCAGCACTCCCCATAACCAACAGTTTAAGATGAAATTAATTTCCTTAGTTAACTTCTGCCTGAACTGGGGGTTTTATTGTTTCTCTTACGTGAGCTGGTGCTTGGATCCAGCGTCGTCAGGCCAGACCACGATGCATTTCGTGGTTCCGTTGTCCATCAGGATCTCGGCGTAGAAGCACTGTGGGAAGGCCAACCCAAATGCCACCAGCCAGATTATCCCAATGATGACTCTGGTGCTTGCAGCAGAGAGCCTGGGCTTGAAGGGGTGAATTATTGCCACATACCTGCAAGAAACACAGGTAAGGCTTTTACAGTTACACTGGTAATCTATACAGCACATAGAGCAACTGTAAAAACTCAGCAGGACTGTATAGTGGGCTTTATTAATACAGACATTTTGATAGGTTCCAGGCCATAAATCATGGAACTGAATCCTTTCTGAAGAGAATGACTGCAAGTCTTAGGGCAGGATATATTAAACCCGTGGGGATGGATGCTGCTGGTCTGGGGAGGAAGCAGTCATCTATGTCTTCTGCATATGGTCTTTGCAAATATTCCCCTTACGGAATTTTTCATAGAACCCCAGAATGGTTTGGGTTGGAAGGGACCTCAATGACTACCTAGTTCCAATCCCCCTGCCATGGTCAGGGACACTTGAGCTGGGCTCCAAGCCCTGTCCAACCTGGCCTTGAACACTTCCAGGGGTGGGGCATCCACAGCTTCTCTGGGCAACCTGTGCCAGGGGTTCACCACCCTCATAGGGGAAGAATGTCTTCCCAATATCCAATCTAACCCTGCCCTCTGTCACTGTGAAACCATTCCCCCTTGTCCTGTCATGCCAGGCCCTTGTAAAAAGTATTCTCTCTCCTTTTTTTTTTTTAATTAATTTTTCAAATTCTTTACCAAAAAAGCACAGTCTATTATGCTGTTTCCTCCTAAGTATGCCGATCTCTGATGCCTCATATTATCACAAGAGCAGACAGGGGTCTTGAGTATCCTTTACCCTGAATTTTTTCCCACTGATTTTTAGCTGTGGAAAACTTGTGTTATCCACCTCCATCTGTAAAAGCCCGAGCACTTGTGCTTGCAGTGGAAGTGCTGACCCCTCCTTCCCACACCTGCTCAGAGCCCTCACAGCACTTCTGACTCTTGGATTACTCACGAGCCTGGGGCACTCTCTGGTTTTAAGTTCCCTGTGTGGAAACACACGGTGTCGTAACAAGTACGTAATCAATTATGCATTTCTTATCATGCTTCCCCTGTTCTTTGTCATGGTTGTTACAAAGGCAAAATAGAGTGGCAAATGCCTCTCGCCTCCTAGTTTTCATAGCAAAAATCATAGCAAATTGTGCTGTCCCTTGGCCAGGCCAGTGGGAGGGAGCTCTGCAGAACAGGGAGTGATCCAGGGCCACACGGCAGCAGAGCCTTATTTAGCTATAAAATTTTCATGTCACCTTGCTTTTCATTAGCTTGCTGTAGGCAGTGTTATACAGTGCTCAAGTCTGGTCAAGAAGTGGTGAATATTCTCCAGAGTATTTGCCCACAGAAGTGCCTGAAATGATGATCTGTGGCTCTTGGTGAACGGCAAGTCCTGGGAATAAATGATGCCAGTCCCTGTGCTGTCATAGCCCACGTCAGAGGTGTTACAGGGCTGCTGGGTGGAGGCTTTCCACTCCAGCCAGGGGTGCACCCCTGAGGTGAACTGGGATTTTAGGTGAGGTCCTGCAAGTTGGGAGATTTACCAAACCTGCTGAGATCTCCTGGCCGCTTTTGCTGTGTGGCAGCACTGCCTTTGCCCCCCTGCTCCCTGTGCTCTCTCTCTGTGCCCTGCTCCACGTGACATCCCAGGATGCTGGGACCGCAGTCGTGGCACCCTTTCTCTGGTCCTCATCCCATATAGACAAAACACAATTTTGGGCACACTTGCACACTTTCCAGACAGGTCCTAGCAGCCTTTGCTAACTGGAGTGGGAAACAAATAGACTACTTTTGTGCCTGGAGCACTGCAGTGGAAAGAGCTGCTCCAGGATGGGGAAACAGAGTGATCCTAAACCCTAAACAGCTTGGAATGGGGAAACAGAGCAATCCTTAACCTAGTGGTGAGCAGTATCACCAGGGACTTTTCCACAGAGACAAAGATGACTTAGAGCTGTCACTTCTTAGCCTTCTTCCTTACAATAAACTGCTTCAAAAGACATTGTTTTATCGAAGTTAAACACTGGAGCCTGAGTGGGCAAGTTCTCATAACAATAAATGGAAGTGGCGAGTTTCCAGGAGACAGTGTCAGGGTCTATTTTAAGGCTAAGGAAAGAATAGCTAAATATGGTTTGCAGTGAGGTGCCAAGTTTTCTTTCTGGTCTGTGCCACGTGATTAAAAAGATTTTGGCTGTATAGGTGCTTTCACTAAAAATCCCCAAGGAACAAGAGCAGGGAGGCATAAGGACAGGTTGAAATGGCTTTTTAAAAATAATATCCTTTAGCAGACAACATGTATAAAAAGCAGCAGTTACCAACAACCCTCGATTTAAAGCCAGGAGCAGCAAAAGTGTATTTGAGTCTAAAAGTGAGTTGCCATTGATTCCAAATAGGGATTTGCTTTCATCTGGACAGCTGCAGACTGACAAACACGTCACTCATCCCTATCCCTGTGCTTGTGAGCGCTCCTTCCAGCGCCCGCAGGGGCCACTGTCCTGCCCCGTGCCGTGTCCCCACCTCCGGCGCGGGTTTCAGCAGGAATTAACCAAAGGGGAAAGCCCTCATTCCTCTCCTAGTTTGTTTATCTGGTGCGATTTGTGTATTGATTTTTTCCCCTAGGCTGGGTGTGCCGGTGTGAACGAGCTGCGAGCAGGGCTGGAGTTAGGGAAGCGACCCCGATAACTCAGAGAGCAGCGCTGTTTGGATGGCTCCACAGGGACACTGGCTCCCCTCCCGAGGGAGCTGGAAGGGCCCTGGTTGATAAGGAACAGAGGAAACCTGAAGGAAACTGCAAAGTCAACAGCAGGGCTTGATAAAGGACTGCCAGTGTTTCTCGATGCTGGGTTTGGCTGTCCCAGGGAAGACCTTCACCGTGGGGTTGTGGCAGGGACACAGTATGGAAAAGACAAAAATATTCCTGGCGCCAGGCAGAGAGTGGAAGTAACGGAGGGAAGACAGGAAGGATGGAAGGAATGAGGGTAGAAAGCCTAGAAGGGAGCTTAACCTCCTCTACTTCTTGTACACACCATTGCCTGTAAGGGAGGAAATTCCCACGAACTTTTGGCCACTTTCTATTTAAAAGAAAAACAGCTCCATGTTATTTAACAATGAGCTGTAAACACAGTCAGACTCCACAAATTTAAGCTCAAGTAAAAGTGACTTGGCAGATGGAAGAGAATATTATGGAAGTACCAAATTACCCCAGAAGTCAAACAAAATCGCTGTTATTACTTCCCTCCCTCTTAGAATAAGTCATTCTAGTGAACTATGGGAGCAGACTCTGCCATTTCTGATCTAATTCCCGTTATTTCTGGTGTTTTGCTGGGCTCACAGCAGGACTGAGGATGCTAATACTTTCAGCATCCCACAGCGTATCCTCATTTCTCTGGAAATATCCTTCTGATGGCTTAAAAAAAACAAACAACAAAAAAAAACCCACCCCAAAACCACAGAAGAGTTTGCAGGATGGCTGGGAAACAATTTATGGTCAATAATGTGGGAACAACAAAATACCAGCCACTTCCCCTTGTTACAGATTTGTGTGTGATTCAGGCCAGGGATAAAACAGAAGATCACATCATAATTAGCATCAAACCCCATAGTTTGGCACTTGTCCCACTTTGCTGATAAGGCACCTGACACGGTACGTGGGGGCCAATTGCACAAAATATTGCAGTGATTTTTTATGACTTACAGGAGATTTTTTGGACCTTATCTTCTCCATTCTCCTCTTACCTCTCTGCAGCCACAGCTGTCATGGAGTAAATGCTCACAAACATTGCAGTGATGGGGAACCAGTTCTGAAACCTGCAGAATTCCTCGCCAAAATACCAGACATTGTGACTGGCATAAATAAAATTGAAGATGGTGTTGAAAGCAGACATCAGCAGATCCGAAAGAGCCAGATTCACAATGAAGTAGTTGGTAGTGGTCCTCATTCTCCTGTGTGCAAGGATAATCCAGATAATGGTGACATTGCCAACGATGGATGTGATAACGATGAAGGAATAGGTGATAGCCCACAAAGCAATTCTCCATCCTGGCTGGGTGAACTGGGTCACCCACGTCCAGTTGCCACTGTCCTCGAGGGAGTCAGCCTGTGAAACATTGCTGGCATTAAAAACAGACAACATGCCCGTGGTTTTCTTTTTCGTCTAAGTGTAAAGGAAAATCTTCTGGCATCTGCTCATTTTCTTGCAGTAGATGCTGGTGGTATGAATTTCCATGCATGTAACTAAGGGCTGTTAAAAAGACATCAGGCTGAGGTGCCTCATCTTCTCATCCTGTTTTCCAAGTGATGCAATGCAGTTCCAGGAGGAGATGAGCGATGCCAAGGGCGTCCTCCTTCTTCCCTGGCATTTTAACCTCCACTTGACAAGTAAAACCTAACAAACAACTTTCTCCCTTAAGTTTCTTTTTCCTCTAAAAAGGAAGAAAAAAGATGGAGGGAAGGAAGGTATTTTCCAGGTCGGTGACAAGCGGTGTCTTCCTTTAGATTACTTTTAGGGTCAAGAAAATATAAGTAGAAGTATCAAGCCGTAAAACACTTCAATCCAAGTGGAAATCCTTTCCCAGGGCAGGGATTTTCCAAAGAACCAGGTGTCTGAATCCTCTGCAGCAGGACTGAGGACATTTGCTTTTCTTTCCCTGTGTAGCTACTAAACGCGAGGCAGGAGTCGCGCTGGGATAAAATCTCTACAGGTTTTAAGGGGACTTCGAAAGGAGGTGGAGTCTCTTCTGGGGAAAAACTAAACAACCAATTTGACATCAAATGAAATGTGGCAAAGTGGTACTTGAAGTTTTACCTCCCCCCCCCCGCCCAGTTTTGAATAACCTCTGAAATGGTCTCGCTGCTGTATCAGGATTTTACAGGCGTAAGTGCAAGGGTAGTGACTTTGCCAGGTTTACCAGTCCTGCAATCCTTGAGTTTCCAGGACCCTCCCTTGTTTTCCCACGAGCTCTCACAGCAAGAGAGAAGCTACATTTAATGCAATTTAGCAAGGTCCTTCTCTTTGGATGGCTGCATCCCCTTTCCCAGGGTACGCTCTGGAAATGTAGTGCCCTCACACAAGCAGAAGTTTTGGGTCCTCACAGGGAAGAGGAACCCCTGACTCTGCTCAGAGCACACACTCTTGCTCGCTGCCAGCTCTAAAAGTTCAGAGCAGAAACATAAGCAACACACTGAGGTTGAGAATTCCAAGAGTACTTGGCACTGGCTCGTGCCTGTTCTCCTGGAAGCTGAAAGTGCTTCAGGTATGAAAACCTGCTTTCACGATTCAGGAAGCACGCAGGGTGCTGGGAGGGCAGTAGTTTTTGAGCTCCTGGAGCTGCAGCTTGTGCCAGCCTCTCCTGTAACAGGGCAGTATTTATCCATTCAGGATCCTCTCAACCAGCTCAGCCTGGACTCTTTCCTTTCTTCATTAATTTCTGGAGGCAACCTTGAGATTATCCATCACCTAACACCTTTAAAGCAGATATGGTATTGCCCAAATGTTGTTTTTTTAAGAAATCAATATCTGTAGTACTACATATAATATCTCCTTCTCTTCACAATAGACTTCCTTGCAGGCAATCCCACTCACTTCCCTGCAGGCAATTCCACTCACTTCCCTACCCAGAAACTGCAAAACCACACTTGCCCATATCTTCCAGCATGCATTGCAAGGCTGTTCCAGGCTCTTCTTCAAAGTCTTCCGCTGACACCTCATTAAGCAGCTTATGGACCTTTCACTTTCTGTACACAGTCCAGGAGGGCTCTTCCTGATTTGCAACATGAATTCAACAGCTAATAGTGTTCTTCAGATTATTTTTTTCTTCATCTCTCAAATATCTGCAGATTCAAAGGAGAATCTGAGCAAACTCCTCCATATGTTTAGCTGGGAGCACAGTTTAAGTGCTTTATCAGTCATGGAAAGCAAAACATAAGCAAGCACTTGGAAAAAGGGCTGTACTTATTGACCTTTCAATGGTGAAACCATAACCTCTCTTGGCTGACTTTGAAGACAGTCGGAGTGCCCAGGTTTCCTAGGAACCTTCTTCTGAACTGTCTGCCCTGCTTCCTGATCTGTTACTCAGGTGATAATCGGAGAGCAGTCACCCTTTGGTCAATATTTCATTGTACAAGTCAGGAGGGATTTGCTTTCCTTTATCCACACCCACACCTTTTATTCCTTTGCTGGTTGTGCATTGACAAGGTTATCATCCTGGAGCCCTGCCAGTGACTTAGTGTGTACTATCGGCCTTTTGACTTGAAAACTGGAGTGATTTTTGATAAAGGTGGGCTCCAAATGTGCCTGGGACTGTGGGTAAAACCTGTCTCTCCAATGATTTTGGAGTTGTACCAGAGAAGAAGACTATCTGAAGGTTTTTGGGTTTGGCTGTTTTCACAGTTGTTTTTATTATGGGCAGGATTGTTCAAGGCCAAACGTTCCTGTGCTGAGTCACTGATCCCAGGTCCGAGCAAAGGGTGAGAGGTGCAAACAAAAGATGCAGGTCTGCAAGGTCAGGAAGGGTGATTGAGGGATGTTTTGCGTTTTGGAAACATAATGCAAGGTAATACAGGCAGTAGAGGCTTTAATTGTATTGCAAGTTGAACTCTGTTTTGGGAGGAAGAACCTTTGTCCAGGGAACAGGTCTGAGAGCAGGACTGTGAGCATCCACTTTGGGTGGGGGAAAGTGCAGCTGGCCTGCAGCTTTATCAGCCAGGCATGGGCTGGAAGGAAGCAGAAAAATGCCTCTTGGTAGCTCTGAAAAGCTTTGGTTCTTTCTGACACACTTTCATGCAGGGCTAACTGTGGGTTCACTTCCTCTTCTGCAGTGCTCCTAATTCCCTGAGTCAAATGTTCTGCAGTCTATGGCTTTTTATGACTGTCCTTAGGACAACCCTGGTAGCCCTGGAGATGAGTGAGGACATGTGGAAGTTACTGATCCGTAACATGAACAAAACCACCACTAGCTGAGCTATTGGATGGTCCCGGGAGCAGATGCTGTAATGCAGGATCTGCCTCGATGCTGGCAGAAATGCCAGACTCCTTGTTGGAAAACTGCAGTTCTGTGCTGCCTTGGGCTGAGGGGGAGAGAATGCAACCAAGAAGGACCCTCAGCACCACAGGCAGTTCATAACATCTTACTTTTAACTACTGTTTGCTGCTGAACTGTACTAATTGTGTCCAGAAATCTTGTCATTTCAATATACAGACGAAGTCTGGGATTCAGCAAAGAAAGGGATTAGTCAATTATTTTCATACAGTTTCATAACAGGAACCTGTTTTGATGCATTGGCTCTGTTCAGAGTGAAAACAACAGGAAAACGGACGCTCCTTTTAATCAGCTTCCCCATCCAGCTGGACGTGCCCTGAAATTTTATTTGCAGAAATCAGCACAAATGAACAGGCAAGGCATTAAGAAAGTCACACCAAAACTACTAATTTAATTAAATACTCAAACAAGGAAGATGTCTAAGTGACAGGAACATGTTTGGATGTGAACGACAGCCATGAGACATGAAGAACCTGTGGCAGACTCTAATTCCCAGCACCTACACGGTATGTGATGTGATTTCCAGCCTGCACACCGCTGTAAGTGTCAGGAATATTTGCAAATCTGTCTGAAAATTGAAGTTGTGATATTTTAGAGGATGAACGCTCTGAGGCATTGAATTATCGTCAGAAACGTTACAGGTGAAGAGCTACCGGTTGGGTCCTGGGCTGGATTATTTGTTTTCCAGAAGCAGAATGTAGCACTGCATGGAAAAGCAATGGTGCTTTTTATAACAGAATTTTCCAGGGATATTTTTTAGCCTTTATAAACAAGGTTTTGGTATATTGTATGACCTAACGAAATGATGTGTGACTGACTGCTTACACAGTTTTACGTACACAGCTCGGAGGTTTTCCAGTCGCTTTCCTAGGTAACTTAGGGACAAATGCTGCCTCACTTCATCTCCTCTGACACCAGACGCTGATTTTCAACGCCATCTGTCTCTGCTCCGGGCCAGGATGCAGCAACTAACTCTGTGACAGTTGTCTGCCACTTTGAATGAGACTTTTTTCCTCGGGGGAAAAATAGCCCTTTGTGGGACAGGAGCGCAGCGCTGCGGGCTTGAAAAGGCTTATTTCATCTCGGAGGCATGAATGGCGTTTGCAGTTCATGATCGCTGCGTCAGACCCAGCGCTGTCCCACTGCCACAGCAGCGGGACGTGGATAAACCTCGGTGCAGGCAGAACATGTGGCTAGTGCAATACGCCCATTAACTGTTGTTATTTGCAGGACGTGCTGGACAGTCGCGTGGGTCTTACAAGGAAAGGTAAATGCCCTGGTATTGCTCCACCGTGCCGGCGCAGCGCCCAGGGATCCTGCTTTGCCGTGTTTACGGATGCTCGACCCAAAATCCCGGCGCCCACGGGCAGCGGGAGCTTCCCACCGAAGTGTTTTTGTCCGGGCTGTTTCAGTGGCGACCGCGGAGGTTTTGGGGGTGCGCGCGTGGCTCTGGCAGCGCTCGAGCAGCCGGATCTGCTTTTCCTGCCGTCTCCAGTTGCGGGGTTAACCCCGGCCGAGCGGCCAGGCGTGTTTGCCTGGGGAATTGAGAAGAAAAAAAAAGCGAAAAAAAAAAAAAGAAGAAAGCAGCAGCCGGAGGTCCCCGCTCCCTCCCCGGCGCTGCCCGTGTGTCCCCGCCGATCCCGCTCCGGAAGCGGCGGCGCCCCCGGGCCCGCCCCGCTCCAGCCGGGAAGGGGCGGGAGCGGCGGGAGCGGCGGCAGGTGCCGCGGGGAGGGAGGGAGGATGGCGGCAGGGGACCCGGAGCAGGCGCGGTACTGCGGGCGGCTCTCCTACCTCTGCCTCAAGCTCACCCTCATCACCTACTCCACCTTCTTCTGGGTGAGCGGCGGGCGGGCGGGGCTGTGCGGGGGGCTGGGCTCGGAGCGGGGAGTCCCGGACCGCGGTCCCGCGAACCCCCGGGCAGCGGGGTCCCCCCGCGCCAGGCCCCGGGCTTTGGCAGTCGGTGGATGTTTCCTTGGCTGAGGTGGCGGGTGTCACGCCCGTGGCAGCGCCCCGACCTTCCCTAGGGACTGACGAACTGGTTTTGGCGGATGGGGAGCTGCAGGAGTTGGAAGTTGGGCAGGTAAAAATCGTCCGTGCGCGTATTAAAATGCGGCTCTTTCCTCCAGGAGAGATAGGCAGATAGAGCCTTTGCCCTACAACGTCACTCACCTGTGTATGGGATAAGCCCTCTCCCGAGCCTTGGCAGGATGAGGCTGCGAGGCTGTGGAATTACAGGTGTGTGGCACTTGCTGTCCTCATCCAGGTGCTGGATAAAGCCATTAAGTCGCAGAGGCCAGGCTACGACCACTGACTTCTGACATGTGGCAAATCCACCCAGACCAGGCACCCCCCGGGCTGGAAGGAGCCCTTGGGGCTCTTTTAAAGTACTCTTTGTAAGCACCATGATTCTAAAAGGTGCCTTTTCAGGCTCTGGGATACTGGGGTGATGCCGGCTCCAGGCTGTACTGATGTCGGAGGTGCTCAGGCGGGGTTTCTTTCTGGCCCGTTCAGTTTAAACGCTGCTTAAGCTCTTGTTTGGCTGGTCTGTTTCTGTCTGACATGGTATTTGCCAAGTGGGATGGTAAAGCTTTTAGTGCACTGCGTGGGAGGAGACCTTTAGATCCACCAGGTTTGATAGTAGGTGTCTGATTAGAGATATGATTTAATAAAAAAAGATTGAAACACGAAGCGTTTGGGTGCAGTTCAGGCTTTTGGGGATATTGAATATCTTTTGTCTGTCTTAGCAGACAAGCCAACCCTTGGGTTTAGGCTCCTGACACTTTCCTACGTTCCTCCACAGCAGCTATTCCACAGGTGCGAGTTTCAGGAGAGAGAAATTTGGTGTGTTATTTTCCCACCCGCGTTTTTGCAGCGAGTCCTTCGCGAAGGGCCGTGCGCGTTGTCTGCTCCGCGTTTTCCATGGGCACCAAGGGCCCTGGGTGGTGGGATGTGAACATTCATCTGGTGGCAGAGAAAGGGCCCTTCTGAAGCGATTCTCGGGGCGTCCGCGGAGGACAAAGCCTCTTTCAGGCAGCCCGAGGATTTTATTTACTCTTTGTAGTTGCTCGCTGTGGGTTTTCAATGCTCTGCCCTTGTTTATAACCAAGAGCTTCCATTTGTCGGCTCTGCCGGGGAGATGGTTTGCTCCGGGAGGGAGAGAGGGAGGGGGAGGGATGGGGGCTGCAGGAGGGGGAAGGAAGGATGGGAATGCTGGCCTTTGCTGGGGGGAAGGAAGGCCGGCGCTGGGCATCATCCCGGTGCTGGGGCGGAACACACCCCGCATTGTGTGAGGGGCAGCCTGTGGGCTCCGCTCGCGAAATTCCCTTTTATTCCGGCTTAGCCAGGCAGATCTCATCAGCTGTAAATGCCACTCGCCTGGTTCTCTTTTCAGCTGTGTTATTCTTGCTGAGTTTGGGTGTTCGTTGGGTTTTTTTGTTTGTTTTGGTTTTTTTTTTGTTTTCAGGGTTTTTTTTAAATTGGTGTGAATGGAAGTAAAGTTTGGCTGTGGAGTGTTGGCTTGCTTAAATTTTGGGTGGTTTGTGATGTTCTGCTGCTGTCTGGGGCTTTGACCTGCTGGATGCTGAGTTCATTCGATTCCCTCCCTACTGTAGCTGTTTCTCTGGTACATTACGAGCGATGAACGCCCAGATTCGAATCCCCAGGATGGTTTTAAACCACCAGGAACTAAATAATCAGCCTTATCCAAAGCAGAGAGGAAATTAAAACATCACTGGGAGTATTGGAGGGGATATTTGCTAAGGGCCCTGTGTCTTCTCGTAGGTCTTACCCAGCACTTTTTTAAAAACTTTTTTAACTCTTCTGCTGGTGCATGAAGCTGTAATGTAATTTTTCTTGCCCAGCTGAAAGAGAATCCAGCATTTTAAACAGAAGGTGCTGTTGTTGAGTGACTGCTTTACTTAAAAATAAGTACTGTATATACAGGGTTAAAACCTCTGCTTATAAATAAATAAATGCTTTTGCTTTCTCTTGGGAAAGCAGCTTCTGTGCATTGAAAAGCCCCAGAGAAATCCCCTGGTATTTGCTGGTGGATGCTCATTTAATGTGAGTCAAGGCCAGTTAATTTTCCTGCGTACACAGCTGGAATTGCCAAACTGGGAGCTGTTAGGAAGGATGCAGGATGTAAACAGCCCCTCTATCCGTGGGTTCCCTACGTAAGAGTTGTGTTTCCAGCCCCAGTCACAGGAAGGGAGAGCACAGGTCCGAGAGGAGACTCGGGTGTGATGACTGCTGAGTTACCACATCTGCTTGTCATAAATAATTGCTGCTGTTGGCTTGACCATATTAAAGGTTCGAAAGATTTTTATTAAATGCATAAAAAAAAGTAGAAGATAATAAAAGCATAGATCTTGGAGGTTGTGTGAGCAAAAGTGCAAGTGAAAAGGGGTGAGCATACATGTGTCCAAGAAGATGTTATATGTGTCTATACATCTTAAGCTCTTAAAGTGGGGATGTGTCCTGTATTTTACTCACAGGCACCTTTGAATCTCTAAAACAACCAAAAAACTCTGAAATTTAATGTTTTGATGAGAAAACTATGGTTAAGAAAAAGAAAGTTCGATAAAAAGTTCTAATCTTGAAACAGTGCTCTTCTGAAATTCTGATAATCCTCTTCAAACTTTAATAGCTGTGGTTTATGTCCAGTGTTTGGGGTTTTTTTTACTTTTCTAGGCAAGAGTTAGTGTTGATTCTGTTAGTGGTATTTCAGGTTTGCAGGAGAATCCAGTTTTGGTTTTTGAAAAAAATTTTTAAAAAAATAACAATAATAATAATAGAACTCCCGAGTCATGTGTACAAGTACAGTCCCCAGTTTTATAATCTGTATTAGGTTTGTATGGTGCTGAGACTCCTTCCTCAACTGTTAGAGCTGCATTTAAAAGTTTCTAACTGATTTATTTTGTCATCTGCTTGAAAAGAAATCAATAATTTATTACCCAAATCGCCACATTTTTTTAAAGCATGAAGCTGACACTACAAATGGACCATTTAGTAATGAAAAAAAACCCAATTACAGTTTTACAGTAGAAGCATATAAGTGGTAATTTTATTACCTGTTATTTGTCCAGCATGTTTTCTCTTCTGTCATCATTACAGCACAATTTCTGCATTTGTCCGAGGGGGAGTTACTCTCAATTTACTCCTGTCAAATTTTAAGTTGCTTTTTAAATAGCTTCAGTATATTTATTTTTATGGCTGAGCCCTTCTGAGAATTTTCTTTTTAAATGACAACTTGGTGGCATGCCCCACATATTGTCCTTTGGGGATATTATTCATTCCCTTAGAAAGTCAAGAATTTCCAGTATGTTGTTAATTATTTTAAGATATCCCATAATTAAAAAAGTATTTCAACTGTTTGGCTCGTGTTCTTGTAAATCATGGTGTGTGTTCACCTAGCCCTTTGCCCGGGATATACCGTGTCATATCCAAAATTAAGAAGTGAAATTAAAAATGAAGAAGTATAATTAAGAAGCATTGGTGTGCGGGGAGCAGACCCGTGGAAATGTCAGGTCAGAAAAGGGGAATGTTCTTTATCACACTGCCAAAATGATTTGTATCTGGTCTCTTCCCTGAGGATGTGTCTAGCTATTGGAGTCAGTAGGAAAGTTTTTCCACTGCAATTTTCATGATTAAGTATTGTGGGCTATTTTTTATTTTAATTAATTCAGCATAATTCAAAGTGATTTGCAGCCTGCCATAGGCTTAGTACCAAGTGATTTAATGACTTAACTAATTATTTTGGTTGAAATATCTTTACCTTTTTAAACTAAATATGTTTCTTCTTATTTCACTTCTGGCTTTATCAGGTACTTGCTCAAGAACGTGACGTAACTTCAGACTTGGATTTTTTTTGTTTATTTTTAATCCAGTGCCTCTCTCCTGATGGCAGGGGTGGAGGTACAGGATATACCTGGCTGTGTTTACTGAGCCTAAATATGATAGGAGCAGGTATGAAGAGATGGATAAGCTGTTTGCAGATGGGCTTAGAAACTGTGTTATATTAAATATATATATATTTAAAGATATATATTCATACACAGAGAGAAGGACAGACAGACATGCAAAGGAGGATCATTAATGCCATGGCAGTTGCTCATATATGTCATACATGTGATCTCAGATGAGTAATAAATTACATTTCAACCAGTGCTGTATGTATCAGTTTGTTTAACTTCTAGCATGCTAAAACATTATGAAATATATTTTTGAAATAAACAAGTTTGATTTGTTTTTTTTTCTACCACAGCTCTTTTTCTGCCTTTGTCTTTGAGTTATTTTTTTTCCTTTCTTTATCCAAACTTCTGCTTTGTGTGTATCGCTGTTTATAATGTATCCTGAAGTGAGCAGTTCCAGGCTCCTGTGTACTCACAACATGTCACGTCAGTGTTTACTGGGAGAAGGAGTAACATCCGTGCTCTCCTCTGTTTCTGTTCCAGCTCATCGGAGCCCTCGTCCTCGCCGTGGGGATTTATGCAGAAATCGAAAGACAAAAGTACAAAACTCTAGAAAGTGCCTTTCTAGCCCCAGCAATTATTTTAATACTTTTGGGCGTTATAATGTTCCTGGTATCCTTTGTGGGTGTGCTGGCTTCCTTAAGAGACAACTTATGCCTTCTGCAAGCAGTAAGTGCTGTGATTTTTATTCCTAATTTCCAGTGCTTGTTGCTTCCGCTCTTCAGTGCCCTCTGAATTCACACCCCATAACTATGTCTGCATTGAAAAATATTTTAATGAAGTTGCTTTATTTTAATTAAATCTGAATTTAATGGCAGTGATCCCTCCATCAGGGAGCAGTAGCCAGTGACAGGACCGGCGAGGGTCTGACCCCTGTGCTGAGAAAACCAGCCTCCCAGTAGTTAAGGTTTTTATGGAAAATACCCAGGAATGTTTATTATTGTCAGTCAGTGTGTATGTTGTGCAAACTCAGCTGTTGACATACCGTTTGACATTGGCTTCTCATTTGGACCTGGAGGAAGGAGCTCAAGAAGGAAACCCTGGCTCAGGCTGATGTCTGGTGGTGGCTGGAGTCTGTCTGTCCTCCCCGGGAAGCGGAATGTAGGGGTAGATGTGGAAATGCGTGGTACAAGGTTAGCTGAGTAGCTTGGGGCTTTGAGAGAAGGGCCCTGAGAGTGAAATGAAAGGGACAAGGTTTTTCTCTCCAGTGCCTCTGAAAGAGTAAATTTTAGGGGAATTCCTGGATAACGCTGTGGTTGCAGATGGAAGTTGCACATGCGACTAATTAAAAATAAAGTGTGAAAACATCTTTTTCACCTCCATAGAATCATAGATGGTTTGGAAGGGACCTTTTAAAGGCCATCTAGTCCAACTCCCTTGGAATGAGTAGGGACACCTTGCACTAGACCAGGTTGTTCAAAATTCAGTCCAGCCTGGCCTTGTCATACCAGTTCAGTCTAATGAAATGCTGAATACATGGTATGTTGTGGGGGACCACAACGTACAAAGCCAGAAGTAACGGTGGATTCTGAAATTATGCTGGAATTTTGCTGAGATCCCATCCTTAGGCTTCTCTCACACTGAGTGTGGTGGTGTGTCTGATGCTCCCATTCTGGTAGCAAACCCAGATGGGTATTTAACAAAGCCAGTCCCTGATTCCTGCTTCTCAGGCTGATTCCAGATTTAGCAGGAGAAAAAATACCTGTCTGGTGAATTCGTGACACTGATACTGGGCAAAGAGGGCATAGAAGTTAAACCAGCTTTCAGAGGGGAGCATTAGGGGTTATTTTCAGACGAGGGACCATAAAACTCCGCTCCCGATGAAGTTCATTGTTCCACAGCAGACCCAAATTCACATAACAGCCATCTTTTATGCCCAAAGCGTTGGAAAAACATTTCAAGTGCTGGTACCTTGCAGCCATCTCATGGTGCTGTGGATTTCTTCATGTTATTCGTATTTTGCACGTGCTTTGATGAGCAGCCACAGGTGCACATGTGGTGTGAGTGCATCTGTGAGCATCTGTAGGTACACACACAAATAAATGTGTACAGCAACACACTAAAAGGTACTGAGCCTGGAACTTAGCACTGGCAATTTAGTAGAAGGTGGTTTGGATTGTCTTAAGGCGCTGTTTCACCCACTAATTGAAAGCAAACAGGTAAGCACTGGTTTTGTAGGAGACATAAAAACATGAAGTTTGGTGTGGTTTATAGAAGTCCATCAGTGTGCTTCTCTGCGATGCTGTTGTGGAAAGAGGTGTCTTGGCATGATAAATACATCTAATGGTTTTGAGTCCATTCAAAGCAGACAAATAACATGTTTGCCAGTTGGGCAAAACCCAGAATAACTAAAGCGAGGAAAAAAGGCTTTCTCGTGACATGCAGAGTTTTATAAGAACAGACCCATAATTTCATATCTTCTTTTAAAATGCCATCTCGTTTGCTGAAAGCCAGATCTCTTGGCAACTGAATGTTAGACTTAGGGGCACTAATTGAAGGAATAATTGGGGTTTGTTCTGTCTAATGACTCACTTGCACTTGTTTTTCTGCAGTTCATGTACATCCTTGGTATCTGCTTGCTGATCGAGCTGACTGGTGGAGTGGTGGCCCTGATCTTCAGAAACCAGGTGAGCTCCTTGTGTTTAGGTTTTGATCACAGAGAACGTGACTTAAGATCCATGAAGTTACAGGTGTGCAATATAAAAGGTGTTAAAATTGTCACTGGGCAGTAATTGATGGAGGTCTGAAGAAAGGTCCAGGCTTTTCGGGGCCTTCAGGGTTCAGTGATGGTGGGATTTGCCATTCATCTGCTCTGGAGATGAATTCCAGATTAAAGAATTTGAAGAAAATCTGGTAACTACGAGTGTGCAATACAGGCAAAATGGGTTTCCAGCTCTTCATGTATTACAAAGTGCTTTCTTCTGTTTTGCCATCTGGGTCTGACTGCTGATTTGGGAAGTTTCCAGATGGATTTGGAGACTTTATTTTTTAGTGGCCAAAATGTTCTACCTTACCTAAAGGACAGCTTTTCCCTGCCCACATCCATAAGCAACGTAACTAATTTATATAAGAGACTCCATCATTCACAAGCATGCTATTACTATATTAAAACCTTGATTTTTCTAGACAGAAAGCAGCATACTATTCTTTTCAGTTAGAAATGCTTTAAAGCATAAATGTATTCGCTATGGCAAGTACTAGATTGCTGTGCTTTGACTTATTTTTCTAATCTGGCAAAATATGAGCATTAAAAGGAGATGCTGAATAATAAGACATGTTCCCTCCCCAGCCCAATCCTACCACGCTCATTTTCCACAAAAGCCATGTGGCTTTACCACATATGTACATGTGATGTTAAAAAAAAAACAAACCACCAAACTTAAAAAAAGATTTTTTAAAAAAAATAATAACTTTGTATTTTGAGGTAGTGCTATGTTCTCTCTGGCTGGTGCTTTCTTCTTACTCCATGCTGGACCAAAGCAGGACAGCTGTACTTAGGGACAGGTTTCTTTTGTTGTTTTTCAAAGTTAATGGAGATGTTTGGGTCAGTATGGGGAGGACAAGGAGGTATTTATAGAAGCTTAGGGTAGCAGCCTTTATTGAGGTGCTGTTTGTCTTGCATGTCTCATTGATTTTTTTCCCAGTTCTTTCTCTACTGCCTTCTCAGATCTGTAGGGTCTAAACGAGGTTCTTGGCCAGTTAGGATGGTCCTGCCAGTTGTTATTTCTCATCACCAATGTGCTAATGCTTTTTGTTCTGGTTTGCCTGTAAGTGTTACAGTTTGTAATACTGAGAAGACGAGTAGGTGTATTTCAGGTTTTCTGACCTATAAGGATTTTTAGGTTTGGGCATTTTAGCAGCTGGATTGAAAGGGAAGTCATTACATTCTGGTTATGATTAGTCCCTGTTTTTGCTGTGCTGTGATTGTACTGGGTCTTGAAAACCAAATACTTCTTTCTTTGTCCTCATCTTCTGAACTTTAAAGACGTTTTATTGCTTTAATTTCTGATTTGCCATGCTGAGGAGATACCATCTTATATCTGCCAATCCACTGCCATATTTCTCAAAAAAACCACTGTAAAACGTACAGATACACTTTTTTTTCCTGCTTAAGGTGAAATAAAGCTCCTTATCTGGCAGTTATGGACTCCTCGGAAAATCAAATTAGTGGAAAGTTCGCAGAAAATAAAATTTATGGAGGGTGGTGTTGTTGCTCGGGGTGTGGTGCAGACCCAAGATCCACTGTTCTGTCACCCAAGTGGTGGTGAGGATCCCAAGTGCCCAGAGGGAGGGATCCTGCCTGGGTATAACGGGACCATGTCTGGGAGATGCTTGGAGAGTCTCAGAGAAGAGAAGTGTTGCACTGTTGGCACTTCCCATCACAAACCCAGCAGTGTGTCTGCTTCCATAAGAAAGAACAGATGGTTGGTCCCTGCAGGGCTGAGCTAAGATTTGTTTTTAACTAGGGTTTGTTTTTCCTTAAAGAAAAAAGCCTTTTCTTTTGTGCCCATCAGTTACACTTGTCACTTCAACCTGCTCTTCTAATTTTGTTTCTGTGTATGCAACCCACGAATCTTGTTCTCCTTTTGCTTTTCAGACAATCAAGTTTTTGAACAATAACATTAGAAGAGGAATTGAGAATTACTACGATGATTTAGACTTCAAGAACATCATGGATTCTGTTCAAAAGCAGGTTTGTTATTGGGTTTTTTCCCTGGGACTAACTTGGTGCCGAGATGCAGCAGGTCCTCGGCGACAGCTTTGAGTTTTTCCAGTGACATGATAATCAAGTTCTCACTGATGAGAGGGGTGGAATCTTGTGTGTCTCTGTTCTGGTGTCGCTGAGGTCAGGGCTCATCCAGCATTCCAGCTGGCATTTAAAACCCTCTACATCACTGCAAAAACAGGGGGCCAAAATGCAGCTTTTGCCTTGGCAGGTGCAATTCAGATGCTCAAGGTCAGATCCTACAAATACATGGGCTTATGGAGGCCCCACAGCTGGATTCAGACAAACTCAGCCTAAATTCCACCCAAGGCCTTGCACTCAGTGTTTCTGCTGGTCCAGGAGATTCAGAAGCATCTCGTTAACAGGAGGCCCTGGATAAAGAGAAATGAGGTGGCATTTAGGCTGTTAGAACACAACATGTTGTGTTGTCACTCGAGGGCATCCAGAGAGCTCTCTAGCAAGGTGGTTATTGGATGGAAATGCCCGTGGAAATGTATATACCTGTAATTAAACTTCAGAAATGCTGTTGAGCCCAGCTGAGCATTACTTAATGGCATGTGAAGTTGACTCATAGCCTTTTTTTTTTTTTAATAAGGCTGGTCTGTTGAAATGTTTATTGGGTTATTGAAGAGTTCTGCCATGCAGTTCAGAGACTATAGAAGAAGCAGAAAATGTTCAGAAATGTGATGTCAGGGCCCATGTGATGTCCGTGACCGTGCCAAATAATGATTAAAAAATGATTAGGAAGTGTTACATGTATTTTAGGACATCGTTATGGAGATGGCAGCCTGCTTTGAAAAACAAAGTTAGCACGGAAAGTCTGTCAAAAGCAAACCATCCCGAGGAAATTTTGTCATTAGACTTCATAATGCTTTAAAGTTTCCATGCACTGCCCAAAATTATGGATACATACAGCCAGTATACATCTTACTGATTAAATGAACTGCTGCTTTTCCCTTTAAGTTATAAAGTGAATATTTGTATGAAGTCAGCATAAACTTACAGTATTTGTTTGTCAGATTTCAGTTCTTCTAAATTACACTCACAATGTTTTGGTGAGATTGATTTATGCCTTATAGCAATGCTTTTGTCTTTTAGACCCAGTTGGAAATGTAGTCATAATCCTTCAAGCAGCTGCAGAAATTTATTACAGGTCAAGATAGAATGAATTTAAAAACATTGCTTAGTGATGTCCAGACCTGGAAAGATAATTTTTCAACTTGAAAAAGATGGGAAGTGGAACTTACACCGGTACTTTGCTCTGGCACCCCGGGTTACAGCTCAATGAGTGATGGAGGAGTGCCACCTATATCCATAATTCTTTTTAATTCTGTCTATCATATACATTCATACATGCCTTGCTGACAAAAGGACAGATTTTTTGGGTGGTTCAGGGCTTTTAAAATTCTTTTATTCTAACTTCGTTTTCTACTTATTCAAAGAGTTCAAGATACGATTTTTTTCCCCCCTTTTACCTTTCAGAATCACAGAACCATTTAGGTTGGAAAAGACCTTTAAGATCATTGAGTTTTGTGTTGGTTTTTTTTCAGTTTAAGTGCTGTGGTGGGGAAGATTACAAGGATTGGTCCCAAAATGCATACCACAACTGTGGGGCGCCGGGCCCGCTGGCCTGTGGGGTGCCCTACACTTGCTGCATCAGAAATAAGGTAAGTCCTGGTCCCTCAGCATCACTGGGGTTTGCTTAGAAAGGTACCTTACTTTAGGAATTCTGGGGTGAGAAGTGAAGGAAAATGGGTCCTTCCCTCCCCTAATGGATCTGTGGGTCTTGACAGCTTGAAAAGGAGAAAATAAAATGAGTTAGATGTGTTGGCTCTGCTCCATTGTACTGACCCACCACACAGCCCCAGAAGGGATCTTGGGAGCTCCTCTAATTTCATGGCGAGCCTGAACGAGAGCTGCTTAAAGTTAAATTTTGCTGGTGTTTTCCCCAGGGTTTGCTGTTCCAGCTTTGCCAGGAAGCCTGGGCCCTGATTGCTTCCGTGGGTGGGGGTTGGAGTGATGTGCACCAGCTGCTGTGTGAGTTAAAACCCAGAGTGACCTCGTCATCCAGATTATTCCAGAAATGTGGGCAACTGACCTCAGGGTCAGGGCATGCTTGTGGGCACAGGTCTTGACTGGAGCTGCTGCTCTGCCCTAACCTGTCCTTGAAAACTACCTGCCTTCCCACTCTCTAAAATCCTGGAAGGACTGGGGTCTGGACCAGTTTCTCCATCTATGATGAACTGGTATTAACTGGTGCTGACAGCAGGAGGAGCAGGCATTGAGTTTCATATAAATATGTTTCAATTTTATAATTCATTGCTCTTTGAGGGATGTACAATGCTGAATTTGATAAAAAATTATTCCTCAATTTAAAACCAGTCCAGGCAATCCCTGCCTTGCTGGGTTTTTGTCTTTGCTCTGAACACAGAACAAAGAGAAATCGAGGCAGAGAAACTGAGTGTGTGTAAGAGGAGACACAGTAGAGCTCGTGGTGGAGAGCCTGCTGCTGCCTGCTTTGGGCTGCCCTCTCAACATCTGCCCTGAGCAGGCTGTTTAATTACAAACAGGGAAAATAAACGCAATAGCTGCATCAGTAGGTGTTCCTGAGAATTGTGTCTCATATGAAGGTGTTTATTACATGTGCTTACACATTTTTGGTGCGTGAGAAAGGGTCTGTTTAAATCTGTGGTGAGCTTCTCAGGAACCAAAGCTAAACAGTTTTGTTCTCAGGAACCAAAGCTAAACAGTTATGCTTTGAGTCTTGGGTGTTTGAGAGTAAGAAATTTGTGTGTATGAAGATAGTGTCTGCTGATCTGCAGACAGAACTGCACGGAGCAGAAGAACTCAGAATTTTGCCCTCAGGAAAGGGAAAGCACTAAAATAAAAACTTCTCAAAGGGAAAATACACTCTCCATGTGCTTCACTGACAGCTGGAGATGGGAGAGTGAGGCTACTTGTAAAGTGGTAAGCTCAGGGAGGTTAATTGAAAGGCAAGGAGAAGCCCCCAAATCATAAACAAGCTTCATATTTAAGCACAGGCTGTTGATCAGGATGCTGCAGTGCATTAGGGCTCATGGCTTTACCACACTCATGGTGTTGCTGGGCCTTGTGGAGTCCGAGCGGCGCAGATGCTGCTTGGCAGGGTAACACCAACACAGGGCTGCAAGGATGGCTGCCTCGGGGAAGAGCCAACCAGAGGATGCATAAATCTTGTATGTTTGACAAATGCTTCCAAATACAGGCTGGTTTCTCTCCTGGAAAGCCACAGATATGGTTTGTGATTACTCACTGGCTTTGTAGTCATGGAAAACTCCTGCTAATGTTGGAGGTTGGATTCTGATCCTCTAAAAAATCCTTCTGCTAACACGAGCCAGGCTCACACTGGGGGGGCTCTGAAGGAACTGTGTTTAAGTCAGAGTATTTATTAAAGACTTACACTAGTGTAGCAGATAAAATTTAGTCCGAAATGCCTATAATCCTCTGTTTCTAATGCATTTATCTCTGCTGTGTGTATTTGCTTGTGCCACGATGTGCTGTTTGCAAATGCTGTTTCAAATGAAATGATGCAACTGCATTCCTTGTGGTCATGTGTTTTGGGGGTTACATGTTTTGGGGGTGGTCCCAGGGTGCTCGAGTGGTTTGGGAACGTGAAATCACTCACAGCCAACACAACAACATGCTGGTACAAACACTGACTTCCAAGTGTATTTATTCCTTGTGGTTGGCAGATGGGTGCTCCTCACGGTTTCCCAACAGCCCTGTGAAATAGTTGGAGCTTTTTCTTCTGGGGTGTTTGTTGACCTTGATTGTCAGACAGTTGTGTGTTCAAGGTGGGAGCCCAGATTTTAGGGGCTTAAGAACTGTGACCCTGGCTGGTGTTTCTGCTGCTTTGTAACATCCGTCTTTTGCAAACATCCCTCTTCCTTCTTGGGAAGGTGACCTGGGAATCCCAGGCTACCACTCAGAGACTACCAGCATTTAGAAATCTTCATTCCTACATCTTGTTTTAATTTTGATGAAGGGGTGTTCAGTTACCCAGAGTAGCTGTGGCTGCCCCATCCCTGGAAGTGTCCAAGGCCAGGTTAGATGGGGCTTGGAGCAACCTGGGCTAGTGGAAGGTGTCCCTGCCCATGGCAGGGGTGGAACTGGATGGTCCAACCCAAACCATTCTGTGATTCTCTATCAGTAACACAGTTTGTTCTGCCTTATTTTTGTCATTTACATATTCTCATTTTCTTCCATGTCTTTGGCTTTGTTCACTGCTTTCTTTGATGCTGGTGGGCTTTATGTTGGATGATTCGTAAGTGAGGGGGGGTTGTTTTCAGGTTAGCTTTGCCAGGCCAGGTAGAACTTTGGAACCCACAGAGAATATTACATGGCTACAGAAAATGTGTTAGTAATCTGTGGTGAATGCAAGCACTCAGTCTTTTTAAAATATATAGATTTTATATTCATATATATAATGGTATATAAAATGATATTGTAATAAATTTAGTCTTGTAAAATGTTCACACAAGCATTCATAGTATTGGACATTATTTGAAGCTTAGATATTTCTGAGCTTAAATTTGTCATCATGATGGCATGAAGGCCATTTTATGTTAACCACTGTTTTTCTTAATAAGATGTGTTAAGTTATTAAGGCTTTAAAATGAAACCCAGCTGTTTGTTCTGTGGAACTGCTGTGTCGTAGCTCGCTTTGGTTGCTGATGCCACGCTGGTTTTGCTGGATAGATATGGCTCAAATGTGTCATGACACACTGACAATACTCATTTCTCTGAAATGAGCTACTAAATCTGACCTTGGGCCTGCTGGAAGAAACTGGTGTTGGACTGGGAAATAACCCTGTTGCTGGTTTTGTATGGGCTGAAAGAGTAAAAATAATGTTTTTGTAATTTTTATTTTCTACTGCAGTTTGTATCTGTTGTTTTCTTTTCAGACAGACATTATCAACACTATGTGTGGATACAAAACCATTGACAAAGAGGTAACGTAACCAGTGTCCACCCTTCCATGGCAGAGGGTGCTGCTTCTCTGCATTGTTTTTGGTCAGTTGTAAAGTTGTCTTCTGCATGCTTCAGTCTACCAGACAGTTAAATCAGCAATTACTGATTTAACTTCCATCTATTAAAAAAACTAATCTTGTTTGATTGTGGTATCTTCCCTTCTTTGTATTTTCCATGATTCCTTGTTTCATGACAACTTCCCCAAGCTAATTGCACAATTAATGCACAAGAAGCTGCTTTCATACTTTTAAGCAGTGACTTGAGTGGGGGAAAGCTTTTAATACTTAAAAGCCAAAGTTTCTCACTGAGTAAAATCGGTGTTAGTAAAGCCAACTTAGCTGTTTCTAAGTATTTTGTATCCCTGTAGTGGGTTTTTTATTTTTAGGCCTGTAATAGTTATTCCTGGAAGAAGAGCGGGACTTCCCAGGTTGTGTTGGCAGCCCTCTCCTCCCTCCAGGAGCGGGATGGGGCCTCCTCCTTCAGCCTTCCCTTTTGGGAATAGCCCTGGTGACTCCAGAGGAGAGACTGCCAGCTCAAGGCAGTAATTGCAGAGTGATTAAGAAGGGAAATCAGTAATTGGATCTGCCCTGAGTTCTCCACTCCTGGCTCTGGAGTGCTGGTGTGGGGGCTGCTCCGGGAAAACCCCTCTCCCCAGCTCATTTGAGGCACTTGGAGCACAATGCCAGCCTCAGTTGTTGGGTTTTGGGATTACTGGTTATCTTTACACACGACTTGTCTTCATTTAGGTTAATTGATTTACGGCTTAATCACCTGAACGCTCCAGCCTGGCTCCAATGCCCCGAGCACTTAAGCATATGCTTAACTTCACCCCATTCATCTACTTAGGACCCTTTGCAGCCTGAAGTGCTTTCTATATTATGGGTTGGGGTCACGGAGCAGCACAGCTTGCAGGACTGAATCTCAAATCCTCTTGTTCCTGCCCTTTTTAGAGTCTATTGCAAAGCACTTGGTCCACAATTTATATTTTTCCACTGCTGTACTTTCAACTTGGAAGAAGAGATGAAAGCCAAAGGGAGACTTCTCTTCTTTCAAAGTGGTCTCAAATCAGAATTGGATGCGTTTCTTGTAGAAAAGTGGCTGCAAAACCAGGTTTAAAGCAATAAAATAACTTATTTAACTGTGGAACAACTTAAAAAAAGAAAGGTTTAAAAACAACTTGTGCGGGTGTGGAACAACTTAAAAACAGATGGAAGGATTAGCGGTGAGGTCTCTGTTAAATGCAGTGGGTTTAAAGAGGTGGGAAGGCGAACCAGGTTTGCCTCCCTGAGTTTTGAGCGACCACCATGTGTGTCACACAGCAGTGGAACTGCCTGTTGAACGCTCACTCCCTTATTTTGCAGCGCTTGAGTGTTCAGAATATTATCTACGTCCGAGGGTGCACGAATGCGGTGCTTATCTGGTTTTTGGACAACTACACCATCATGGCTGGAGTGCTGCTCGGCATATTGCTACCTCAGGTAGGGAGGGGGCACTGCCTTATCCACTGAAGGGAGCATCTGATTTATTGCTACAGTATGTGAAATCCCATTTGATGTAATGTAACGGATAAGCTGAGGCGGCATTCTGGTAATTTAGTAGCATTACTGCGATATGTTGCAGGATTTGGTGGGGTAATTTGCTCTTGTTTGGGGTTTTTTGAGTCCTCTCCTCCTCAAGCTGCATCCACTGAGATTTTCTAATGCTCCAAAGGACAGGGGTGCTAATTCTTCTGCTGTTTTAGTTCTTCACAAAAATTATCCATTTATACAACTACATGAAAAGTGAATTTATATATATATTTACACACACTGCTGCCCATATATCCGACGTGTGTATACACAGTTTGTAAAGCCTGCTGTAAGAAGCACGAGATAAGCCGCCTGTGAGCTCTGAGTAGAGATCCCTTCCTTTTGCAGTTCCTGGGCGTGCTGCTGTCCCTGCTGTACATCACCCGCGTGGAGGACATCATCACGGAGCACAAGCTGAGCGAGCGGCTCTTCGAGGACCCGCGGCACAGACCCGCTCCCGAGCTCGGCGGGGCCGGCTGCTGCATGTGCTACCCGGGGTGACTGCGGGGACCCCGAGAGCAGTGAAAGCCAGGCGAGCCCTCCTGGTCTGGCATGTGCTGCTGTCACAGGCCGGCGGCGGTGCCACAGTGCCCTCGGTGTGTCTGCGCCCACAGACGCCCCAGAAGGGCCCCGCGCTGCCGCGGGATCGCGGCGCTGCCGGAAGGTGGGTTTGTGGATCATTAAATCTTCTTTTTGAGTGATTGCTGAGTGATACAAAGCCAGAGCAACTATTCTGGGAAGATCGGAATGTCGATTTCTGGGGAGTGTCTTCGCGTCTCGGGATGTCGTATTTAAATGTGTGTCGTTTCCAGCCTTATTTTCTTACTCCTTCCGAGAGAGATTTCTTACCGATCTACGTGGTGATTATTAAACATACGTTTAACAAACGTGTTTTGCTAATCTTGATGACTTTACTGACAATAATGGATGTGATGCTGATCGCTTTCATTGCTCAGTTTTCTGTGCCTTTTAATAATGGGGCAAATGCCAACGTGGAATTAGTCAGGAAATGCTTGATATATTTTTTTAATGCAATTTATTACTGTCTGGCTTTTGTATTAAACTTACAAGATGTTTGAGTTTTGGATATATCTTTCCTCTTTAGTAAATTAACTAGGTGATTTATGACTTTCTGGTTTTTTGGAGTTCTGTGTGTCAAGATGTTTCTAAATTTTATTGTCAAAATAAAAGCAGTAAGTTGTTTTTCTTAAAAAAAAAAAAACAAAACACAAAGATTTCGTCTAATATGCTTTTCATTTTCCTATGTAAGTTAAGCCTGTCCCTCAAATGCTGAATCCAAAGGTAGAAATAGGTGGAGCTGTGATTCTGGCTTGGGTGCTGCCTGCCTGGGCTTTTGGAGAGGCGCTGAACATCTGTGCCTCACTTGCTTCTCTTAGTGAATTGGGGACAATACTTGGGAGTCACGAAGAGCTCTGGGGTTTTTGTTGGTGTTCCTTTGTCCTGAGCATTTCTCTGCAGTCTCTCCAGCTCCAGCCAGGTTTGCAGGCAAAATGCAAAACCTAATTATCACAATACTTCAAATAAACCAAAGACGGGAAGAGAATAAAGCAGGTTTATATCCTGAATCTAAATCTGTGCTTTTCTGAGCAGTCCACTAAGACAAACAGAGCAATATCTGATATTATGCTCCTTGCTGGTTTTTGGTTTTGTTGTTGTTGTTTGTTTTGGTGTTTTTTTTTTTTTTTTGTGGTTTGTTTGTTTGTTTGTTTGTTTAATTTCCTTGTCTTGGACATTTTTTCTGCTTTTTTTTTTTCAAAACTCAGTGTTTTCTGTTTAGCTCTCTGCCTTCACCAGGAATTTCTGAGGAAGCTTTATGCATTTCCAGGAGCCAGAAGGGACTCATCCAGTTCTTTGGTGTTCCTGCTGGTTTCTAGGGAGAGAGATCTCACGGCGTTATTTCCTACACAGCACACTCTAGCGTCGGGTCCTGCACGTGGTTGTTACGTATTTCAATTGCTCCATATCGTTGTTGCCTAAATCTTCCTGGGGTCTGTCTTGAATAACATGCTTTGGTAAGTTAGGAAATGAGGTGTGTTTTAAGGGTGGGTTTGTGTACAAAGAGAGGAAGGGGAAAAGGAGGGGCAGCTTGGGAGGATGGAGCAGACTGCTGGAGAAGCATGGGAAAATTAAAGCTGAAACTGCTTTGTTGTAGACAGTGAGCTGGGAAGGTGAGAATTCTCCTTTGATGACAGAAGTAATTTTTTTTTTCATTACTAGTAGTGTCTTGTAAATGTTGTGGTGGCTTGAAATACGATCTGTCCAGGAAAGCAGGAGGTGGCGGAAGCATGGTTAAACTTTGGGTGGTTTAAATGACACCGGGAGAGTCTTTGGGAATACCAGAGAGCATTTCTCCTTTAGCAAGGAAATTTGTGGGCTGTACTGAATTTTCAGCCATCCCCAGTTCTCGTACACAGTGTTTGCATGGGAATGGTGTCCACCTGACAATCACGAAGTCAACCTGGATGATTTTGTTTAATAAATTGATTCAAAGAAGTTTAGTAAGTTGATTCAAAAGCTTGACCTTTCCCATTCCCTCAGATTTGAGGAAATTAACTCTTGGCTTCACAGGCCCGTGGTGACCAGAGGGAAGGATGATGCCTATTGGGAGGTGGCTGGAGGGAGATACAGCAGTTCTCTGCTCAGCTGCCTTTTCCAGACAGCTGATGTGAAAGTTAGCTTTAAATGGGTGAAGAATGCTGATCTAATTCAATCCCTGTCCTTCTGGCTGGGCTGCTCCTCCCAGATGCATCCTTAACCTGATTTTAAAAAAATGCTCCTTGCCTGCTGTTGAAAAGACTGAGGCAACTCTGCAGAATTCCAGAACTATGGATTTTTTTTGTGTGTGTGTAATTTTAAAGCACCTTGACAACTGTGAGCTTCCCGGGGTTCATCATCTGTGTACTCCTGCTTTCCATCACCATTCAGCTAGAAACAGAGGTTTGCCTCTATATTTCAAATAATTAGAGGCCACAGAGGCACAGACTTGGGGTGCCTGGCTGGAGCATCGTGCACAGTATGTGCTGTATATGCTGCTGCTGGAACATGATAAAAACCTTTAATTAGCACGGATCCGGAGGAGAAATGCTGAGCAGCTCTCCCTCTGCTGGTGTGGATGTGTCATATCGCAAGACACGAGTTAAGTCCCTACTCGCTGGAATTAAATCTCTGCTCAGTGCATCCATGCAGCACAAGGCTTCCTCCAGTGGCCCTTTCCCCTGCCCTCCTTCAAGAAACCCCTTTGTGCTGGCACAGCTTCCATGGGAATCCCTCCATAGCCCTGAACCTCTGCAGAGATTATCATCTGTTTGTGAGGGACACTCAGGATATGGCTGCTGGTTACAACTTCACCTGGAAAACCAGCCTCAGAGGTGGGATGAGCTAATTTCCTCTCGATGGGGAAAAAAAAAAAAAAATCAGTGTTTAAGGTCTAAAAAAACATTTAGCTAAAAGTTGATTTGCAGATTTGTGTTCCTAAAGCCCTTTTGTTCTCTAGGACTTCCCAGAATTCCTGACATTTCTGCACCAGCTGATCATTCAAAGGTTCTTGTGTGGGTTCAGGAATTGTTTTTTGATAAGAAATAATGTGGGTGTTCCACCACAGGGAGCGGGTGCTCCCACTCATGGGGATCCTGTGGGCTCTGCTGGGCCAGGGAGATCACCCCAACCCCAAGGACATGAGTGGCATGTGAAGTTGCTTTGGGTTGACATCCTCATTTGATGACTGTGCCTTTCTGGAGAGGGCAGGCAGCATCTTCATCTGTGGTGGGAGAGCAGTGCTACTGTTTATGATGTCAAATTGACTTTCAGTCCATTGTGCTGCTTAAAACTGATGCAGCTCCATCTCTTTTTGCACTTGGGATAGAAGTACTGCTTGGGAAGTTCAGCTCCTGGCCTGATGGGTGTCTCTTGCAGCTCTAAGGGATTACATCTGGCCCCACAGCAGCAGGAAGAGCCCTTGGCAAAGGCAGCTGTTAAATCCACTCGGGAAAGTGAGGGCCCTGTCCGTTTCCAGCCTGTTTCCAACATGCTCTTTGAAGGAGGTACTTTTTTTCCATGGAAAGTTTTGTCCTTGATGAAGAGGTGAAAGCTGCCATCCTGGAAAAGAGCTGATCTGCCTGGGATGTGCACACCAGGGCAAAGCCACCTCATCTCCCTGGGCATTGGGTACTGGTTTGCTGATCCCAGCCCCTTCTCAGTGCTTAGCCCTGCTTGGACATTTTCTGTGGGTCAGCCCCATGGGCTCTGGGGTGGGAGGTTTTGCCTGGGGAAGCACAAGGAGCTCCTGGCACCGGCTGAGCATCTCTTTCCACAGTGCTCCCAGGGATGCTCAGGGACTCCACAGTGGGATCTGTGCAGGGCTGATCCCTCGGCTGGAGCAAAGCAGGAGCAGCGCCATCAATTCCAGCTTGAGGCTACAGCTTCCTAGGTGAAAAAAAGCATAGCAACTCCCTGAGGGGTTTGGAGGGTGCTGGGGAAACAGACTGGGGTGTCAGATGAGGAAGGAGCTCTCTGAGGTGCCTGGAGCTACGTGCAGGCACTGGCAGAGCTGTTGAGCTACTGTGAACTATTGGTTCTTGGAGACATCTGTGTGCAGGACTCGGAAGTGTCTGTTTTTTTTCAAACATAACTGGGTTTTGCTGGCTGGGACATCTGACTCCTCCCCATCTCCCCCAGGGTGGGTGTTGTGTGCTCTCGGATGCTGTGCAGCACACTCCTTGGCTGGGATGGGTAAGTACAAATTCAAAGGGCCTCATGCTGGGTCTGGGCAAAGTGGCTGTGCCAGAGGAGCAGTGCAAACCGTGCCTGAAGCTTGGCTACAGGCTGTGATGAGTCAGGGAACATGGTCCTCTGGAGGGATGGCCAAATCCATGGCAGAAGGGGAGAAGATGCAGGTAAGGAACTTCAGTGTGAGTTCTGAAAGCCTTGATCTTTCCCATCACAAGCCTGTAGGAGGTGACCCTCACCCCCAGACCGCTGCTGCTGGTGCTCATGGTGAGCTTGGCAGCCCTCACATTGGAATCAGGCACATGCAGTGCTGCTGTTGGGCTGTGCCTTTACCTCTCTTGGGTCTTCTCCTTGCCCTTCTCTTGGTGGTGAGGCACTGTGCAGCTGCAAGCCCTCTTGGCTCATCCAAGGAGCCCTCCCAGGGTCCCTCTCCCTGCACATGGGGCTGGGAACTATGTGGGCACAGCTCTGGGAAGGTTCCTGTCCCAGGGGAGGGATGCTGGTGCTGTGCTTGTGCTTCCCTCAGCTGAGACCATGGCTCAGGTAGAAGTGGTCCCCAGCTTCCCATAATTTGGTGTTTCCTAAAATAGTGTTGGTTCTTCAGGAAAGAGAGGTGAAATATCCAAAGCCCCCAAGACAGTTCCACATCTGGGCTTCGTTCTGTTCCCAGCCAGCTGTTAGGTTATTTCCGTATAAAATGTATTTGTGCTGCAGAAAGCATCTGATCCACCTGAGGAAGTGGGCTCTGTCAGGAATACTCTCTATCTCAGCCCAGGATACATGTGTGTGTCATGGGGTCATTGCACAGCCGCCATCCCAGGAGCAGGGACAAAGGGACCAGGATGGATGGGATGTGCTGCTTGAGCATCTCATGGCAAGCAGCCTCATTGCCCGGCAGTGGAAGGAGAGGCTGTCAGTGCCCACGGGGTGCCTGCAGCACCCCTGTCACGCCTCATCCTGCCATCCCCACCCTGGCACCTTGTGAACGGGACAGGATGTGGCCCACCCCCAGCCTGGTGACAGCAGCGGTGGCACGCCAGCCCCCCACCCCAATTATTGCTGGGTGTCGAAAAAGACATTGAAAAGCAAGGAGAAGAGCTGTGAAGAGGGTCGTTTTAGTGGTTCTTTCTCTCTTCTTTCCCCCCCCCTCCCCGAGGAGGAAGTTAGAAAAGCAGAGCCCTCAAAGCCGCATTGAAAGGGTGACAGAGACGGGATAATGCGTAAGACTGAGGGAAGGAATCTCAGAGCACTCGCCACGGTGTTTTAATGATCTGTTAACAATTACCCCTTTCAGGGGAGAACATATGGTAGATGGTTTGCTTTTTTTTTTTTTTTTTTTAAAAAAAAAGGACAAAAAAAGAAAAAAGAAATTACTTCAGAAACTTAAATGATGGTGGAAAATGGTGGGTATTGTGGTGAAGAGCTGGGGGAGGGAGGTGTAGCCCTCGGAGGGAGGGGATGTCAGATGATGAGAGGATGTCAGATAACGTGTCTCTGAGCACGGGGGCCTTGCTGGAGCCAGAGACCCCCCAAAAATGCTGGTACCCTGGAGCTCGTAAGCATAGCTGAGGCTGGGTGCCTGGAGGAGCCATAATAGGATTGAAGAAGTGTAGTAATGAAGGAAAATGATTAGGCTGCTGATAAAACTCAGGAAGCTGCTGGGACCCTTCATGACATTGGCTGGAGCATCCCCCTCAGCTCGTGCTCAAGACCAGCTTTGTGGGCAGGGCTGGTCCTGAGCTCCCCTCCCTGCAGCTGGGGTGGGCAGAGCCACCCAGATGGCTCCAAGGCTCTGGCTGCACATGGGCAGTGAGTGCTTGGAGGTTTCCCTGTTGTTACCTGCCTTGGGATCATTGCCCTTCTCCCACTGAAACCTTTTGGCATGAGTTTAGATTGTGGTTCATCAAAGTCACATGTACAGGTTGATGGTAACTTGTCTTGCAGAGCTGGGCTGCAGCTAAAATTCTGGGTCACAACTGCAGTGTTTTGTGTGAAAATACATGGATATCCTTTTTTTTTTTTTTTTTTTTTTTTGCAAATACGTAATTTCTTATTGAGATACAGAAGTCAGGCTGGCTGCTCATCTTTGCAGGGGTCCTGGCATGGGCTGACAGGAGGGGGTGTGCTGTTTGTGGGCTTCCCAGGTTCATTATACACCTGGACTCAAGGAAGAAAATGGTCCTGTATGGATATAAACTTGTCTTCTCCTCACCACTGCAGCAGTGCAGGGCAGGAGAAAGCTCCAATTCAAAGGTGAGGAATTTGGCAGATTAAGCCACGTGCTAGATGAAGAGCTGGGAGAGGGTTTGTGCACATAGGCAGGGATAGCTGGGGAAAGCTGGGATGAGGAACCAAGGCTGCCTAGAAGGGACACCAGTGCAAGGTGTGCCAGGAGAGGGGCACAAAAATGTGGGGAGGGGAGCGAGGGGATGGCAAGACTGGGACAGAGGAAGGGTAATGCTTCCTGAGGCTGAAAGAAGGGAGGAGAAGGGAAGAGACCAGGCTGGCACAGGAATGGTCAGGGAGGGGATGGAGTGTTGCTGGGATTGGTGTGGGGGCTGCAACCACATTCAACCCTGTGGGACAGTCAGCACAGCCCTGTAGACTGCCAGGTGTGGATGGCACAGCTGAGAATGGCGACGGGAGGATCATGAACTGGTTACCGGCAAGTACGTGGGGCCAGCGGGCAAAATACCCACCCCACAGCTTTGAGTCACATCCCTCCTGGCAGCAGCGGTTTGGCTTGAGCCGTGACCCCTGCACCACGCTGGGCACATCTCTCAGTGGTGGCAGCGACCTGGCACCAACTTCAGCAGGCAAAGAAAGGGTCTAAGCCCCCCCATCTTGCTCTGTCTCATGTTGAAGGCTTCAATGAAGCTCTGGAGAGGGGTTAGTTTTGTGTGAGTTCATCAGGGCACCTCTGCCCTTTTTTTCCAGACCAGATGGGGGGATTTCCTTCCAAACTCCTGGCTTTTAGCAACTTTTTTTGCTTCTCAAAAGCCAGCTCTCTGGTGCATTCTGCTGTGTTCGAAGTCTGACTAGTGGAGCCTCTAAATCAGAGAGAAAAGCATTTTTGGAGGTCAGGAAGCACCATCTGTCTGTTTGATGAGCAGCTGGGGGTTGACGAGTTTCAGAGAGAGCCAATACAACCAGTGTTTATAACCTCATCTTGCATCAAAATGCCAGAAGTTAGATTTTTATCCTTATGGGAATGAAGCACTGATCAAGAAGGTGGTATCCTGAGCTCAGCATATCCATGGTCTGTAACTATTCGTTGGTGGCTGAAGGAGGGTTGGTGCAAATGAATACTGAAGCCTCAAGTCTGTGTTGTCCAACTGGTAGCTGAAGACAACCACTACCAGCTGATGAAGTCTGAGTGCTGGGGAAATCCTGTCATGAAAACTACCTCCTGTTCAACTGTAGGTGTGGAGACAGTAAATGTCTGATTACAATTCTTCTTTGAGACTTCCATGCAGGCAGATACACAGCTACGGGCTTGCTTTGGGCCTCTGGAGCTGCTGATGGACCTCTGGGCTTGAATGCATGTGTTTCATTCAGCCATCAGAGGAATGTAGTGGTGGTGGTGGATTCAGCCAGATCTCACCAGAAACTTGGTGTAAAGATTAAAGTACTTGGAAAACCTAAGTGAGGGAGATGTGTAACCCGTCCTATCTGCCCAGGCTGTCATCAGGGCAGAAGAGAAACCTTTTTTTCTGTCAGGAGAGACATGCTGGGGCAAGGAACTGTTGTCATAAATGGGGAGGAGAGCAAGCCTGGCAGAGCTGGGAATGATGGGAAGAGACTGGCTCCCAGAGAAGTGAGGACTGTCTTTCTCTGCCTGGGCAGGTGCTTGGAGAGTTGAGTAAATACTTTCATGTACAGGTTTCACAGCACCCACCTGTTGGCATCACAGCCCAGTATCCAACTGACCCTTTTCTACTTGGCATTTGTTCCCTGCCTTTCCTCTCCATGGTATTTCTGTTTCTTTCGTCTCTCCTATCCAGAGGTAACCCAGGTTTTTGCATTGCTAAATATTGTTGATTCTGACCCAAAATGTCTCAGTGTCAGAACAGCTGTCTGCTCTTACAGCCTTATGAGGCCATTTCCTGTCAGGCTGTTTTAAGGACACATAAGCATGGAGAGAGGTTTATTGTAGAGTGCGATTGCACACTGAAAACTCTTGGGCTTTCTATCAGGGCTTCTCTTCCTCTGGTGCAGTGACAGCATCCCTGACCCCAGGGCTTATTTCTCCTTGCACAGAATCATAGAATGGTTTGGACTGGATTGAAATGCTAAAGATCATCTAGTTCCATCCTCCCCTGCCATGGACAGAGATGCCACTCGCTCAACCAGGTTGTTCAGCCTCATCCAACCTTTGAACACTTCCAGGGATGGGACAGCCACAGCTTGTCTGAGCAACCTGTGCCAGGGCCTGCCCACCCTCACAGGGAAGAATTTCTTCCCAATATCCCATCTAACCCTGCCCTCTGCCAGTGTGAACCCATTCCCTCTTGTCCTGTCATTCCATGCCCTTCTCACAAGTCCCTCTCCAGCTCTCTTGGAGCCCCTTAAGGCACTGGAAGGTTCCCCAGAGCCTCCTCTTCCCCAGGCTGAACAACCTCAGCTCTCTCAGCCTGCCTCCATAGCAGAGGTGCTCCAGCCTTTGGAGCATCATCGTGGCCCCAAGGAACATTTTGATGCACGATGAGGTTACAAGTGCTGAGGACTTGTCCCACTGGCTCGATCTGGAACTTCTCACCCCTCAGCTGCCCATCGAAGGGACAGACGGTGCTCAGTTGCGCACAGCTCAGCACTCACCACGTAAGGGATGACTTCCCGAGGAGGTTCTTTGCGCCTCTGCGGGCATTCCTGGCCCTCGCCCGTGGCCGCCTCCCTCCCCGTGGCCGCGCCCGGTCGTGCGCACCGTCAGGCGGCTCCTGGGGACGCGCACCAGCCGCCGCTTGCCAGGGCTCCCCTTCCCTCTCCTGCTTGGTTTGGTGCTTTATATATTTTTGCGCCCCTTCTCCTCTCGCTCTTTTAGGAAGAGGCGGGGGGGGTGGGGAGGTGGAGAAGGGAGAAATATTGTTTGAATTCACAAAGGGGGGCATCTGGTGCACCTTGCGCCTGGCATCTGTGCTCCTTGTGTCCCGAGCAGCGCGCTCGCACCGGGGCGAGGGGCAGGAGGGGCCGGCGTGCATCTGTTGGGCGCCACAATAAAGTCACAAAACAGCGGCGCGGGCCCGGCCCCGCCGCGCTGCCCTCTCAGAGGGGGACGCGGGGCTGCGGCTCCCAGGTATTATGCGCCGGGTAGGTAGGGCCGGGGCAGCAGCTGCTCCGCCGACCCGCCCGACATATGGCACCGCAAATCACGGTACCTCCTGAGCAGCCCCGGCCGGGGGCAGCGGGGAACGGACGGGGCGGCCCCGGGGCAGGTGCCTCCACCGTGCGCCCGCCGCTGCCTCCTCCGCATCACCGGCCCCGCGGGTGCGCACCGCTGGCCCCGGGTGGGTGGAGAGTGCGGAGCGGCCGGCGGCCCCCCGACCCTACAGTCACCTCCAGGATCGGAAGCGGGCCCAGCCTTATCTGCCCTCCCCTCTCCAGAGCAAACAGCCCCCGGCGGGCGAGCGGGCGGGCTGCGGCCGAGCCCCGGCTCGCCAAACGTCCCCGACGCCTGGCAGGCGAGGGATGCGCCGGGGCCGCTCTGGTTACCATATGTTTTCAATAAAATAAGACAAATAGGGCCGGGAGATAGGGATTGCAGTAAACCTGTTATAAAGCAGCATAAACCAGGCCAATGTAAACGGCAGCAGGGCCCCTCCTGGAAGGGCCGTTGGGTGCCAGCTCTGCGCCGGGCGGCCCGGCCAGGTGTGAGCGGGAGCCCGCCGCGGTGCCCCCGCAGGTTTTTATCACGTTCGTGGCATTATGGTGCTTGTTATGCTAACTATGAGTAAACATCCCCGATCGGGCTTTGTGGCGACGGGAGGGAGTTATCGGAAAGTGGCGGTGGGAAGGTGATTTAACAATAAAGTTGTCTTGTTTGCCAGCAGGTGATGTCTGCCCCCAGCCCCATGATTAATGCTTCCCAAAGCACTCCACTTTACAATCTCTTGTAATTATTTATTAAACGAAATCTATTTATTATTATTTTAGCAAACAGCGGTACCAGGTGGGGCTTTCTTTTCCTCTTCAGCTTTTGTTTGAAGGACGTTTGAAGTGGGTAGTCTGAGGCTTGGAAACTCGCTCGCCAGATTTTTTTGTCATCCAATTGCACAGGCACAAAAAAAACCCCTCAGCCCCTCCGAGCCCTTCCTATTCATCCTCCGTTGCCCTCCGAGCCGCCCCTCGAGAAGGGGCGCCTGGCCCCCCTCGGCTCCGCTCCCCCGCCCTCCCAGCGGGGCTGCTCGCCGCCGCACCGCGCTCCTGGAAAGGCAGCGCGCACAGCCCCGCACCGCCTCGCACCGCGCCGGCCAAGGCCACCCCGCGGGGCCGAAGATCGGCCTGGGCTGGGGAAGCTGTCCTCCGCCCCGCCGAGGCCCAATGGGCCGCTCCGGCCGCTCCCGGCCCCAGGATCCCCGGCCGGGATCCGCTGCACCGCTTTGGTGAAGGAGCGGGGGGACTCCCGCCCCGGCGGGGCTGCGCCCTCCCGGCTGCCCTGCCCGCACCCCCGAGAGCGCCGTGCCGTGCAGGGGGAGCCCGGCCCCACTGCTCCCGGCCCCTCGCCCTCCTCCGGGAAAAGATGCCCCGGGCCCGGGCGGCTCCCCGCCGCCGGCCTCAGCCAGTGCGCAAAAGTCCCCGGCACGTTTGCGCACCGAGCCCCGTGGCCAGCGCGGCTTCCCCCGGGCCCAGCGCGGGGCCGGCGGCGCGGGGGGGACCTCAGGGCTCGGGAGGGCCCTTCCTCTACGGGACTCAGCCCTCGTTTCCCCTGGGGGACCAAAGTCACGACGCGGGTGGGGGCTGGAGAACGGCGTCCCGTCCCCTCCGGTGCCGGCGCTCGCCGCCCGCAGGGCAGCGCCCGCAGCTCTGCCGGTCGATGCGCGAGGGGCGCGGGGATGTTCCCGGTGCTGCAGGGGCGAGGAGAGGCGTGACGGGAGGCGGCGAGGTCCACTCGCTCCCCTAAGGGGTCAGACGGGGTGTTTCGGGAGCGCGCCGCGGGGCCAGAGCCGCGGGAATTGGTTGTGGCTGTGCCGAGGGGAGCGGAGTCGGAACGGGGCCGGGGGGGCCCTCTCGGCCGGCACCGGCGGGGACCCCGCCTGGCCCGGCCGTGCGTCCCCGGCCACTCCGGGGCCCGGCGCTGCCCCGCGGCAGTGTTGGGTGCTGGGCTGCGCCCTGTCACCGCCGGGGCCCTGTACCTCGCCCCGACCCCCACCACATCCCTGCGGAACTCGGAGCGTGCGGCCGCCCCGGCTGCGGTGCAGCCCCTCTGCGCGGGGTCGGCGGCTCGGCCCGGGGGAGGTCTGGGGGGCGGGGGCCGGCCCGGGGGAGAGGGGGGGGACAGAGGGAGAGGGGGCGGACAGGGGTGGGGGGCCCCGGCAGGGCACTACGCGGCGTGGGAGCCGGCGGGGTCTCGCGTGGCGGGGCCGGGCCGGCGGGCGGTGCCGAGCCCGGCACGCTCCCGTCGAGCTGATAAGATAAAAGCGTGCCAAGGGGTGGGTGCGGGCGGGGGGGCGCACACGCCGCCCGGCCGGGAAATCCCCATTGTCTGCTGGCCCTATATATAGGGGCTTAACGGCAGTCGTGTGCCGGCGGCGCAACCTCTCCTGCCCGCACTCGAGGGACCGCGGGAAGGGGGGAGCGGCGCGGGGCGCGCAGCCAGAGCCACTCTCCTGGCCCCGCAGCCTCGGCCGGGCTCAGCAGGCACAGCCGCGGGGGAGAGGGCTCTCCCGGGCCGGCCAGCGCAGGTTTGGCTTCGCAGGATGGCCCCGCAGAGCGACCGCTCGCCGGACGAAGGGCAGCCGTATTTCGGCGGCGCCGAGGACCCCTCCCCGGCGGCCGATGGGGGCTCCCCGGGCAGCCGGGACGCCTCGCCGGCCCGCACCGCCCTGGCCCCGCGGGAGGCGGCGGCCCGCAGGAAGGGGAAGGCGCGGCGGGGCCGCGGCAAGGCGCGGAACGAGGGGCTGCTCAGCAAGCAGAAGAGGAGCCGGCGCATGAAGGCCAACGACCGGGAGAGGAACCGCATGCACCACCTCAACTCCGCCCTGGACGCGCTCCGCAGCGTCCTGCCCACCTTCCCCGACGACGCCAAGCTCACCAAGATCGAGACGCTCCGCTTCGCCCACAACTACATTTGGGCGCTCACGCAGAGCCTCCGTCTGGCCGAGCAGAGCCTGCCCGAGCCCACCCCGCCGCCGCCACCCCCCGCCACCGCTTCCCCCGGGCCCTGGGACTCGCCCTGCCCCGCCGCGCCGCCGCCCGCCGCCCTGCGCCGTGGCCCCGCCGCCTTCCCTGCCTTCCTGTGAGCCCCCCGCCCGGCCGCTGTCCCCCCGCTTGTGGCCTTCAAAGGGCCGGCGGGGCGGGGGCTCCCCGCGCTGCGCGCCGGGGGGCGGCGGTAGCCCCGCTTCCCCCCGCCCCGTCCCGTCCCGCTCGGCTGAAAAGCGCAGCGGGAGCGGGCGGACAAAAACAAATCACGGTTTTGTACTCGTTAACGGTAAATTATATTAATTTGTCGCTATCGGTATTTATTGATTATATTTCGTGACAAATATGTATTTTTTATATAAGAGTATTTTTAGCAGCGGTGGTCCAGCTGTCTGTAGCCGCGGCTGTATTTTGGGTTTTCTGAAGAAGAAGAAGAAGAGGAAAAATAAAGCGTGTCGCGGTCAGACCTGTGCAACGCTGTGTTTTTTCCACCGAGCGGTGTGCTCGGAGCAGCGGCGATGGAGAGCGGCGCGGCGGGGCCCTGTGTGCCTGTGTAAACTCCGGCGTGTGCCCGTCGGGGCCCAGCGCGGATTTAAACCCGGCCTCTCTCTGCAGGTGCCCTTTCCCACAGGGCTGCGGCCAGTCCTGTCCCACCGCCTCCAGGTGAGGTGTGCCCGGCTGCGGGGCTGTTTGGAGCACGTCCCCGGGGCACAGAGCTCCAACGCCTGGAGCGGTGTGGGTGCCCGGGGCAGCGTCTTCACAGGCCGACCCCATCCTGCCGGGGGGTGAGTTTAGCCAGGGCAGGTGCGGGATCGGGGGCAGCCGACGGAACCTGCAGCCCTGAGATGGGGCTGGAGCGGGGAGGCGGGGGCTGCGTCAGGCCTCTTAAAAGCTCAGGAGGTGGGAAAGGCACTGCCTCCCACGGCACGGCGAGAAGAGAAGCCGCATGAATCCCCCGAGCCCTTCCTGGCCCTCTCCTGCCGGGACTCAATTTGTAGCTGGTAGATTTACGGCCGGGCCGCCTCCCCTCTCTGCGCTGCCCCGGCGGGGCGGCCGCCGCTAGACAAAGCGGCCCGCGAGGCCAAAAGCCCATTGTGATGCTAATTGTTCTTCGCTGAGCCCGTTTGCCCGCGGCAAAGAGACGCTATTGAGGCAATTTGTAGAACAAAAGAAATTTGGTTACTGGAAACAACGACGCACGCACAAACAGTGTCCCCCCCCCCCCGCCTTCAACAACAACCGCCCCCTCCCGTACCGCAATAAAAGAGGCGAGAGTGAAACCTGACCGGGTCCGGCATCCCGGGGGTCTTGTCCCGCCGCTCCTCCACCTCCCGCCCCGCCGATGGGGCGGCAATCGCGGGGCACCCCCTCCTTCCCCCCTTCCCCTTCCTCCGCACTCTCCCCCTCCCCGGGAGCGGGACTGGAGTGGGGGAGACCCCCCCGGCGCGGGGAGGGCTGGGTGGCGGTGGGTGCGCAGAGCGATGCGCGGAGCGGTCCCGGCGCCCCGGCCCGCACCGGGCTCTGGCCATGGTGCTGAAGGCGGCGGCGGGCACGGGCCGGGCCCGGGGCGCGGCGCTGTGCTCCCCTCGACGGGGCTCGGCCTTCGCGGTCTGCCCTTCCCGGCACGGCGTGATGGGGAGCCTCTCTCGGTGCCTCTCCCCTGGGAGCTGCTGGAGTCAGCCTGGGGGCAGGCCGGCGGTGGGGTGCTGCGCATTCGGGTGGGATCTGGGGGACATCTCCCGGTCCTGCGGCAAAGGCATGGCCCTAGTGCTAACAGGACACTTTGCAGCTCAGAAAACACATGGAGCCGGGTGCGTTTTGGAGAAGCAGTGACCTGTACTTGTGCACTTGATCCAGCCTCGGTCAACAAACTGTCCCACGGGGAGGAGCTGCAGGTGCCTCGCGCACCCGGGAGAAGGGAGCAAGGGCAGACAGTGCTGACAAGCAAGGTGAGCAGATCTCACTTTTTACTTCAGCTTTTTGGAGATCTGCTCTTTCTGCTGCCTCCTGAGACCCGTCCGTCCATGTAGAGCCCCCTTGCTTTGCCTATTCACTGCTTTGAGAAGCTGTGCCCACTTTGCTGGAGAAACATAGGCCATGGGGCAAGGTTGAGGACTAAGAAAAGGCTGTGTATGCCTATCTCTCTGTGTACTGTTATAGTCCTGAACGTGATCTATCTGTGTCGTAGATCAGATAGGCAGAATGAAAGACCTAATAGTATTCCTCCCCCTTCCCCCATTTCTGGCTGAATTGTGTATTGTTTTCGTACTCTAACAGTCTGCAAAGTGCCCCAAGGTCTCTGTGTGTGGCCACAGGCGAAACACCGTCATTATTTGGGTGATAAAATCATTTAATGTTTTCCCTGCTAGTCCAGTTCCCCTCTGATATCTCCCTGCAGGAGGTATCATATTGCTCTCTCTATCTGCATATGCCGTGGGACCGAAGTGGATCACAACACACTCACTTACCTGCAAAAGTAGCATTTTTGAAAAAAATTGCAAAAGATAGCTCAGGGTCCGTATGGGCAAGAAAAGGAGTAAGAAGAGCACGGGGGCTCAGTGAAGAGCAGGTATTACAGAACTCCACAAAGAATGTCTATACAGCTGATTTTCAGAAAGTGCTCACTTTAGTGGGGTTTACTGCATACTGATTTTCTCTGGAGACTCAGGATGCTTCTGGTCTTCCAGCCGTAGGGCTGTATGTTGGGGGTAGATGGGGGGGGGAGGCAGATTTACTACCTCTAGAGAACTAGTGACTTCTTTAGGGCTTGAATGCACTTTTTTTTTTCTTTGCCTCCACATTATTAGGTTAATCATTGCTTGAACTGGTTGCTATGGTTTTGGCAAACCCATGGAAACTTGATAATGAAGACTGAAAGACTCCTTTTCCATTTATCTTTTCTCTATGTTTAGTGCATGATGGTCTCATTTCTCTTGACGGGGCTGTCCCAGCGCCAGTGCCTGGCTTTTATAACCACGGCTGCTGTAATGGCCTCTGGACTTTTTGATGTGGAAGAAACAGGTGGCTGCTGGACCTCGACCGTTTCAGAGACAGAGGCTTGTGCCCTCACATACTTGCAGGCAACAGGTTGAAAACCAACTTAGGCCGGGCCCTGGCAGGTTTGGTTGCTGAAATCTCACACCAGGTGAACTCAACTCTTATTTTTGCAGCCACGGGAAACCCTTTTTACTACAAGCTGATGTCTTCATGCCTCCAATATTCAGTTTTAGGTCTCTGTTTAGAGAAAAAGATCGTCTAAACATCGGTTGGACTTGATGATCTTAAAGGTCTTTTCCAACCTTAACAATTCTACAATTCTATGATTTTTTTCAGTATGTAATAGAATCATTTATTACAGAAATAAGGAGACTTTATATACCTGTCTCCCTCTGGACCTTCTCTCTCCTCCATGGCTGCACTTTACTGCTGAACTCCATCTCTAGGGATATTCAGGAAACTCTGGCCACGGAGTCTCCTGCAACTTCCTCACCAACGCTCTGTTCTGCTCAAGGTTAAAACGGGAGATTGAGGACAAAAAACAGTTGAAAACAGACGCTGTAAATTATTTGCGTGGCTCAGAGAGGCCAGGCTCATTGTCAGGGCCAGGAAAGGGGAAACACCCAGGTCCTTTCCTCAGAGACAGACTCATCCCCCTCCTCCTTGCTCCTGGCTGGCTCCCTTGTGTCTAAAGGCTGGCAAGAAAATGAGGGTGATTCCCATAATCCCAGGGCAATTCCTTTGACCTCAGGCCTCCACTCTGTGCTCTAAATATGGCTTTAAGTGAGTTGCTTTCTGCCCTCTCACATTGTCTGCCTCTGACATTGCAGTCAGGTTTCCCGGAGGAGGAGGCTGCAAACCACTGCCTGTCCCCTCCATGCCACTGGGAACCACAGGGGGCTCCTCCAAGCAGAGCAGACCCTCTCGCCTCTTCCAAAGGGCATCGGGGCACCCCAGTGTCCCCCAGCAGTGCTCCCGTGCTGGGCCATGGCAGGATGCCTGGCTGTGGCTGCACTGGCCTCATGTTTCTGTGTAGCCGTGCTTGCCGACAGAGAAAAGGCGAAGAATTGGGATTCTTTCACATGATCAGCCTTCAAAAGTCTGCCTTTCCCCCCCTCCTCCCAGCTATAATGACAATCCAAAGAGTTCCTGATAGGGTTTTAAAAGATGCTTATTCATTCACCGTCCACCAAGCATGAAAATCCAGCTCATTTGTTCATTTGTTGCCATTCTTCGCCCAAACGACCCCACAGGGGCTGAAGCCTGTTGCCGAAAACTTGTCACTCACACTTTTAACTTCTTTTTGTTGTACTTCTCTTTATTTCATTCTTCTGGGTCCCCACCTCCGCCACCACCCCACCCTCTCCTCCGGTCACAAAGGCAAGTCTGGGAAGCTCTTTAAAGCTGCAGTGCCCCCTTTTAAAAATCAATACAAAAAAAAAAAAAAAAAAAAGCAATGGCTGAAAGGAGATCCCAAGTTTGTGTAAGGAAGGGGGAAACTCCATCGCATCTGCACTGCCTAGATGGGGAGGGCAGGAGGGGGTATGGCATCGAGTCCCAGCACCCCCAAGCCACCTTCAAGCCTTGCCTGTGGTTCATGTGGTGCCCTCACCAAAAGAGCTGGGCCTTTCTCTGTCAGAGGAAACATAACCTGAAGGTTTAAGGGGCTTTTAAGGAGAGGGCAAAAGCATCAACCGAGCAGTGAGCTCCCTGAGGAGCAGCCACTGGCATGTCCCACAGTGTCCTCTCCTCTGCTCAGAGGTTTTTCAGCACAGGGCTGATGGGACAGCACTGCTTTCTAACGAGACCGACCCACTGCACATTGCTCTTTTGGAGCTGTGGACTTCACAGTGCAGAGGAAAAGTGCAGAAATCAATGTGTATTTCTATTTGGAACTGGGTTAGGCTGTGCTAACTAACCTCTGAGCAGGTCCTATCTGCTTGTGAATCCAAGTCCTTGGCTGGCAAGTTAGACTCTTCCCAGCTTTGACTGTTTAGTGATGCTCTTCCTTCCCGGAGGAGGAGGAGGTGCATGATAACACCCCCAGCATCTTTATTCATTCCTGGACACACAGTGTGCTTGGGTGGGTTTTATGGCAAAAGCTCAGTGTTTCCTTTGCTTGGGTTGCCCTGCCTCCCTGGTTATTCTCTCACCTGCAGGGGTATGAACTTTTCTGCTGGGAGCTTTCTGGCCCCTCTAAGCTCCATGCACCTCCAGAGTGGAGTTTGCTGGGGCACAGGCAAGAGCAGGGTGCTGGGGGTGAGGCATTTGGAACCACCTCAGTGACCCCTTTATCGTGGGGTTCCTGCCCGGTCAAAACACGGGGCTTCCCTCCCTGAGGGGCACACAGAGGTTTTGTGCTTAATGGCCCCCACAGATGTTTCTGACCGCATTTAACCCTTGCAGCCAGGAGTTGTGCAGCTGCAGCCATGAAGAATCGCTGCCTTTTGTTTTCATTTAAACCAGAGCTATGACGCTTTACTTCATTTTCCTGGGGCCTCAGATGTGATCTTGCCTGGACTTTGTGCAGCTCTGTCTGGAGCTGGCCCTGGCAAGGGGAATATTCAGCCTAGAAGCTGTGAGCAGAATGTGGGTTGCTCGCCCAGGGTCAGCTCATTATTTCAGAGAGAAACTGTAGGGAAATTATTTCCTCCTCCCTTCCCGCCCTGTGTTTGCGAGTGGAGCTCACTTTCTCTCTTCCTCAAGGCACCACATCCCCAGTCTTCAGTATTCAAATTTCAGTGGAAAAAGTTACCACGAGTATGCCCAAGTATAAAGGCACCTGTCCTGCCCACAGTCCCCTTGCCAGGGTAGGGGCGATGGCAGGAGCTGAAGGGAAAAAGAAAAGCGCTCTCTCTGTCACCTCCCAGGTACCAATCCATCATCCCCACATGCTGGGCACCAGGGCCCAAGCCCTCCCGCTCCCTCCCTGGGCAGGCTGTTTCAGGCACCGAGACCTCATGCCTGCGGGACAGGGGGAAGATTAATGGGGCAGGTGCTGGTGCCCAGAGCTGGCTCTTGCCCTGATAAGGTGGGAGCTGAGATAGCGCTGGGTCAATACTCAACGGTGGCCACCTGGAGCTGTGGCTGGAGCACCTGAGGGGCTCCAGGGAGGAAAGGGCACAGGGGGTCCTTCCCTCCACGCAGCCCAGCTGTGTCCTGTGGGAGATGCAGCTGCTGTACTCCACCACAGCTCCTTGTGCTGTGCTGGTGGAGAGCCCCTGCTCCTGGCCAGACCCCCGGCCTCCCCCAGCCATCTGTTCCCCCTGCCCACTCCCACCCATTGGCTTTCTCCACACAGCCCAGCTCCTGGGGCAAAGCCAAGGTTCCAGCCTCCCCCACCGTTAATAATTCCCGAGGGAGTGCGACGTTCCCATTTATCACCCTTCCTTTAAACCCCAGCTGTTATTTATGTGCCTGCCCCCCTTGCCTTTCCCAGTGCGCTGCTATGCCTTTGCCACAGCCCGTGATGCCCCAATATCCCTGCTTTTTGGCAGGAGGGGGTTTTGCATGTGTGTGAGTGCCACCAGAATTCCCCCCACCCTCACTTTAGGCACCAGAGCTTGGAGATAAATGGTACTTCTGGCTGCACACATTAAAACTGTGAAAAGGCACCTGTTGCTGGAAAAACTGCAACCCAGAGTTATCCAAAACCTTTTGCGGTTTGAAAAAGCTGCTCTGGTAATGAACCCTGATGTGGTTCATTCTTTACCTGCTCCTGGAACTTGGTTTTCTTGAACATTTGGCGGTGGGTGGGTGCCACAGGAGGAGTCCACCAAATTTTATTACTGTTTTCTTTGAGGGGCAGCGTGCTCCTGGCTTCAGGTTACTTACCCCTGCTCTCAGACTCTGTATGTGGGAAATGCCCCTGCCCTGCCCTGCTCAGCTCACATTGGGGCACTTTAGCTTTATTTCAGTGACCTGGGAGACTCATGGATGGGACCCTGGGGGTGCAAATAGCAACTCTATAACTACATTTTTTGGGTGCACTTGGCATCCTGCAGTATGGCCTCTGCAATACCAGAAGAGGAATCTTTTGGGTGGTTTTCTTGTTTTCCCATGGTCTGTCCCTGCTCTCCTGTGGGATGCTGTGCTGTCCTGGCTGCCCCGCGCCGGGCTGCGCGGCCGATTAGGGACCCCCTTTGTTACCTAATTGGATTTTTCTCCCCTTGTTAGCCTGCAATGAAAATGTCACGGGTTGCAGGGAGGTGCCCATTCATCTCCAATTAAACTCGGTCGCCTCTCGGCCGAGCCGCGCCGCTATTCACCCCACAGCAGGCAGCTGCCGCTCACTGGGGGATGCGATGGGGGGTCCTGCGCCCGCAGCCGCCCCGTGCTGCCGGAGGAAGGGAAAGATGCCCGTACTTGGCCAGACACGTGAAAGTCTGGGGTTTGGGCAGCCCCGGGTTCTCTCTCCAGATGGTCCCCGTGGCTTGCTGGGGGATTTGCGGGCCGTGCATGGCGGCGCGTTACCAGGAGGTGGTGCTGGGATCCTGCGCCCTTGGCCTTGGCCGGACACGGGCCAGAACGCCGGGCTTTGGGCGTGCTGCCTTTTCCAGGGAGCCATCGGCTGTAGGGGGCTGCAAGGGGAGAGGGGAGGCGATGCTGGGTCATAGGTGGAGAGAAAGGAGCCCTCCACAACGTTCCGGTGGAATAGCATGGTTCAGACCGGGAAGGACCCTTCCCTGGGAGCAACACGCCAGGGAAGTAGCAGAGAAGGACATACCACAATTTCTGTCTAGACAGCAGTATTTTGGGGAGGTTTTCGGTCTCGTGCTGCTCTGAGATTGCCTAAGCTTGCTCATGAACCTCCAAACCCCACTATAGTCCGGGGGAGGGACCCCAGGCAAACGATGCTGCAACCAGCAAGTGTTAGAAACGATTTCTTAGCTGAGCACTGAGAAGTTTTTTGCACTCCGGGCTGTGGCAGGGTGTTTCATAAATGGCAATTAAAGAGCTGTCAGCCCCTAAATGCAGCCGCAGAGGGATATCCCGTCTGGAAAAGCGGATCTCAGGTCAGGTTGTCTTGGCCACAAGGTGCCGGGAGCGAGAAAGAGACGTAGAGGTGATGGGAAACGGGCTCTGCCGTGGGGTGGGCTCAAGCCGAGCCCTCGGGGCCGACCAGGAGTGAGCTCAGCTACATAGGTGCTACATAGTTGACTCCTGTATGTGATGTTACCTAAGAAAGAGCAGGGTTTTTTTGAATGCACCATATGACTGGAGAAGGTGAAATTATTTGCAGCAAACAATGGTGTTGATAACTTTTTTCCGTTCCTCGCTTTCCTGTGAGTAAACATCTATTCTTACTTTTATAAAAGCCTCCAGCGGCCAGGATTGTTTCTGCCCTGACTGGATGCCTCCCAGCCGGGGAAAGAGCTTTCCTGTTGCCTACCCAAATTCCTCCTCAGTGATCTGCTAAAGCCCAGGGCGCCTTTGCCTTTCCCTGAACTACACTTGCACCCGAAAACCTCCCTGACCTAAACTTAGCAAAAAGCAGATGAAAGAGCTCTGGGGCTCCCCAGGGAGAATTAATGATCTGCAAACAGATGGATACTCACAAAATGGTTTTTTTCCCTTGCTCTCCTCCCCTGTCTGCTGCTGACTTATATATTTGGAGAGATGCTTGGAAAAATGTGCCCCTGGGTGTAGGATCCCCAAGAGAGCTTTGGGAGTTTGCAGGGGTTCATTAGCTCTGCAAGCAGGCGATGGACGAGGGGGGGGGGGGAGGAGGAGAAGGGGTCCATGGGAGCATTGGGAAGGGAAGACTGCTAATTTCCTTACTCAAATGGCTTTTGCCAGTGCTGCCTTGGAACTGAGATCCTCAAAATCCACCCTGTGGGAAAGAAAAGCCGAGCAACGCAGGTGAGCTCCCTGCTGCCTTGGCTCACCACATGATTCCGTCACTGGCCGAGCTGCGAAACCAGGCCTCCTGCTCTGAGATATTTTTATTGCCTGGGAACCAGGCTGAGGAAAGGTGTGGCTTGTTTTTATTCCCCCCCCTTCCCTATCTTTATTTGGCCAAATCCAGGAAAATGCAGGGGATGGCTTACATTTCGGAACAGCACAACGGGTTCTGCTCTGCAGACGGCTCTCTACTATTCACAGGGCCACAGAGATGCTGCTAATGCTCGCCTTTCTCTCAAATTGTCATTTTTCACACCCCTCGTGTGAGAAATGCATGCATCAGGTTCCCTGGACCAGAAGGTGGGGGAACCCTGGGGAGCCCTGGCGGAGGCTGCGCTTCCCAACTCCCGCAGGAAGGAGCCGCCTAAACACAGGCTGGTGCGTCACAGCCAGCGGTTTCTTGGCACACGCTGGGGAACCCCGAATCTGCTACAGGACAATACATCAAGAGGGTGAAGGGAAACAATAATATCTCAGGAAGCAGCCCAGGATACTGCAGGGAAGAAGCCTGATTTAGACCATTTCCTGGCCTGAAGGTCCATGCCATGGCATGGCTATGGCTGTCCTGTCACAACCCATCACTGGAGGGACTGAATGAGACAGTTTGCAGCTCCCTTCATGCTCCCTTAAGCTACTTATTTAGCTTTACTTTAAGCCAATTATTTATTACTTCGGCAAGTTGCTCAGTTTTTGCATTTGTACTATTCCCAAGCAGGCTGGCCCAGGCAGAAATGAGTGTGTGGGGAAACCTGGGGGAAGAATACACATTGCTTCTAGCACAGGCAAAATATGCCTCCCATGGCCTGAGCTTGTCCTGTGACGTTTGGCACCTCTCTCTCCTCCTGCCCTGGCTTTGACATGGGTTTTGCCGTGGGAGGGCAGCATGTTTGTCCCCTCTGCCGCTGGCTCTGCTCCTGCTCGCTGCTCTTCACCAACTCCTCTCTTGCTGTTGCACCCAAACCGCTGGCTCAGGTAGGGCCACGGCAGTGACCCGGCCTTGCTGCAGAGGGAGGGATTTGCAGAAAGCAAATTAAAAATCCAAGCAGCTGGGAGGGGAAGGGGCTGCTGTACTTTTCACCTTGGAGAGGTCAGCCCTGTAAAACACAGACGGGGGAACCCTGTGGCTTCTTGATTACTCTTGGTGTAACCCCTCCCAGGATAATCTCACCAGTGGAAACAGAGTTTGGCTAGGCTGGAGGTGGGGTTGGGAAGCAGTGTTTTTGCCATAGGGCATTTTGGAGTAAAGCCTTGCTTTCACCCTCAGAGCCCTGTGCTCCTCCAGGACACCTCCAGGACACCTCCAGGACACCTCTAGGACACCTTGGAGGGGCATCAGCCAGGCAGGGACTGCCCCAGTATTTTCATATTTCTAGAAGCCAGATTGTTTTCCCAGTTCTTTTTATGTCTTCATACACGCATAAAAAGATTTTATAAAAATTTAGGCTAAAAAAAGTCTTGGCCATGGGGCTCAGCTCTCTCTGGGACCAAACCACATGGCCTCCATCAGAACAACCTGAGATGGGTTCCCACTATGGCAGAGCTCCCAGGTCAGCTGAGCAGAGTTAAAGCCTTCCTGGTTTGGAAAAAAAGAAATCAGTAAGATGGGTGTATTTCAGCCATTTATGCACAGTAATGCGCTTTTGCTCTAGTATTTGTATTAAAATAGAAGTTAAGAAGCCCTTTCTCAACACATATTATTCTTTATATGGCTTTCATGATTTTATTAACTCCAGTCAGCATTCATAAGTAGTTTTTTCCTTATTTTTCAGCAGAAAAATTTTTTCACCTGGACTAAATGGCTCTGCTCCTTGCTCTGCAGGAGCCTGGGGACTTGTAAAGGCTCTGACGAACCAGCGAGCTGGGCTTTGGGGGCAAGAAGCCAAGAGCTCCCTGCTGCATTTCTGCCTTGGGTCTGTGCAGAGGGGCTTCTCTGTGTCCCCAAAAGGCTGAGAAATGCCTATTGGACAGACAAGGCTTTTCCTGCCACAGTGAGATGGCATGGAAGCTCCTTTGCTGTGGTAGGGATGTGCCCAGAGAGGCCTTGTGCATTCCAGTAATTCCCCCCAATTACTTTAATTTCCATCCCCTCCCCTTTTCCGTAACTCTGCTCTGCTGCGTGCAATGATGAAAGGTATTTTAATTCCCAAAGAAAAAACAGACCATGGAAATCAAAGTCTCTTTTTAGAGCTTCTCGGAATCAGAGAGGCTGGGGGCTAATAAAATCCCGAGTTACGAAGTGCGGCGGGGGCTGAAACCCTCCCGCTTGTCCCACAGCGAGGGAGGAACAGGGTCCCATTCATGGAGGAGCCATCTCCTTTGGGAAAGCCAAGAGGGGAGCCTGGTGATATACATGGCATGGTGGGAAGGCAAGGAACAGGCTGGGCTTTGTCGGAGGTGCCGCAGCCCGGGCTGGGCGGAGAGGTGGCTTTGGTGATGCCGGGATGTGCCAGACCTGGCTGGGACCGACGGCCCCGCAGAGGTGCCGGGGCTTCCTGCGGCAGGAAGTGCAGCCAGAGCAGCTGCTTTCCCTGCGCTTCAGGACTCAGCTCATACCTGAGTTAAGCTTTATTGGCCTGGCAGGGCAAATAAAGAGGCTTTTTGCCCTGAGTCCCTGCCCTAGAGTTACTGCTACAGCTCAGCCTGCCAGCGGATGCTCGGATGAGTTTGGCCAATGCTTTGGGGATGGGCAAAGTCTGTGCGCACTAATCCTGCACTGGATCCAACTGCCTAGAGGGGCTGGTGCAGGATTAACCAAGGCACAGTGAAACACACTGCAAGGGGTGTGTGCAGCACAGCGAAGGCAACTCTCTGAGGCCCCCAAGGATGAGCCCCAGCAGGGACAAGACCCCTGGGAGAGTAATTAGTTGTGTCAGGTCTTGAGGGCACTAATTGGCATTAATGACCCTAGCAGCCTCACCTGGAGCCTGTCCACACCCATGGGCTGGCTCTATTTAGGCCCAGCCAGGGAGTGTTACTCCTTCCTGCAGCTTGGTGTGGAAGGGTGCAAGTTTGGGGAGAGTGTTGAGTTCCTGCTCCATGGAGATGGGTCACCTGCTATGCTGAAGGGCTGTTTCACAACTCCCTCTGCCTCCTACATCCCAGCTGTTTTGGAGATTAAAGCCCCTTCCTGAGTTATTGGCATCCACCTGATGCAGAAGCAGCTTTTTGGTAGGAAGAGGCTGGGTGGGGAAAAGTCATCATGGTGTGGGAAGGAGAGGGTTTCATCCAGCAAATGTGTTTTTGGGAATGGTGAGCTGTGCCCGATGTGAGGCCAGCGGTGTGGGGGTGTGAGCAGGTGGGACTGGCTGGATCTTTCTTTTCCAACTCCCAGCTGTGCCTGTGCAGGCAAACCTCTGGGGTGAGGACACAACGTCCAGACTTGAAGCAGAGTGGCCTCACCTCTGCCGGCCTTGCTTTGCGAGGATGTAGTGCAGGGAGGATGGGAAATAGCTCTTTAATCCATTCCCTGCCACCCGCATAAATACCCCATAGAGGTTTCCAAGTTATCCTTCCATTTTCGGTGTGCTCCTCTGGGTCTTGCCTCGTGGGTGAGGAGCTGTGCTTTAGAGGCTGGACGTAGAGGTAAGCTAAGGTAACACTGTATAAGCTGGGTCAGTGTGATGATTCTGAAGTTGCTAAATTACTGCAGGTTATGATATCCCACTTAATGCAGGAGATTTACAGCACATCAGTTCATATAATTGTCTTTCCAGAGCCTTCTCCATCTACCTCTCCTTCCCAAGCAAATCCATTCCCATATATGCACTGCCACACCCCAGGCAGTGCATATATGGGAATGAATTTGCTTGGAAAAAATGTTCCGTGCACTTGAGAGCCCCAGGGGGTATTTATTTTACTTCAATTTTTAATTTTAGGACATGATATTTTTCTATATTCTGTCTTTGGTTTTTGTGTTTTGTTTTGTTGTTTTTTTTTTTAAATTTGGCATCGGCCAAGGAACATTGCCTGGCCACGCTTTGCAAGGCTGAGTGTGTCTCTCCTGGCACGGGGCTGCTTGCTACGGTGATGCTGGACAAATCTGTCGAGCAGAAGGTGGTAGAGGAGGAATTAACTTTTAAAACACACACACAGCATGCATGCAAAATATTCCTCCCTAATGCAGCACCTGGGATTTGGGCAAATGACAATAACAGTGGTGGGGCTGTGTGGGATGCACGGCCGGCCTGGCCTGAGGGCAGCAGTGGTCCAGCCAACACAGGCAGGGCTGGGGAGCTGCTGGCAGCCTTGGAGGAAATGCTGAGAGTTTTTAAACATCATTATTTTTGCCAATGAGTCTGTTTTCCTAATGGTTCTCTCTGCCTGGTTACCCTGCGTCTGATATGTTCCCCTATGGTTGTGCTGGATGTAGGGATTTCATGAGCAAATGTTAGATTTATGGACTATTTTTTTTTTTAAATTATTGTCCCTCTATGTATTGCATTTAAAAATATACCTTTGGTAGCAAGTGGGGAACCTTTCCCGGCCCAGCAGGGGCTGCTCTGTGATGTGCCCACCACCAGCAAAGTCCATTTGGCAGAGAGGGTTGGGGGCAAATTTACCTGTCAACACAAAGCTGTACAAACCTCTACTTTGCAGGTGGGCTCAGCCCCTGCCAGACCAGCAGCACGCATTGGGAACTGTAACTTGAGTGGCATTGGGTTCTGGTGACAAGGACGGGAATCCAGGAGCTGCTCTTGTGAGGGGCAGGTGCAGAGAAGAAGCACCATATGTTAAACAGCCCAGAGGAAGCTTTCAAGCCTCAGTTGTAAAAATCCCCCATCTTTCTCCCTGTATTTAATGCATCTTTGTATGGACACTAATTCCTCAAGTATCCACGCCAGGGTTGACTTTTAGTATGTTTGTCCAGGCAGGCTGCCAGCGAGCGGTTCCTACAAGGCTCCCGAGCTCTGACATTTGTTAACGCAGCAGTAAATCACAGCCGCTCTTTGGGCAAGGTTTTCCCTGACAAAACGGCGGAGACGGGAGAAAGAGAGAAGAGAGCACAACAAAATGCAAAGGGCTTATTTATGCCGGAGAAGAGTAACTGTCCTGAACGAAGCAGATGGGAGACAATGAGGGAGAAGTACATCTCTGTTCCCTCCACTACCCCCTCCTCCCCTATTCATTAGTGGGCTATAACTGCAAGGGGGAAAAGTCTGAGGTACTTTTGGCTGAGGAAGGTGATGAGGGAAGCCAAGCTGGTCAGGTCAGTCATGGAGAAACTTGCTGAGATGTAAAGGTCTTGGGGGGAAGCATCAGGCTGAGTTGGAGCTTAAGTAATGGTGAGATTATAACCCTTAAATCCCCTGTCCCAAGACACTTTGGTCACTCTTGTCCTTTCCCCACTGTATTTTGGGGGAGGATGTGTGACATGGCCCCCTTGGCAGCTGGCTGTGGTTCTGGGTGGAAAGATGGTTTGGGGAGGAAATAACTCAATGTTATTGAGTGGGGAGATCTCACCTCAAAGCCACTTCTGTGGCAGCGTCTCCATCCTAATGTGGGCTGCATCCCAATCCTGGTGCTTCAGCCCTTCCCCTCACACCTACCCCCAGCCCTGCTGCAGTGTGAGTATTTATTTATCCCTGCCAGCTTTCTGTCTTCCCTCTTTTCCCCATCTTATTTATGGCTGTTGCCTTTCAGCTCCCGGCCACTGCAGCCTGAACTTGGCCATTATGTGTGGCTCGTTGCAGAGGCCATCAATCTACAGGGCCAGCATGCAGCCTGATGGACTTCCCTCATCATCATCAATTTTCCCCGTCGTGCTGGTGCATCCCTTTGGATCTGGGGCAGCTGTACATGTGCTCCGGGAGGCCTCTGCGCTCCCACCCCTGGACACCCGCTTCCTCCTCACAGAAGCCTTTTGTCCTGGGATGCTCACAGGCAACCAGTGGGCCTGCTCAGTCCAGATGTCCAAGCAGGGCTTGGGGTGGCTTCAAGGAGGTGACAGAAGTGCATTGCACAGAAAAAAGTACATTATTTTGCTCTAAATAAGCACTGTGGAGTCCTGCTTAGCCAGCCTGACATTTAAGCTCTTAAATTCCCTATACTAATTGTGCAGGAAAATTGTTCATATTCTGTATCTTGGGTGCAGGCAGAGGTGGGTTTTGCTGCCTTTGCAGATGATGTCCTCAAAGGGGCTGCGGAGCTGAAGCTGTTGCCTTTCTTGCCCCCGGCAAGACTCCCAGGGTGTTTTGCCCATCACTCTGAGTGTGGGCGCTCTTGAAGCGTCACACCCTGACATGCGTGAGGAGCTGGGGTGGGAGGTGGCAGTGCTTCAACAGCAAATGGCAAAACTCCCCCTGGTTTCAGTGTGATGTCAGGGAGAGTTGTGTGGGTACCACCAGCTGCAGCGATGTGTTTTGGAGGGAAGGTGAGAGATGCTGCTGAGCTCTCCCTGCCCAGTGCCAGCAACGTAACAGTCCTTGGACTGTGCCAGTTTTTGAGAGGTGCAAATCCCCCTGAGGAATGGCTCAGGCTGCAGGGAGATGACACCCAGCTCAGCATTTCCATTTGTCCCCCCAGCGTCATGGGGCTTTGGGGGCTTTTGCTTCCCCCCCCCCTCAGGGGGCAGGAAAGCAGCTGGAAATGGGAAGGCAATTCTTAGTGACTGGATGGTTTCATCCTGATTTATCCAGAATAAGTCAGAACTGGAAATAAGGCACTGTTCAGTCAAAAAAACCCACGTTAATCAAGAGAGCTTCTCCAGCCAGGCTGTGGTTTGCTGAGTGCACTTGTCTGGGGCTGAGGGATGCTTTTTGTGCCTGGATGTTACCTGCAAACTGAGCAGCTTTTCTTTGCATGAGAGAAGTGCCCCCGTGGGAGGTGCTGCTGCCCCATCTCTAGTGAGGAGTGGAGGCTGTGGACTTTGGGGGAGCCAGTAGGGTGCCTGGGGTATTTTGCCAGAGGGATCAAAGTTGTTTGGGCTAAAGCAACACAGGGCTGGCCACTGATCAGACAGAAGTATCTCAGGAGCTTATTTTCATTCGGAACACTAGTCAAAGCCCCAGGGGTGTCCCGTGGATGCATAGCAGCTCCTGGGATGTTGACTCCTGCCCACGACCAGTGTGAGTGTGTTACCGTGGCTCTGCTGCTGCCTTGTGGTGGGTGACGCTAGGCTGTCGCCGTCTGACCCGCGTGGGGAGGAGCGAAAGCCCAGGGTGGGTCTCACTCAGCTGCTTCAATTTGCTGCCTCATTTGAAAGCAGCCGCGTGGCTGCAGTGGCCTGGCTGGAGGGGTGAGCGGCCAGGGGCATGTCTCTCCTTCCCGCGGGTATTTTTAGGGGTGGCATTTAGATTTGGCGCAGGTACAAGCAGCTGCAAAATGCGTGGCATTTCCTCTTCCTGACAGGCGATCCGGGGGAGGCTGGACGATGCCTGAAGTCCTGCTGTGCTGGCTGCCTGCAGGTGACTGGTTTGAAAAGCAAGGGCACTGAAATAATGTCACCCCTGACCCTGCTGCCCAGGAAGGTGCTGGGGTTTGGCAAGGCTGGTGCTTGTGGGTCTGGCCGACATGGAGTGTTCTGCGGTGCTGTGCCTCTTCCCCTGAAGACACTGCTTATTCCCAGTTGGGTTATTGCTTCAAATCACCAAAATATTGCTGATTGCACGAGGTGCTTTTCCAAGGGGCAACTCTAGCTGCTGGCTGCTGTGTTGGGGATTTCTGCTGTTGGTCTGGTATGAGCTGAGAGTGCAGAGCCTGAGCAGGCTTCATGCACCCTGTAGAGCTCAACAACCAATGCCATCGTGGCTTGAGTGGGAGTAGCAGCTGGGCCACTCACTGGCCCCGCTACCTGATGCGCTTGCTGTGAGCAGAAAAATGTGACCTGCTGTCTTGCCCTTATCCATCTCCCCTCCTCTCCTTCCCTCCTTCTCTCTCCCTTCACCTGGAAAAAAAATCCACCATCGGAGACCCATCTGGAGAAGTCTTTTAGGAGGGGAAGCCCATAAATTTTCCTCTGGCTCCCCCGACCTTTTGTTTCCCAGGGGAGGCGTGTGGTGGGAGAGGAAGCATTTTCCCCATGGCAGTGACACAGGGGACTGGAGTCTCCCCTTGCTGAGCCAGATGTTACATAGATCTGTGGACCTGGGGAAGGAAGGTACCCAGAGCTTTGCCTTGAAGTCTAGGAGAAGGATGCTGGCAAGTGGGCTATGAAAGCTTTGCTCTGTCCTGCTGGGGATGGTAGTGGGAGAAATGGCTTCGCTGAGCAACACGTATCCCTGTTGCGTGTGCAGGAGGAGCGGCGGAGGTGAACCTGATCCCAGTATTTCCATTTCACATATTACAAAGTGCATCGTTATTCTTGGAATTGATGTAAAAACTGGAAGCGCTATTCTCTGGGGAGGAAACCTGCAGTCCTGTGTCAGCCCCGGCTGTCACAGCAGCCTGTCCCGCGGCACACACGGCTGGGTTTGGCGCAGACACTCCCCGCGGTGCACCTGAGCCTGGCCTGAACAATACCTGCTTTCTTCCCTGGTTGCTGAGCGGGGCTGCCCTGCTTCCCAAAGGGGAGATTTATGAGGTGTTCGACTGCAGGGGACACTGACACTGATCTCCCCTGCTCGAGAAGAAAGGGAAGGAAAAGGGCTCATTTTCAGTAAAGGCTGAATAGTATTTGTCACAGTGGCACCTGGCTTTATCCTGCTCTGGAGTAATACAGAACAGTGCAGCACTGGGTAATGTCTCTGCCCATAAAAGGTGGGTTTCAAAGCTAAGCTCAGCTTTGATTTCTAGCAGTGAAATATTAATGCTGGGTCAATTAATCCAAGGCTTCCTGTGTGCTTCTCATGAAAACCAGGCAAGCTGCATCCTTGTGCTTCCACTGAACTCTGCTGCCCCAGGCCAGGCAGGCTTGAGGCACTGGGCTGTTACATTGCTAATCTTAATATCACCCTCCACCTCTGCTAAGGAAAAGTGAGGGGTGGCCAGACAGCTGTGAACCTGATGATGTCACCTGGTTCTTCCCTTGACGTGTTTTTGGGTGGACGGGGCTAGGAGGTGTCCCCAAACACAGCCTGAGCAGTGGCACCACTGGTCTGCTCAGTGAGGGCATTTGACTCTTGTTCAAGTCAACTTCAGGCTGAAAAGCTACTGTTGTCTTCCAGTTGTCCCTTAATTTTGCCTTGGGAAAGTCTGGGTCAGGTTTATATAGGGTTAGATGGTGACACCCTGCCTGGGATGAGGGCAATAAACTGCCCACCCATGCTTCTCTTCCAGTTTCCTGGAGGATGCTGCAGCTCCACAATTGTTTTTTAAAAGGAGATTTCTTTGGTAATTCCCTAAGGATAGGTGCCAACCAACCTCCTCCTAAGTAAAACAAAAAAAAAAAAAAGGGAAGTTTTCAGAGAATCTCAAGTGGGCAGTGCTGATCTGTGTCCAGAAGAGTTGTTTTATCCTGAAGGAGACATCCCCACCTCTCTGCAGAGGAATGACAGATGCACCCCAGCAAACCCCCATGGGACTGCAGGCTGAGAAACAAGGTAAGAGCTGCTGTCCAAGCCCCATGTACACCACAAATGGCCTTTGCATCCTGTCCTGAGCATCTCTGAGAGAGCAGGTCCCACAAAGGCTGCATTCCTGGGGTGGCAATGGAAGGCAGCAGTGATTTATTTGCTGAAGTAGCCAGGAAGGACCCCCTTGGGCATGTGGGGGTGTCCCCAGCTGGCTGTGACCCCTCTGAATGGCTGCATGGGCTGAAGCAGGGTGTCTTTGTCAGGCGTATTGCTTGTGAGGGTTTAATCTACCCATCAGATCTTTACTGTGTTGGTCTGTGTCCTCCCCCCTGATTTTATCCATGATAGGGAATTAAAAGGCCTAGCTCTGTCCTCCCTCATGTGTGTCTGTGCTGGTGTATATAACAGCTTGAGGCCTGGGGGGAGTGTTGCTGGCCACTGTTTCATGGACAACTCTGCACCTGTTTCTCCCCACTGGTTTAAAGCACAATAAAAGGATATAAATACTTTGGTGACGCTGGCTGGGGCCAGCTTGGAGCTCCTGGGCCTTCAGCTGTGCTGTGGCAGGCGCCGCTCTTTGGGGAGGGCAATTTGAACCCCTCGGACTGGTGGCTTCAGGAAGGGATGGTTTAGATTTTGTTTGGTTTTTTGTTTCTGTTTTTTTTAATGGGAAAAAAGAAAAGCCATCCCAACCCTGTTTGACAGATGTGTTTATGAAAATGTATATCAGTGCTGGAGGGAGGCTTCTGGGACTGCCAGTTATCTCTGTATGGAGTTGTGGAAGTGGCAGGTTGAACTTTGGTGGGTAGCTGTGCATAGCCCAAGGGGCACTGTGGAGGAAAGGAGACCCAGGGAGCTGCAATGATTTCCCCCTCAGCCTCCTGATGGTGATGGGTGCCTGGTGTGGGAGAACCACCCTGCACTATTTCCTTCCCTCAAAGGCTCTGATTTGGCAGTTGGGAGATGGAGAAGGAAACCCTGGTGCCCAGGTGTTATTTGTGCTGGTTAAAAGTTATTGGGAAGGAGGGTGTTCCTACTCCTGAACGGTGGCCCCTGCCCTTGTCCCCTGCTCCCTCTGCAGCACAAGCCTGTAATTCTGTTCTCTGCCATCACCCTCGGTCATTGGGGTGAGAGGTGTGGGAGGATCAGCCCATCCCCAGAGCAGCAGGTGCCAGTGGCCACAGGCCCCCTCTGTCAAATGTCCCGGTAGCCCCAGCATGCTCTCACCACTCCCTAGGGAAGGAGCCTCTTTCCAGGAGATGGCAGCAGCTTTTCGGAGCTGGGACCACATTTCCAGTCTGTTTCTAGGGACAGGCAGCTGGGAGGCAGGAGGAATGAATAGTGGGGAGAGAAGACCCAGCTGGGTGAGAGGAAGAGGATGCTGGGGGAGTCGCAGTAGTGGCTGTTGTGCCTGGGTTGATGGCCTGTCGCCAGTGATGCTCAGTGCTGCCTCTTGGTACTTAGAGGGATTATAAAAAAGAGGGAAGAGTGACTTTTTACATGGGCAAATAGTGATAGAACAAGGGGGGAACAGTTTGAAAGCAGAGAGATTTAGATTGAATGTTAAGAAGAAATTGTTCCCTGTGAGGGTGGTGAGGCCTTGGCACAGGCTACCCCATCCCTGGAAGTGTTCAAGGCCAGGCTGGATGGGGCTGTGAGCTGGTCTAGTGGAAGGTGTCCCTGCCCACAGCAGGAGGGTGGAAACAGATGATACTTAAGGTCTCTGCCAACTCAAACCATTCTATGATGATTCTCTGCTCCTGGGGGGTGGCCACTCTTCCTACACTCATCCCTGCTGCTGTGGTGGGGTCATTTGTCTCCACCACCCCATTGCCTTCCCTTCACCTGGGCCAGAGCACCCAGTTTTGCTTTGTTCCTGCCCGCTTTCTGCCTTGGCCATTTTGCTTTTCTGTGACAAACAGCTGCCAGCAGCCCTGTTGCTTCCCATGGCTGCCCTCCTCACCCTACTCTGTCCCCACCAGTTGACTGTGCAACAAGACCCGTGGAGGGAGGGCTCCCCCAGCCCCAGCTGACACTTTCTGGCCTTGTGGCTTTGCAAGTGGCTCCAGAGACAGCTGGAGGCTCGCTGGGGTGCAGAGACATGGGCTGCTCACAAAACCCCCTGTCTCTCAGTCCTGGTGCCTCGGTGCCTGTCTGCTGCCTGAACCGGGGAAAGATGGGATTAACAGAGGGCTGGTTCCCAGCAGAGTGCACCATAGTCCTTCCCTGGGACACGTCCCCATGTGGTGCTGGGCTCCAGTACTGCTGTGGCCCTCCTGTGTGAGGCACGTTGTATCACCAGCCACTGCTGGTGAGATGGTTTAATGGGAAATTTCTCTGGACTGAGTCAAATGCTGTTTCATGCTTGGTGAATGTGATTTGGTTTTGTTGGAAGTCCCTGCAGAATACAACAGGCCTCAAATGCTGACAGAGAGGGACATGAAGAGACATAGGTGTTATGTGCATCCATGGGTTAGTCACTGCTGTCCTGGTGCTCTTGAGGTCTTACCAGCTCAAAGGCTTTAGGATCGCGGCTTTTGAGTGTACACGTGCACTTTGTTTTCCCTTTTATAAAATGAGGATAATTATATGGAAATGCTTTTAAAAGGGCTTTGAGATCTAAGGCTATGTAAGCAGGGACTCCTAGAGTTCGCTGTGATGAGTATTATTCAGTGCCCTGCCACTTTTGCAGCAGGAGGCATCAACTTCTGCGTGCCAGGAATGAAATGAAGGCCATGGCTTGGATCTTGGGATCGCTGGCAAATCCTTATGCCTTTGATAAAGAAGAGTGAAACCCTGCCTTTTAACCAAACACTGCAATCTGTGTGCCTTATGATGCCTTTTTTCTTTAGCAAAACCCCAGTGAGTGGGAAGGGAGCAGCCTCCCCGGCGGCGGCAGGGGTGCGGTGGGGCTGCCAGGAGACAGTTTGCAAAGTGAGGGGAGATAAGACGCCGAGTGACAGCCGCTAGTGAGCTGCTTCCAGAGGGCAGGGTATAAATAGACAACAAAGAGATTTGGTGTCAGAGCAGCTCTCGCACCTTTCTGCTGCCCAGCCTGGCAGGCGAGAGCAGGGAAATGCAGCTGGGGAGCCGGCGAAATCTGCCCTGGGATTTAAGTGCATATGGATAATGTAATGATGAGATAAGGCATTTATCAGCCTGTTATGGACCTCTGTCCATCTGCAGCGGGCTTGCTCTGCGGTGCTGACTGGTCATGGCAGGTGGCACTTGGATGGACCTGGTATCTGCTCACCCCTCAGCCGGAGCCCGGAGCTGCTGGCTCCTGCCTTGCCTGCCCAGACAGCTCTTACACAAGGCTGTTGCTGTCCTAAAATGGTGTCCTGCTTGTCCCAGCTCTATCCCTGGTAATTTATGGTGATACTTGCCATGTGCTGCCCGAGATCGAGGCTTATCCAGCCCTAACCACTGCTCCTGCAAGGGAACTGGGTTCTGTGTGAGGTCCTGGCTTGTCCCCCTGCCCTCTGGTCAGCCTCACCTAAGCTTTTCCTGCCCTATTTCCCTCCCTGGCTGGGCTGTGCTTCCCTCTCAGGTGCTGCTGTGCCCAGATGCTCATTTTTTACCCCGTTTCCTACCTTCTCTCAGGGTAGGAACAAAACCACCAGCCTAAAGATGCTGTGGCCACGATGAGGTGTTGCAACAATATTTTGTCATAGCAGCACCAGCAGTACAGGGGTACTTAAGTACTAAAATGGTGCACCAGCAGGCAGCAAGTCCTTTCCAAGCTTACTGACTACTTCCAAAACCACCATAATTTTCATAGCATTGCCCATGGCAGCACTTTGATGCCTTTTAGGCAGCTTTGTGCCTTTTGGGGTCTGGGTTTGTTTCCTAGCTTGCTGTTGCACCAGGCAGGTTTTGGCTCCCACGATAAGCAAGTCCTGCCCCGAGTAGTTTGCGCGGATGTAAAGTTGCAAAGCACCACCATAAAGACCACAGTGACTTGGTGAAAAGAACAGATTTAGGCTGAAGAAGGAAAATGAATGGAAAGACGTGTGTGATGGAAAACCAGCCCAGCCTGTGAGCATAGGAGCCCAGGTTTGTGTGTGCCGGTGTAAATCCATGCGGCTCTCTCGGCAGCAGGGCACGGGCAGAGGCGTCTGCGGGGGCGTGTGGGGCTGCCGGGGCTTGCAGCGAGCTCAGCTGTGGGGACGCTGCAGTGCTGGGCTGGGACAGACGGGCTGACAGCGGCATTCGGGGCACAAAGCAGGGCTGCTCCCCTGTCTGTCAGCCATGTGAAATTCCTGGGATACGGAGGGTCCTTTGTGTGGGGATCAGCTGTCGGACGGCTGCCTATTTTTAGGATGGCAGATCCCGTGCTATGCAAGGGAAGGCTGATGGTGAGAGAGGTGTGTGGGGACGCTGGTGCCTCTAGGCAGACCTCACCTGTCCTCCTGTACTGTCATTTATCCCACTCTGTGTCTGCATGGAGGTGCATAACTGAGCAGAGACTAAGTATTTACACGCAGTCATGCCTGGTGACAGGTTTGGTCTACTTCTTGCAGAAATGAAGTGGGATATGACAGCAGCACTTCTGTGTGCAGGTGTCTGATGTGTCTTCCCCACTGGCTGGCTTCAGCCTAAGCTAAGGGCAGGGACGGAGAAATCCCTGGGCCTTTTCACTTTCTCTCAGGGTTTGGGGAAAATGGGTGACCTCGGAAAAAGGTTAAAGAAAAAAAGGCAACCTTTCTGTGTTGTGCTTGAGGGGAACACTGTGTGAGTACAGCTTGTATCAGACACCAGAGAGGCTAAGCCAGGTGTCTGAGGATGTAGTAAATGGGGTTTCATAAACTCCACTGCTCCACAGCTGTGTACAACACCATGTATCTTCCTGTGCCAGTTGCTCTGTTCTGCGTAGATGGACTTGTTCTTTTATGTCCAGGTGTATAGAAGTGCATCCATGTGTACAAATACAGATTTGGGTGTTTGTTCACTCGTTTCCAGGCATGACCTGAAAGCTTTGCTTTCAGTTGAGGACAAGTCATTCCTTGAGCAAAACCAGCCTGTGTAACTTTTTTTTAATCTAACATATAGCATAACAAAGTTTTTTCCACCAACTTGCCCCACGGATTCATCATCCGCACTGGTGATGCTGAGGGAGAGGGAAAAGAGCCCATAGCTGCTCTTTTTAATATTAAATCCTTGCAAGTGCTCTGACAGAGAAACCTCTCTGCCAACAGCCTGCACACTTTCTTCACATGTGCTAAACTGCTCGAGGTGCAGCTGAATTTCTCTAAACAATAGGCATTTGTTTAAAAACATTTTGACGAAAGTGTTACAAATGTTTTGTGTTGGTTTTTTTTCCATAGGAAGTGAACGTTTATGTAAGTGTCTTTACCTGAAGTGGTGTTTTCAGTTACATGAAATTTACACGCACGCGTTCCTTTGTTATTTTTCTTACAAAAACGTTTACATTTGTTTTGTTATTTTAAAGAAAGAAATATTTTCTCTGGGTTGGTTTTTTTTTTTTTTGGTCCTCTTTCTAGTAGATAATAAGAAAAAATAAGTACAAAGGAAAACCCTGCAACAATCCCTCAGAGAGAGGGGAATGGTTTTAAGCTGAAGGAGTATAGGTTTAGATTAGATATTAGGAAGAAATTCTTTACTGTGAGGCCCTGGCTCAGGTTGCCCAGAGAATCTGTGGCTGCCCTATCTCTGGAAGTGTTCAAACCATGTTGGACAGGGCTTGGAGCAACCTGATCTAGTGGAAAGTGTCCCTGCCTGTGGCAGAGGAGTGGAATGAGATGGGCTTTAAGGTCCCTTCCAACTCAAACCATTCCAGGATTCTATGAACAATTCACCTGCCTCCCAAGCTTGTTGCTGAACATTCTGGATGCCTTTTGAAGGCCCTTTCCTGTGGAAGGATCCTTTCTTCTGCACCCAGCCCTGATTAGAAATTTAGTATTTTTGAAAAAGATTTCCTAAAAAGGAAGACAATTGCCATATCATCTAAAGCTTCTCTAAAAATACACAACCAAAGGTCTGGGGTGATCAGGGTGTAAATGTCCAGCAACATGCTATTGAGGTGGGGCTTGAAGAGCTGCTTGGTGCCAGCAGGAGCAAAAGCAAGGAAGACTATGGCTGCTTTAATTTGCTAATTGCATTCATCACCTATCGAGGCTGGAAAAATATAAAAATAGGAAATCCTCTGCTCTTAAACTGCTGTAATTGCTGCAGCAAGTGAACCTTTGGTTTTTACCTGGTGTAACAGTTTGTTTATAACAGGAATGACAAATGCCTGTAGTGCTGGGATGCAGCAGTGTTTGGATTGCCAGATCCAGGTAGGATACAGCTCCCTGCTCTCCTGCTCTGGTGGCAGCACTTGCTATCAGCACTCTGCTGTGTTACAGCTCTTTGTGGGAATCCTCTGGATTTGTGGAATGATAGAGAGGATGCACTCTCCAAAGAGGCTATGTCTCAGAGGCTCCAAAGCCTCAAACTCCTGTCAGTTTTATGTTCTTACAGACTTCTGCCCCTATCCTGGAATAAACATACACATATGTACAAGCCTGGGAAGAGGAAGCAGGGTCTGTACCTAAAACCTCTCCTATACTGAGCCAGGAGCTCCTGGCTCATGAGTTTTTGAGGCAACTTCTGTGAAAAACGGGGCTGCCTGGGTGCCCCTTCCAAGCAGCCGCAGGTTAGCAGTAAAGCACGGAGCACTTTGTCAGCCTGGTGATGAAGCCTTGACATATGGGGATGTGATGGTCCTGGACTGCAGATCCCCTCAGAATAATGCCAGCCATCAAAAACAATAATGGGGGGGAATGGAAATTCAGGAAGGCAACAGCTCCTCTTTTGAAAAAACAAAACCTGAAACAACAGAAAAAGTCCCAAATCCCCAGCCTTGGTCTGGGCAAAGAAACAGCAAGGGCTTGCCAGCACCAGTGGCTTGCAGCAAAGTCTCGGGGTTTGCAGAGCGGTGGCCAAGGTGTTACGTGTTTGACTCTAAATGAGGTTAATGAAAGTTGCATGTACTCAAATCCCCGTGCGCCACTTTGAAAATGCAGGAGCTAACAGTGGTTATTTATTGATTTCATTTTGTCCCCCTGGCTCACGTGGGAGGTTGGAAGTGAGAGAGCAGCCGCCTGTGTGTGTGTGTGAGAAGGAGGGGGAGAAAGTGTGTATGGATACACAGAATGTAGAGCTGGCACCTGAGGAAGTTTGCAATTCCCCAGATTTGGGGATTTTTCCAAGCACCAGTTCGGATGGTCCACAGGGGGCCTGGCCTCTATGTGCCTGTGCTTCCATCCTCAACTACACAGCCGTCCTGGGCAGCTCGTTCCACCTCGCCTGCAAGCTGCCCAGAGCTGCAAAAACTGGCAGGGGAAGGAGGAACAGAGAGCCACTGGGTAAGCTTCACTCCACAGGGACACTGGGGCAGAAACCCAGAAAGTCTGAGTCATCATAAAGGTCAATTTTAAAAAATATTTCCCCCCTCCCTCTAATTTTTCAGAATCTCAGCCCATAAACCTCGGAGGTTCCTCAGGATGGTCGAAGGGTGACTCCTGGTTTACATGCAGCTGTCTGTACCCGAGCATGCCCAAAACATCTGTCATCAGTGGAAATGAGCATTGTTCTGGCAAGGCTCTTCTTTCTTTGCAGTAAAGAACAAGCAAATTTGCTTATTTGTGGTTAATGTGTGTTCCAGATGGACAGAAATAATACATGACACATAGCCCCACTGTTGCCCAAACTACTGAAGCGCTGTGGAAGATGTTTGCAGCACAAAGACAAGCTGGGGAGATTGTTTAACTTACTGGTCTCCAGTTTGGAGCAAGTCCTTCAGCCACAATATAAATGCAACCTCCCAGCAAGACTAAACTTTCTCACAGAAATGAGCAAAATTCTCAGAGGAGAAGAGCTGTTCTCCTCTGGCCTCTTCCACTGAGGTGGCAGCCTCCATGACATCTTCTTGCTGGCCACTTTCAGGCCAGTGTTTGCCATGAAAGAGCAGATACAGACCCCTTGCTTGCCACTGCAGACAATGGTTTGCCCCTTGTGTTGGTGCTGTGGCTTGTGTGCACTTTGTTTATCACATCAATACGCCACCTATATATGCGGATTTTTGCATGGATGCTCTTGGTGAAGCTTGGCCAATTTTCCCACCTGTGCTGTTGCTAAAATTCATGAGAATGGGGGGAGTTCCCATCTTAGTGCCCTGATACTTGTTCAATTTACCATTCCCCATGCTAAATTCAAACTGTTTCAGGGTTTTGTGTTGCCAAATCCTTTCTCTGTGAATTTTATAGGAGAGGAATAGAGGTTTCCAGAGGAGAAAGTCTGTCTTCCTACTCTTCAGTTCACCTAGGAGATCTGCTATGAGGTGAGACCTCTTTTTCTGCCTTGTGAACTGCCTTTCTGGCAGTAGCGATGTGGTACAAGTAGTCTCAGTCAGGGCATGAGGAACAGAGGGTGCTCTGCATGTGCACCCTTTTCCTTGCTGTGGAAGCATGTCAGTGGTTTTTCTGGCCCTTGTGCCCAGTGCAAGCTTCCTCTGTCATGCCTTGCAAAAAGTGACATGGAGAAAGGGATCACTTTTCACGTTTCAAAAGGAGCTGGGAGGAGACAGAAAGGGGCAAAGCTAAATATCATTAGTGTCTTAAACCTGTGGAGTGACAGACATGTATGACGACCCTCTGATACTCCAGCACCTGTAAAATATGATTATTCTCAGAAGTGCCCCTAAATGAAGAAACATTCTCTTAGCTGAGCTTTACCTTTCATGCCCTGGCCCAGCACTCTACTAACCAGGGGTGACGTCCAGCCTCGCTGCCTCTGCAGCTTCCAGAAGCCTATTTTGCAAACTAAACCTGTGTAGTGCCCTTGCAGGCAAAGGGTTACTTGCTAAGGTGCAGCTCTGCCTAATTAAGAGTAACAGCATCTTTCCCTGCAGTGAGATTTGTTCTTTTGGAGAATTCATCATTCCAGAGTGTGACCCTGAAATAACTGCCTGGGCTGGACTTGGGATTCTGTGCATTAACCCTTTGCTCCAGCCTGGCCCCTGGGACCTGCTGCCTCTTGCTCCCAGCTGAGTCCTGCCCTGTGCTGTGATCCAGGCCCCTTCTGGTAGAGAACCACAGCCAGGGTGTCTCAGGTGTGCTTGCAGGTTGGAGCAGAAACAAGGCAAAGCCTCCATGTGTCTTATGGCTTTGACCCCAAACAATACGCTGACGGCATAAATTAAGAGTTGGCTCAGGCTCACTTGAAGCTCAGCCCAGGTTTGCTTGAAACTCAGCCTAATTTTTCCTGAAAGCAAAGCTGAGTGGGAGAGGAGTGCTGGGTCAGGGAGGGGGTGCTTGGCAGGTCACAGCTGCCTGAAGAGCTGCAGTTTATCAGCTCACAGCAATTATCAGCCCACAGAAGCAGGGCTGCCTGTATGTCTAATTTCTTGCCTATATGGGAGCGTGCAGGTGATGGGCAAAGATGCCCTTGGCATGCTGGAGTGAGCTGGGGGTCACTTCTGGCTGCCTGTGGATCTAAACACAAACACCTAAAAATCCTCCCTGATCAACCCACCTGGGAAAATCTTGATTTTTTTTCCCTATTGCTGCCTTTCCATGCAGGTGCTGTGTGTCCTAGCTGACGGCTGCACCAGCTCCTTGAGGCGGTTCTCATCTTCGGCAGTGCTGCGGTGGGAGAGAGGCAGGGAGCGTGTGCATCCTTATTTCCCAGAAATGGAGAAGAAAAATGATGGAAAAAGTTTACAGAGGGGCTTACTGCTCTCTGGGTTAGCAGCTGGGCCCTAAAATGGGCTGTAATTTGGTGGGTTGGTCTATAATTCCAGGCAAGCAGCAAAGCTGGGGAAAAGCTTTCAAGCTGAAAAATCAAGTAGAACTGGTAAGTTCTCTGTGTCAGTGGGCTCAGCCTCCAGGTTCCTGTTGGGCAGGGGCTTTCAAGTGGAGGTAGAAGGAAAGGTATGGGTGGGAGGGCACTTATGGAAAGGAGGGAGCTCAGCTTGTACTGCTCCAGTGCAGAGAATGGACGCCCAGAGCTGAGTGAAGGGTGCTAGTGGGATCAAGGGCTGTTGTGTGCTTGGGGCAGAGGGGTCCAACAGTGCTTTTTGGCAGCTCTTGCCTCAGTAAAGCCCCTTTGGATTCCCGGCAAGCAGTTTCCACATTCTGCTTTCTGCAGTAATTTTGGTTTTATTGCCTCAGGGAGAGGATTCCTGCAAACAAGTGAAACACAGGCGGGGGGTGATAAAAGGTGCAAATTGAACTGGCTTCATGCAGTCCCTAGGAAGCAGCAGTGGATGAAGAGACTTCCCAGTCTTTTACAGCTCTCTCTTCTTTGTAGTAAATTGGGCTTGGGGTGTTACTGTAAGGAAAACAATAATTTTTTGATGGCTCCATTACGGTTGTGACCATCCCCCGTGGAGAGCCCTATGGACTGGTGTTTTCTGTTCATTACGCCTCACTTTGCCAAGACCTGGTTTCCTGCTGGCAAACTCATATCCTCCATCTTTGTTTTCTTTTATTTCCCTAAAAAAATAGGAAGGTAATTATTTTTTTTCTTGCACTCTTGCTTATCTCTCCTTACCAAGGGAGGGGTGCAAAAGTGGAGGGCAGCAAGGAATCCTAGAGCTCTCACCCCTCATCCCTATGGGCCCCTTAGATCTAGCCTTTCCCCTTTTTTTTTTCTGGAGGAAGATTTTGGGAGAAAAAAAGGAGGGAACAAAGTAGAGGACCTTCTACCCATCCCAGGGCCTGATGCTGCACCACATCTCTGGCAGGAACCACAGTCCTAACAGGGCATCTCTCTCTGCTTGCCTTGGGCTTCTCTTCAGCTTCAGGTCCCAGCAGATGCTTTGCAGACTTTCCACAAATGTTTGGGAAGAGAAGCCAAAGTTAGGCTCTTTTGGCAGCATTTCCACAACAAATCCCTAGCTCCCAGGGAAGATGGATGTTATTAACCCAAGCTGAGTCCATGGAGGGGTCCCCAGGCTGGTGCCAGGGGCTGCTGCTGGGGGGGGCTCGCCTCCAGCCGGCAGTGTAAACTGGGGAGGAGATAAAGGCAGTGGCTCTCCCCCATCCTTGCCAGCTCTTGTTCTTCACAAAGGGCTGAAATCCTGAGTAGCAGGAGCTCCCCTCCCTCCAGGGCTATCCACTTTCCATTTAGTGGGATTAAGGTCTGACTGTCCGCCCCTGCTCCCTGTTTGTCTGGCCCTCCCCAATTTGGCAGGGCTCCTTGCTGCTTCTTTCTTCCTTTTGAAGGTCCATGTTCAGCCGTGGTGAGGGGCTTCTGGTTTTGGAGGCAAGAATGTCCTTACTGAGCTATGTCCAGGTTTCAAGGCTAACATTAGACAACAGGGAGGTGATTCAGTCCTTTTGATACATGCTTCCATGTTCCCAGCTGGTGTAGGAAATAAACAGCAAGTGGTTAACATCAACAGTAAGACATATAGAAGAAAATGTTGTCCTAACAACATTAAATCTATGGTTTAAATTGGGCAATGGCAGGAAATTTGGAATTAAGAACGGATGCTTGTCTCACGCTTCTCCATTTGCCTTGGGAAATAAAAATAATTCAGGCACAAAGTGAATGAAATGGCACTGGAAATGCCATATTACTGCATTTCCTGGCTTTTATGGCAGAGAACGAAGAAGGAAGAATAAATGAGGTCTTTTGTGTCCTTCAGTTCAAAGTGATGGCAAAAAAATCCATCCAGGTCTCAAGAGTCAACAGAGACTGAGACCAGTGTTACTCAGTTTTATCATTGTGTTGTGTAGCCATGACACTGGAGAGGTTCTTGCTTTTGGGGGCAATTATTTGTTTCTTTTAGTTGAGCAGCTTATTGAATTTTTTTTGGTTCAGCTCCACTGGGACTACTTGGATGCCAGAGAACAGGTTCAGTACAAAAAAACCCTCTCACATTTACTGAGGTACAGAGACTTCTGAAGGAGAGGAATATTTCCAGACAAAAAATAAAAGTGAATCTGTTGAAATTCACTTGTGGGCGCTGTCTGGGCAGAAGGTCTGAAACTCTTGCACTATTAAAATAGGCCTGTAAGTCCTGTGTGTTCCTACAAAGTCACCTTCTGGTGCTCTTGTTGATGGCATGGAATGTTTGTTCAATGATCAGCTTCATGGAGGTTGCAGAACAAGAGATACAGGATAAGGACCAAGAAAGTCAACTGAATGACTGAAAGATTTAGCAGCCGTTAACTATTGAGTTGTTTGTGTATTTCTGGAAGAACGAGCTGGTCCAGAGGTGTTAAGAAACCCTGATGACAAAAAGGTAACTTCTGTAGACTGGAAATGCCTCATTCATAGTTCAGCAGCTAACTTGGGAGGTCTCTTCTAATAGCTTGGTTCAGAGGATGTTCAGGTTTTTTCTCAAAACCTAAGAGTGGGGAAAAATCAGGTTTGAAAAGGATGTTGGCTGGGTCCTGGGTCAGGGATGCTGTTTTCTCCCTGTGTCTCAGCATGGAGGAGGGGTTGATGAGTTTGGAACACAGACAGAAATACCAGGAAGGCCTTCAGCCTGGAAATGAGTGGTACATGTTACATCGTTTGCTCTTTATCCTCTTTTTTTTTTTTTTTTTTTTTTTTTAAGAACTGTCTGTGGACATTTGGAGATTATGCTGTTAGCTGAACGAACAAAAGGGATTAATGTTGGGCTGGCTCATTCTTCCACCCTCCACCCATCTCTGAATTCATTACCATTCATTGCCAGTAACCGAAATAACATGGGGACCAGCGGTGCACAGGGCAGCTTCCTGTGTCCCAATTTCCCCATAGTGGCAGGCTTGTCCTTGGAGACCACCAGGCACGCAAGGGCAAGTGAAAGAAGGAGTCAGACTTCCCCAAAACAGCTTGGTCACGCCAGGATCCCAAAACACAAGGCTAGCATCCGTCCTAATTCCTTTTTACTAGAATCAATAAGGGCTGAGGGATGTTAATTTTATGTTTGCCTGTATGTATTTAAACGTGTGCGTGTGCACACATTTAAATGCACATATGTCTATGGGAAAGGTTTGAGCTTGGCCTTGTCCCGCTTTTGGGCACAATGTCAGTTGAGTTATTACCAGAGTCTCCTACAGTCCTGAAAACAACCTTCCTGTGACCTGCTCTCCTTCCTGCCAGAGTCAACTGGAGGAGCCACCCCTGAGGGTCCTCTCTCCTGCCACCACACATTGCAGGTACCAGCCTGAATGAGAGCAAATCATGGAAGAGTAGCTGTACATTTCCAGACGCCAGGAAGGATGAAAGCAAACCTTTTTCCGCCAGAAAGCAGCTAAATTCCCTGGAAGTGCTACAGAGGATCCAGCCTGTCCTGAGTGTCCCACTTACTGTCCCATAAGTGTTAAACCCATGTCAGAGTTCCACTGGTATCTGCTAGCAAGGAGCACTCTGCCTTTGTGTGGGGTGGCAGATGTGATGTCACATCTGAGCCTGTGGGTGTCTGGTGACATAACTCCAGGCAGTGTATGGAGACAACCATCTCCCTCTGCCATCAAGCAGAGGCAGCAAGCAAGGGAGCTGCTCCTGCATGAGGTGAATCACTCATGAGCCCACCAGAACCTCAGGGAGATCCTCAGTGTGTGGATAAGTCACATTTTTCATGTGTAACACCAACTTTCACCCATGCTGACCCTACCTGCAGCTGAGCTGAGTCGTGACCAAGAAGGTAGTGAGGTCCTGGAGAGCAAAGCCAGCACCCAGCTCCCATGCTGGCATGTCATGGGGATGCATTACATCCCCTCCAGCACTGGGGGCTGTGGTAACCATCCTGCAACACTCACCACTGCAAACATTTTGGTATGCAACTTGAAGTGGTCTGGGAATTCGTCTGCCTCTGGGCCATGGTGTCTGAAACAGGGGTCTAAAAAATTGGTGTGCATGCACTCTGTGGCTGCTCAGAAAATGCTGCCGATGGAGCCAAATTCCTTCCTCCAACTTGCATGCAAACAAGCCACTAATTTCACTGGCAGTTGAATGTGCATATCTGAGGGCAAAATTTGGCCAAAATCCTTTGAGCAGAAGTTTTGGCATAATCACTCAGCAGAAAAAGGGCGGCAATTGCAAGTGGCATTTTGCAGAGAAAGAAGAGAGGAAAAAAAATAGAAATCAAAGCATTGAAAAGCTTTCCAGTAACAAAACTCTTCTCAGTCCTTTAAACAGCACAATAGCTATTGATGGATAAAAAATAAAACAGGGCGGCATATCCTCTTGAATTTATTCTGGTCCCAACGGGCAGTCCTTGGCATTTTTTTGGAAGAAACCTTTGATTAAACATGTCGTCCAACGTGGAAAGACACAAAGCATGTCATAAAAGCAATTTGTAAAATGTTCTGGGAGACACACCAATGCTGTCAGGGCTGGGGAGCTGCTTAGCTTCACTTTGATTTACAGATAAATACAGTGTGTCTGGGGCTCCCAGTTGCCGGCTGTGCGGGCGAGCTCCCGATTACGTGCTGTGTTCTGACTCCGTGGGATTAATTGGGACCACCGGGAAGCGTGGCAGCGAGAGTAACCTTTCTGATTGCATGCTGGTGTAAGAAGTAAGGAGGAGAGTTTGCATGGAGAGGTGGGGCTCAGCTTCTCCCATCATGGGACTGGGGACATAGAGTAAGATGAAAGGTAAAGAGGATATTGTAAAATTAGGATTTTCTGGATGTTCCCACACAAGCAGAGCTCTGAGTATTGAACATGGTTGTATCTCCCTGATTTTTAACTGTGATGCATATTTTAGTGGTTTTGGGGGTTTCTTCTGGGAATTGAAGTGAAGCAGGTGCCCAGTTGAGATATTTTGTTTTCTGTGGCATGATGAAACCCATGTGAGGACATCTGCCCTTCAAGCCCATGATTCAGGAAAACAAATGTTGGAGTGGCCTAGAGGGGCCTGGGGGGGACCTGGCTTTTATAGATGGGGGGCTGGGGGTGTCCATAAAAGAGGGATGAGGTTTTCTGGAAATGCAAGTGCAAAGGTAACTCATGCAGAATAATTAACTGGCGCTCTTATGGTTGTTAATTACTGGGCTTTCCCTCTGGAAATGGCAGGCACTTTTCACAATGCTATTGTACTTCAACGTAGAGGCTGGGACACAGCAGGAGTGTGCTTCAAGTGTAAATAAACATCAGTTTTTGGTACAGGGTGAGTTTGGCAGAAAAGCTGTTCTTGTAGAAGCAGGGAAGCCAGGAGGATATGCCATGGAAAACAGCTTTGTGCTGAGGCCTGAGGGTTTTTGGTGTTGGCTATTTTGTTTTGTTTTTTAATATGTCTCAGCAAGGTTATGAAAAAAAGTACAAGTGGATCTGCTGAAAGATTTGTAATATTGAAGAGAAAACCTCACGTCCTACAGATGGAAAGAGAAGAAAATACACTCTATGTGTGCATGTGGAGAACAGGGGTGAGGTGAAATTAGCTTGTAAGAGCAAGAGTTACTCATAGGTGATATTTTACCACCCCATCTTATATCACTCTTGTGGTTCAGGCCAGCTCTGTGCAGGAATGTAATGGCATGAGCCCCTGCCAGCAGAGAGGAACTGTTGAGTTTTTGTCCAGGGCTCGGTTTCTGAATCTAGCTCTAAGTGCTCCTTGATATGCAGCAGGTCTGGATCCTGATCTCCACCTTACTGAGGTCTCTGATTTTTCTAGCCCTGATCTTCAGCTTGCAACTCCTGCCTCCTGCTCCTGGTTTTGGCCAGGGAGGTTAATCCTTGGCTCTCCAGCTTGCATATGAGTGCACACAGTGGGGATGTGCATGTTACCTCTGTGCTTTTTGCAGGCAGCAGTGTTGTGATGAGGCCAGTATGGTATTTGCTAAGGTTACTGTTCCTGGTGTGGCTTCTGCACTGGTATCCATTGTGCTAACTGTGGGAGGAATTCTCCTTGTTTGATTTCAGGCAAGGACGCATGCAAGTGCAGATAAATATCTTTTCCTTATCATGCAGAAGTGAGCAGAGATCCCCGGGAAAGATGAGAGCTCATTGCAGGAAAACATGAATAAAGCCAAGACAGCATCACCTTACGCCTCTTGCTGCCATCAGGGTCTACCGACCTAATACAGGAAATTGCCAACAGGGAAGAGGCATTTTGAGGGACACTTCTGGTTTCCGAGGCTTGGGAAAGCAGTGTGTGAAAGCACCTCCTCACCCCCAAGGCAGAAAGCCACCTTTACCATTGTACCATTTCTTGAAGTCAGGCACCTTGGAGGGATTTGTCAGTGGGTTGCTATTCCAGACAGGTTTCTGCAAAGTTTCTCTACCTCTTACATAGATTCTCTGACCCCAGCCACAGGGACCCTCCTTGGTGCAGCTGGAGCAGGAGCAGCCATGTGTAGGGAATGCTGGATGCCCAGGCTTTGCCATTGGAACCTGAGGTAACGGTGCAGGCACTCACTGCCTGCCTTCCCCATGGCTGTTCTTAGCATCATCATCAAAAACTGAGCAATGACACCTTTCCTCCTCCCTCCTTCCCCTTTTTTTTCCTTCTGAAGAGGCTCAAAGAGCACGGGTCCCTTCCGTAGCTCTCCTCTCCACCAGCTCACCTCCCTCCCTGCCCTCAATTGAAGACAGCTGCCAGGAAATATTTTTGGTGTTTGGCTGAAGTGAAAACACATGGAGGTTGGGGGGAAATGAAAGGCAGCCTTTACAACTTAATTTCTGTCATTTCGGGAAACTTGGGTTGAGGCAGGGAGGGCGGTGTATCGAGCATCGAGTGTTCATGTGCACAGGGTGAGACGCTCAGAAGATGGCGGCTTTGTCTGAGGCAAAGCGCCACAGCCCTCAGTGGTTCCTGTGAAGAACTGGGGCTGCTACTTGAGCACAGTCACCAGTTTATCCCAAGTATCCAGACCACCAAGGGTGAGCATGTGCCCTCTGCCCAGGGCTGTCAGTGGGGCTGAGAGATCTTTGAGGAAAGGCAGGAATGCCCAGGGATGATAGTGAGGTTGAGGGGTCTCTGTGAAGGGAGGTGAGAACTGCCTGGGGGCAACAGTGAGGTTGAGGGGTCTTTGTGAAAAGAGGTGGGAACTGCCTGAGGATGGCAAAGGGGCTGAGGGGGTCTCTGTGAGGAGATGTGGAAACTGCTCAGGGATGGAAACAGTATTGAGTGGTCTTTGTGGGGGATGGCGGGAACTGCCTCAGGAACGGCCAGTTCCAGCTGGTTCTGGCGGCTGCGCAGCCCTCACAGCCTGTTGGTGTGGTGCCTTGGGGAAATTGAGGTAAAAAAGGGAGAAAATGCTGGAAAACGGAGAGGAATAAGGGGGAGAAAAGTGAGGAACAGCCCAGTGAGCACTGGGGGGTGGAGGAGGAGGTGGTGGTCCTCCCCTGCCTCCTGTGGAGATGCCATGAAGGGGCAGGTCTGTGCCCGCCATTATCTCCCTGTTGTGCTGAGGCGATGTGTGGGTGACAGCTGAGCACCACTAACACAGCACAGCCTGAGCTTGGCTCATGTCATTTATGTGAGGAAAAGGAGGAAAACAAGCCCAGAACTGTGAGTTTCATCTGTATGGCTGTGGGTTCAAATGACAAACCCTGAGGTGTCAGCTCGAGCCCTAGTGGACACTAGCTCATGCTGCTGAGTCCATGCAAGGCTGTTAGTTCGGTTTCCTCACTGAAAGAGTATTAGGGGAAGTGTTTGTGTGGGTTTTCAGTTTCATGGCACTAGATGACAACCCAGGTTTAGTGCTGAAGCTCAGAGGTTTCTCTTTTCATGTAAAAAACCCCCATAATGTGTTCATTTTCTGGGGCAAGAATGTGTTTTGTCTACGTAAGGAGGAAGAAAAGTTGCTTTGGCACTTGCAACTGATAATGTATTTTGTGAGACAACCGGTTTTGACTATAGGCTAGATTTGATAGATTTGTGCAAAGTTAAATGAAGATAAGATAATTTTATTGCTATTGTGATGTAAACTGAGACACAGCTCTGCCAAGAAAGGTATCCCTCCCTCTGGTATATTGTAATCTCACATATAGTTTATGAATGTGCAGTTTAGCCAGTTTAGGACTAAAAGGGGATATTGAAGACTACTACTTTGGATCATTCATTGTGGTTTTGTCCTTGGGAGGGTGGGAGAATGAGGCAGCTTGATGGACTGATTTGCTGTTAGCACAGCCATGGCTTTTCACCAGAAACAATATTTAACTGCTTACTGGCTGGCTTCAAACTGAAAGAGGAGAGATTTAGATTAGGTATTAGGAAGAAATTCTTCCCTGTGAGGGTGGTGAGGCCTTGGGACAGGTTGCCAAGAGAAGCTGTGGCTGTCCCATCCCTGGAAGTGTCCAAGGCCAGGTTGGACAGGGCTTGGAGCAACCTGGAATAGTGGAAAGTGCCCCTGCCCATGGCAGGGGGTGGAATGAGATGATCTTTAAGGTTCCTTCCAATCCAAACAATTGTAGGATTCATTCTGTGACTCTATGCACTTCCAAACACCGCTCCACACAACAACCCTTGTTTGGTAGGGTAGCCCCAAGAAATCAGTCAGATGAGGATATTTATGAAATAAATTCCCTGAGAGAAGGAGCTTTTGATCCACAACGGATGCTTCTTGACATGGAGTGGAAAAAGGTATTAGACTGCTGCTGCAAACCTGGCTCTGTCTATATGAAGGCAGAGCAAGAAGAGAGAGCTGGTGTGTGGCAGGCAACAGCTCAGCATTAACAGATTGATAAATATGCCTGCTACCGAGAGGATACCATTGACAGAAATTGCAGACAATTAATATAAATAGTGGAGGTGTGAACTCCAAGCCAGGCTGGGATTTTTCAGTGACTGTTACCAGCAGTGGGCTGTGAGGACTCTTGCTGGTGCTGAGACACATTTGACGTAGACACAGCAGCATGGCTGGCCAATATGCTTTTGTCAATAAAACATACTTTATTTTTCATTATTTCTTTCTGCACTTGGGCATTTTTTTTTATCAAAACCATCACTGTTTTCTTTCATTTTTCCAAAGGCACCAAACAAACAAGCCTTTAAAGTGAAACAAGTCCGAGTTTTCTTTTCCCTCAGGAAACTTGTTTTCCGTATTTTCAGAAACCAGTTCTTGCTAGTCCCTGCTGCTAGGCCTCCCAGGCCTGTGTCAGGGGAGCATCAAAGGGGACAGGGCCTGGGAGGAGCTGTTTACAATCTGAGAGTTTTCAGGACCGGTTTTGGGTTCACTGTGCTGCAGTTTCCACACTTTCCAAAATGCTAGTTTTTGGGGAGAATCGCCTGAGTTTGGCTTGGATCTTACTGTATAGCTGCCTAGTCCTTCAGACTTTTCAGTTTTCTAATTTAATCCAGTGCAGCAATTGAGTATCAGCCCTGGAACTCTCTTGCACACCTGCAGTGATTGCTCATAGTTTAACATGTCATTCCTTCTGCATATGTTATTTTTTTCATGTCTGCTTTTGCACACATTATTTGATTTACTCTGCAGAAAAGTCCAAGGACTTGGCCACAGTAGCACAGGAGTCCAAGGCAGAGCCTGTTAGGACCACAGTGTCCCTTGCAAAGTCAGCCAGGAAAACATTGCATGCCTGCGAATATCCCAAACAAACAGAGGGCAGTTTCAGAGAGATGTGGGCAGGGGAGTGAAACCAAAACAAACTACTCCTTTAAAGTAATATATGGCCCTGGTCTTTGCTACTGTGGACTCTGTGTAATTGTTTGGGCCGGAGCTGAAGTGGCTGTAAAGTGCAACCACTCAGATTTGATGGTGGTTTACACTTCTTTGCTAAATGTGTGTCCCTACAAGAGGTACTGGGAAATGGAGACTCGGGAGATGCGTGGGCACTGTTAGGCTGTGTAGTGGAGACCTGGCAGCAGATCTGCCGGTCTCTGCTGGGTGTTGCTCAACACCTTGGCTCTCCCACACAAGAAATGTGCCTGGCTGAGCCTCTCCATCCAAGCCAGCCACTGTGGTCCTGTTCTTGTGTAATGCAGTGCTCGCTGTGAGGCCAATCAGGCCTGAGTCCACCCAAATGCTCTTAGCTGCAGCACTGGCTTTTAGGTGTGGGCTTCACAAAGTCTTCCAGGAATGATCTTGCCCATCCACAGCATGACTGACATTCATCTGATCTTCTTTGCAAGCTCTGGCACAGGGGCATTGCAATGGGATGGTTGTTCTTCTATCAGCTTCAGAGCATTAAAAGTGAGGGAGGCTTACTCATTAGTGTCCCTATGGGCTTCTCAGGTCTCCCTCAGCACCACTCACTGCCTTTCCCTGGACGACACATGGCACATGTCTCTTGGAGGTGTGAGTTGAACACGAGCAAGCTTTTAAATACTGTCCTGGTGACAGGAGCCTTTCCAGATGATGAGGAGGATGTGTTTGTGGGTGCCATGAGGTTCAAGACTTGCAAGGTAAGGGTTTGATAACTCTGGCTTGAAACTCTTTGTGGTTGACGGTTTATTCATCTTCTTTTTTTTCCTTGATCCTGGTCAGCAGTTTATCTTAAAGCAACTTATAGTAGCCTTGTTTCCCTGCAGAGGAAAGGAAGGAAGACTCAATGAAAGGCATTCGTTGGTCACCAAAGGCCACCAAGCAGCAGAGTGGCATACGTGGGAAAAACGCCAAGTTGCCTATCCATCAGGCCACACAGCCCTAGAATTATATGTGCCTTGTAACAGAAAGGCTAAAAGGACAAAAAATGTCATGGGGGCTGAGAGGAAGCCCCAGACTGTCTATCTGAGCTCTTGTGTGAGCTTACACCAGCCACTGCTGCAGATGACGGGTATCTTCCAATGCCATTTCCCTACAAGCGGTCAGCCCCTGGCATTGCACCTGCCTCTGAGACAAAGTTTGTTTATCTCAGCCTGAGCTGCTTTTCCCAGCAGCTCCCCAAATTGCACACATGGAACAGGGCAGCTCAGATACCTGCTCCCAGCCACATTTGGGGGCTGCCTCAAGGCGCTTGCCACCTCACCTCACTAGCCCTCAATGAAGCAAATGATAGCTCAGGCTTGTCGCTGTCAATGGCAGCATTTTAACACCCTGTGGCTGTCAGCAATGTGAGTGTCCCGTGTGTAACGTGCCACTGGCCAGACCCTGGCTGTAACCTAAACCAGGGTTGAATGTATCCTTGATTCCGCTCTGGCAGGAGACAAGAGGATCTTGTGCTATTCAAATGCAAAAGCAGCATGGTGTTTGCTTTCTTAAAATTGTTTCTGATTTGGGTTGGTGTTAAAACAGGTTGAGCAAGCCCAGCAGAGAGAGTCACTCTTGAAAAAGGCAACCTGAAAGGACTTTCCCAGGGAGACCAATCCCTAATCTGGCAGTTACAAAGCTGCTGCAGCTGTCAAATAGACTTCTAGGAAAAACAACAGGACAGCGAGGCAGGGCTGAAAGCTGAAGTGGTACAGGTGATGGAAAGCGATGCTGCCTCACCAGGAACTGAAGTGACCATTAGCTGTAAAAAACCAAATTGTATGCCAGGGCATGACTTGGGACCTGAATGCACTGGGATATCTGCTGGTGAGTGCAACTGGGTTTTCCATCTGGAAGGCATGACCCAGAAGCCAATTTAAAGTACAAATCAGATCTGTCTCCTCCCTGAAATGCAATAAGGACAGGGTGGTTATATAATATAAACCATTCTTGGTAATTTAGTGGCCCCGAAACAACAAACAAGCCAAGAGGGGAAAAAAATGGTTTGCAGAAGAATTCAAAGCCGAAAGAGCTGGACTGAGGAATTCAGTCCATATGATCCGGCAGAGATGTGTGCTGCTATTCCTGTACGTCTTGAAAGGAAACTGCCACCAGATCCTCTGCTATTTTCTGTCCGCAGGGCCCTACTGATAGGCGTGATATTTCAGCCTCCACGCTAACCCCCCATGCTCCAAATGTGCAGGGACAGTTGTGTGCTCAGCCCAGCAGCGTTCTCCGGTGTGCCTGTGAGAGGCAGCTCTTTCCTTGCTGACGCACAGCAGAGCCCTCAGGAAAGGCAAACCTCTGCGGATCACATGGGCTGTGGCAGCTTTGCCCTGATCCATTGCAACATCCACTGACATGGGCAGGATGGGCATTTCAGGAAGAATGTCTTCACCGAAAGGGTTGTCAAGCATTGGAACGGGCTGCCCAGGGAGCTGGTGATCCCATTCCTGGAGGTGTTCAAGGAACGACTGGACACGCACTTAGTGCTGTGGTTTAGCTGGACAAGGTGGAGATTGGTCATAGGTTCGACTCAATGATCCTGGAATTCTTTTCCAACCTAAATGATTCTGTGATTCGCAAGGTGGGTGGTGGGCAGCAATGCCTCTAAAGAAGGGGTTCCATGCTCTCTCCCCGCTGACCCCTTTTAAACAGAGAGGTGTATTTTATTCACTGCACTGATAGCAGCGTATGGCCAAATTAAAAAAAAAATAATATTTTGAGCCTGAAGGAAGTGAACCACCATTTCAGGTGAATCCTTCAAGGACCATTGCAAGATGTGTTTACTACTTAATATTGGTCTACTAAGTATATATGCTTTACTCCCTGCTGTTTGAAATCAGCAACAGGCCTCTCAAATTTGAAGCAGGTATGAAGCCCTCGCACAAAGTGGATAGCACTGGTTTATTGAGGAGAAAGAGGAAGAATGTTACAATGCATCAAGATGCAGTTTCAGATGCCTGTGGTAAAAATGGGGGGCTTGGCTTTGCCATGTAGAGACTGAGTTTTGTGGCCAGAGGACCTAGCTCTCCCCTCTTCTCATTGGGATCTGTCACAATGGATTCCCTTTTTCTGGACTGGCATAAATCTGGAGTGACCACACTGACGTCAAGCTGCCGTGAGACCTAAGTGCCAAAGACTAAGGAGGCTAAAAAGAGCTTTTTTCCATTGACTTTAATGAGTCCCAAGCGAGAAGAACTGGACCCTTTCTCTTAAAACAAGTTCATTTATTGGCACTCAGCTTCAGACATGTCCCTTGGGTGCCGAGCCTGATGGGGATGCAGAGCATTGACACTGCACATCCTGGAGCACTGCAGCCATTGTGTGAACTGGTCTTTCCAAGTGTACCTTAGGGATGGAAAAGCATCTTTCCATAGTCCCCTTGCAATGCTGCTAAAAGGAGACAAGCCCCTGGTGGCAGGTAAAATCCCAACAAGCTGGAAGAGACTCCATAGGTGGCTGAAGGTTTACTGATAGAGCTGCTTTGAATAAAGCAGGTTAACTACCCTGCCAGGAGGGTTTACATCAGGTGCTGAGAAAGCAACTGTGGTGGGAGCCATGCTGCTTCCTAGCAACATCAATCTGCTTCCAGGGATGGCAGCTCATGTCCTTCCTACTTTGCTTTGGCTTTGCTCTCCCTCACACTGGAGTGCTGGGGGGATCTGCAGGGAGCTGCGGCGTGGGAGGCAGAGGGCACAAGTGAGGGCTTTGCCCCGTGCAGGGGAAGCACTGGTGTTGCAGAAGGACATTAGCAGTGCTCCTTGTCTCCTGGCTTTCCTCTGCAACCAATTTCCAGGGAAATTGAACCCGACTCCGCTCCATTAGCCACTAACCTCCTGTCCGCTGGGCCTGTCTTTTGCATTAGGATGGAGCAGAACTGCTTTGTGCGCTGCTGTCAGGGTCTGAATCAGCTTTGATAAAAGACCAAGTGCTGGAGTGAGAGGAAGTATTTACCCAAAGTTGTTTTCAATTTCCTGAGCTTGCTGTATCCATTCTCCTTCACTTCTGGACTCCAAAACAATCAGTCTTCTAGGGGAGCCTCGCTTCATTATTTTTGCTTCCCCTAGTGCAGTTGACACTTAGGCTGGGTTTCCCAATCCTCCCAGCTCTGATTCATTAACTTCAAAGTCCATACAAAGCTGCTGCGGGTTCCCCGGCTGCTTGCACAGGGATCCCCGCCTGCCCCGGCTCTGTAGGGCTTGGTTTTCCTAGACAGAGCTGTGACACAACTCTGCCAGCCTCTGCACATGCATGTGGCATCTGGTCTGCCCTGGGCAGGATTTTGGGGTTTCCAGATCACCCTATAGCGTGTTCACCCCACGTGTGGGCTGGTTGTCCCAGGCGGGTGGCAGCTTGAGCCTGATCTGCATCTGTCAAAGGTGAAGGGTTATTTTAGCGATGTGTGTGGAAACGGGCAGTGGAGGATTAATGGAACTCTGTACCTGGCAGAGGTGAGGGGGAGGCAGGATAGCCCAGCTGTGCAGTGAGGCTAGAGGCATTCAGCAGTAGCTTCACACCAAGCTGTTTAATGGTAAATCCAAATGCAAATCAGTGCTCTGGCTTATCAGTCCCTCGCGTGCCAATGCACCGCAGGGAGCACCTCGGTGCACCAGTAACTAACTGAGCACACAATGCCTGAGCTTGGCCTTACCAGAGGGAGGTTTTCTGCTCAGCAAGGAGCTGAGGGGGAGTTGCTGTTGGGAACAGAGGAGCTTTTCTCCAGAGTCCCAGCCTTGTCCTGGAGAACATTGTGCCCTACTGATTTCATGCCTGAAAATCTCACCCTTATTTTTCCACCTGGCTGAGCAGATTTTGAGTGTTCAGTCTGAGAACCTCTTTGCTACAGCTAATGCTTTGTACTGCTCTAGCTGTGCTGAGAGCCTGTAGTGGTGCTCTGCACCAGGGGTTTCCCAGCTTCACCAAGAGTTTTCAAAGCATCTTTCCCAGTGTAGGCACATCTCAGTTCTGAGCAAAACGCATCTCCCACAGGCTGCTGTGGGAATTTTTAAGCTTGCAACATATTGGAGAATAGTACTGTAAGGGTGGAGGCTTTTTCTTGTCTTATTTGTAGCAATGTTGTTCCTTTTAATTTACCATCTCTTTCCCACCCAGGCTCTGCAGGAACCAAGATAACAGCGAAAAACAGGCTAGAAGAGATGACCTTCTCTGCAGACTGCAGCAGCACTGAACACAACCCATTAAAAATCAGCTCCAAACACGGGGGAAAAAAACCAGCAACAAACAAAAAACCCCAAACCACTGCTGAAAAGAAGTAAAACATCTCCATGTGAAATGCTTCTTGGCTGTGAAATGCTTTTTCTGTGAGAAAAAAGTTCCTTCCTCCATGAAGAAGGGTGCAGAGCCTGGTTTGCTCGGAGCCATTCCCCTCGTCATCTGAACAAAAGGTGAGAGGTTAGTTGAAAACACAGGGAGAAGCGTGGGCAACTTAACTGTGTGTCCACCACTTGCTGCCTCACTGTCCTCCTGCAAAGCCTTCCCTCTGCGGGGGGTGCGGGAGAAGGGGTGGCCTTTCAGAAGGATTGGCCCCAAACCGTGCACAACCCGGGTTTGCTTCACCCTCCCTTGGAGGCTCTGAGCCAGCCTCTGCAGGAGCTGCTGGTGGCTGCATTCCCACCCCTGACGCAGCCCAGCTCTGCTCAGTTGTTCTCACACAACTCCGGGGACAGGTTCCCACCACTGCGGCTGCACGAAGCCAGTTTGGCTTTGATGGGAGGGAGGCAGCAATGAGCTCAGGCATTTCAGGGTTATGAAAATATAAACCCCCAACCAGATACTACTAACTCTGTTTCTTCCCTACTTTCCTTGCTGCTACCAATGCTAGGAGTTCATATTGTGCAGTGAGCCCCTTTGTTTTGTAGGAAACCAAGTGATTGAAAACAGCCATGATATTACTATGCGTGGACAGTACATTTTTTCCATGTATTTTCATAACTCTTTTCCCAAAGGATCAAATGTGTCTTTATTCTATAACTCTACAATGGGTTAGAGCAGCTCCTCGGGCGGGAATTGTTCTGCTCCATAGGCTACTTAATACTTCCTATAAACAAATGCCAAATTGGGTAGGTAACACTCAATATTACTGACCTTCCTAGCAAAGTATGTGTAGCTGCCCATTAGAGAGACCAGGGTGGAAATACCTATTGTGAACCAAGGGCTAAAGATGACAAAATACTGGTTGTGGGTGTTTCTTTTTTGTTGCTGTTGGGTTGTTTCTTTTTTTTTGTTTTTGTTTTTGTTTTTGTTTTTTTTTTCGGTTTGGTTTTTTTTTTTTGAGTTGTTTGTTGGCTAATTTTTTTATTTTATTTTTATAAGAAACAAGGGTGTGTGTTCAGCTGCATTTCCCACAAAAGAAATGCATGGAAGCTTTGATCTCAGACCTCTATTGTAACTTGGGCATCTCTGCTACCTAAGCTAAAATCTATCTAGTTGAATTTCACAATAATGCTATAGGATGTATTTTTAAGCTTGCATTTGCCTGCTTGCTTTTTGTCCCTAGTTAACACTTTGTAATTCTCTAAATATTGTCTAAACTTGAGCCATGACATCAAGACTCTTCATCAGAGCAGGACCTTCACAGTCCTTGGGATGGGAGGTTTCCACTCTGCTTGCCCTTTGAGAAAGAGCTGCTTGGGGCAGATAGGACACTGGTGGTGCCCCATGGGGACCCTAGACCAGTGGCAGGTGCTGCCAAATTGTTGTGGAGGTGACGTTACCCCACCGTAAGCCTGGCAGTCTCTGGGACATAGAGCAGCTTAGGACGAGGGAAGGTCTGTGACCAGGAAGGGAAAAAAAGAAACCCAAATCTCTCTGCCTCAGTATCCTATTTGTGTGAGAGCACTATAGCTGTTCCTCACAAGGGCCTTGAAAACTGATGTGAGTTTTTCTATTCCCCCACTGCTGTTTCTCTCAAGCAGCCCCCCTCAGACATCCTACTCTCACTGCCTTGCCTGGGAGGGACATGGCTGCGCTCGCCTCGGCCCCTTGCAGTGCTCCATCTGAGCAGCATTGTGCAAAGGGACGGTCTGCAGGCCATGCACTTCCACTTGCGAGAGTCCTCCCCTGGCCTCGTTTTTTTACTCTCCTCCCTCCTCGCCTTTGCACTCAGAAAACATCTGTTTCCAGATGTTGTTCTTGAATCTAATAAACGCAGCGAAAGGCCTTGAGTTAATATATTTACAATAGCTGGAGATGTCGGCTGCTAGTTAATGGCTCATCGAGCACACTAAGACCCCCACGTTTCCTGGGCGGGGGGAGGACAAGAACAGAAAGGAAAAAGAGAACTGGGGTGGGGTTTTTCCTCCCTAGTAAATGACCTGAAAAGGGGAAGTTCTCCTCAGACAGTTTTGGAGGTCGCTGATGGGATTGAGCACACAGCCATTTCCATGCAGTTGGCTTCAACTTCCAGTTAAGTGACGGGAAGGGCACATTATTTCTTTAAGGAAAGGTTGTGCTTAAAGTGAAGGAAGGTGAGGAAAGCCTGCTGCTATTATCCGCCCCTTTCCAGGCCAAGTGAAGATGAGCTGTAGACACCTGGCAGGCTTGAACTGTGCTTATAGAAGCAAGAACCTCATCCATGTGCAGCTCTTCTATTTCTGGCCTGTGGCATGGAGCGGTTCATATCCATAGTGCCTACCTTGGGTCAAAGAGGGTCTGCTGCAATGATACCACATTGTGCCCTGCCTTACACATTGTGCCCCTTTATGAGCATTGGGTGTCCGTTGCAGAGCAGTGATGGGCAAGCTTTGCCCACATACCAATGCCCCCTAGAAAGCTGAACTGACAGTGCCAGCAGCAGACTGAGCAAGCCGGAGGCTTGCCAAACTCTTTGTCACTGATCAATTGCCCCAGTGCCATGTGCTAGATGGGAAACTCTTTCGCTGAACAGAGGAATTCAGCTGCTTTGGGAGGTATACATGGTTATATTTGCTCCAGATATCATTGCATGTTTGTGCTGAGGTCCATAACCGCCCCAGAGGACCTCCTAGAAGTGGTGGAAGGGTGTGGTTACTGTCCTTGTAAAGAATTGCATCAACCTCCCTGAGGAGAGAGGGATACAGCCTCAAGCTCAGCATATCGAGGGCGGTCTAAGAGTCACCGGTCAGTGAAATCACTCCTCATTGTAACGGAGCATCTGCTTCTACTCAATGAGCCTCAAGAGACACAAACTTGCAGGAGGTTTCAGGCTGGCACCCACCCCCTCAGGTGCTGTGGGGAGAGCTGAAGGCTGAGCTGTGCTCACCTCATGGAGCGATGACTCCACATGCTGGGGCCCGTCTCTGGAGGCAGCTCATTTGTCGAGCAGCGCTGCAGACGCGACATGCGCAGTTGGCTCAGGTTTGTAGCTAAATTAGTCCATTTGTATTGGCATGGGATGACAGGGCTCCTTAATGCCTCATGGATAGAAAAGTTGCCCTCCTGCACATCTGCAACTAAGGCTTCCGTGTGAAACCCGGCTGAGTGCGGCTCTCCAGCCTGCGGCATCCATGACATATCCCCTAAATGAGCTGATCAGCTGGAGAGGGGCTGGCGGGGAGGCAGGAAAAGGCACTTACAGAGTCATTCAGCCGATGCTTGTGTCTGGACAGCAGGGTCTCTATCACAAATAAGAGCGAAAGAGCAGAGACCTCTCCTCAGCCAGTGTGGGGAAATGAAATGTAGACACCCAGCAGATTTCCGTTTTCAGCTTAGAGGGTGGCTTTTTGTGATTTTAGTGCTTAGACTGGTATGAAGGGGAGATAGAGAGACACAGCCTGAGGTGAAACAATGTATAACACAGGCAGGTAGCTGCAGTCATCAGTAGTTCAACCTCAGTCTTAGTGTACTTCAGCACTCTCTAGGATGCTCAGCACCCCAGTTGCCAACTGACATTTCCCTGATCTCTGCTTCCCAAACACTGCATCATCAGCCTCTAAGCATCTCCATTTCTTGCTGTCTGCTTATTTTCTGTGATTGCAGATGGTATCTTTGGTAACTCCATGGACCATGGTTTATCTCTGGAAAAGCCACAGCCTCAGGGACTCCTTTTCCTTTTGCAAAGAAATTGGCTGCTAACACAGGGAAGAGACCGAGCAGGGGGTAGGAGACGGGGGTGGCTGCGCCTTCCAAACAGACACCCAGTGTGCGCCAGGTCTGTGGGTAACACGTTTCTGCCCTGCTCATATGAGAAACTGTTGAAAGGCTGCAGCCAGCAGAGAGGTGTTTTCCATGCGTGCCGGAACAGCAGCGCAAATTGGAGCAGCGAGATGACAAGAAACCTGCTAAAAGAAATAAAGAAAGGATTTCCTGCCTTGCAGACACTAAAGCCCCATTTTGGGAAGCGAGTGGCTGTGAAAGACATGAGGCCATTCAAAGAATTGGGGCTGTGTGCTACCGGGTCCTCCAAGGGTTTGTCTGGTGGAGGAGAAACAGCTCGTGCTCGCGTTAACCTGCTCCCAGAAGGTCTATTTCTTCCAGCCCTCTGAAACAGAGACCGGGCCAGAGATGAATATGAGTTTTCTCTGCCAGTAATTTCCAGCACAGACTGCACGCAAAATCTTCATTTAAAACGTGTAAATGACAGCGAAAGAGCCACAAGGGAGCCAGATTTTAAGAGACCAATTTGCTGCCTGGGTTTTAAGGACTGTGCACCATGGTGAGCCCTGTGCTGCTTTGCTGCTGAGCGTGCTCAAGGAAGGGATCAAAGAATGGACAGACAAGCAGGCAGGGGCTCAGCAGAGCCTGCATGTCACCCTGGAGGATAAAATATTGTATGTTATGCTCAGAAAAATTGGGAGAGGTGGGCCTCCCTTGCTCCTGAAGAACAGAAAGAGACTTTGTTTCCCAGACGCGTGGCTCGGAGCTGCCCTACAGCACGTTTTAGGGAGACTGCTCCCTGCCAAAGAGGGTTGTCTGTCTGGTGCCCTGCGCCCGCCGGGACACGGAGGAGACGACGAGAAGCTCTGCTTCACTAGAGGGCCTCAGCAGATTATTTCCTCTGAACGCCCTTGGCAGGCTGTACCCCCAAATCAAGCCCCAAAAGTTCCCCCCTTGCACTGCAGCTTGCCTGCCTGGGGTGTTTCTCCCTGTTGCCCTTTCGCTTGTTTCTTGCAGAGCCCTCAGCTGCCAGCTCTTGTTTCCAAATGTTTCCCTCTGTTTCTCACCCTGCCTGGCTGATCTCCTCAAAATATCAGGGTCAAAATACACCGCCGCTGGTGCCTCAGGGATGCCCCAGGATCTGCGTGGGGGACGCGACAAGGCTTTTGCACCATCCCATAAAGTGCTCTCGGCTGCGGGGAGGAAAGGAAGACGCAGGCTGGTGTGAGCCCAGCCTCTGCTTTACAATCTCTTTCCTGCCACTATAAATAACCTCGGCGAGAGTCACTTCAAAGGAAGGGCTGGCGGCGGAGAGGTGCTTTGGGGACCGAGCGGGACAGGGGCGTCCCACTGCCCGATCCCACCCCGGCGCTTTGCATAAATAAATAAATCATGCAGCAAGGGAGAGGTGGAGAGAGAGGGCGAGCAGAGGAGGTTACTTTGGGAAGCCGCGCAGCTCGCTCATCCCAGCCCCGTAGTTCGAAGGGAGTGTGTCATGTTACAGGGGAGCCACGATCAGCCAGAGCACAACGTCGCCAGAGCAGCTGAGAATTACCTCTCTCTAATGGGGACTTTCATGTGCAAGCTCCTGGCCAGTTTGCGAAGGAACTGAAACGGGCGGCTTAGAAGGAATCAAAAACCCCCCAGCGAACCAAAAGACAGAAACACAGGAGGAAAAACAAAAATCTTGATCAGATTATTTTTCCCCCTCGCACTCTTTGCTGCAGTTGGATCTCTTTTTTCTGCACCTCTTTTATGTGTGTGTGGTTTGTTTTTATTTTTTTAAAGACCCCCCACCCCCCCCATCCACTTTTGTCATTATTGCTGTCATTTGTCATTTGCTGGCACTGGGATCCTCTTGGATGCTCTTTTTCTGTGCCTTCTGGATTGTGCTTCTTGGAGTAGGAGTGAGGCTTTCTTTATTCTATTTATTTATTTATTGTTTCTCAGGACAGGGAGGGAATGTTGGAGGAGAAGAGCTGGAAAGGCGTCGACGAAGCAGCTTTTGACAGGGGGTGTGTGACTCCCCCCAGGACCGGCGATGGGGAGAGATGCTGCCGCCTCCCTCTCCTGCTGGGCTCGGGGCTGCCCGGCGTCTCCCTGCTTTCTCTGGTGCTGAGCCTCCTGCTGTACTTTCGGACCTCCGATCTGCAGTCCCGGGTGTCCCACTTGGAAGCGGACAGACCCACACAGCTCCCTGCCTGGCTCTCAGCAGACCAAATGGAGACGGCTATTTTGGGAAGAGTTGACCAACTGCTTGATGAGGTCGGTGTCCTTTCATTTTGCATGTATAGTTTGCAGTGCTGTAGATTTTAGGCACGTGCATGCTTGCATAGTTGTGTTATCCGTTTTTTTTCCCCCTGCCTTAAAAACCTATCTCTGCACAAGTGATGCTGCTTCTAGGTTGAACTCCCTGTGTCTCCAGGTCCCTCCCACCTCTCAAACTCATCTGGTGTTTGCTTCTCTCTTCCCTAGCCCACACTGTGGCTGAACACTGCACTTTGCAAAGAGGAAAACCTCATCCCTGGTCCTGGCAGGGAGGGAAGAACCTCCAGCCTTCTCCATCTGGTAGTGTTGTCTGCTGAAAGAATTTGAGCTAGAGGTTAAACCTGGGGATTCAGTGTGTGTCTGAGCCCCAGGAGAGGGAGAGGCATGGCACATTGCAGCTAGGGCTTCTATGGGAGGAGGTAATTGCAAACACCCCAGTGTTATGATGGGCTGGCTTTGCTGCTGTGCCAGCCTTGACCCCTTCCACAGCTCCTGGCTCAGGAAAATGAGGCACACTGGCATTGCCAGGATGGCTTCTGGTACTGCCAGAGCATCAGTGCAGAGCATATGCCCGTGTTATGCCTGCTTGAGCCCCATCCAAGCTCCACTGGACCCTGTGGGTTCTCCTCTGAGGATGGGGGAATGCTGGTGCTGGCTTCAGCAGGTCAATAAAGAAGCAGATTTTTGTTGGTGACACCCTTTACTCTGTTGGTGCTGCTGGGGGCTGTCTGGGCTTCTCTACCCTGTGCGGGATGAGTATCCTACAGTATTCCTTGCCTTGTTGGGCTTTGAAGCAGTGTTGACACGTCTGGGAGCAGATGGTGGTTCATGTCTCTGAACTCTTCAGATGGGTCCACACTGACCTGTTCCCACAGCTCTGGGGGAGGCTTGGGGCTGAAATTCAGGGCTGGAGCTGTTTCCACCCACCTCTCATTTTCTCTGTTTACTCCAGCTTTGGCTTGAGTCATGCTGGAGAGATCCCTGGGGCTAGCCCAAAAACTGTTTGTGTCTGAAAAAAACCCCTCTTGTGCTGCTACTGCCAAACGAGGTGAGGAATGGAATGATCCGAGTGGTGGCTATAGGGACCTGCCTTGGGCAGTGCTGCCTGGTACCTGGGGTGACCTCGGCCCCCCTCCTGCTTTCCAGGAGCAGCAAAGGTCTGTGGTGAGGAGTTTAAACCTGCAGCTGACAGGCTCGGCTTCTGTTTATGAGTCTTGTGAGAGCAGTCCCTGGATCGGCTGGGGTTTGCAGCCAAAAGCTGCGAACCTCGAGTTAGCAAACACTGCAGGAGCTGAAGGATTTGGTTTTGAGTTGTCTCTTTGGATGAGGAATAAGGGGAAGATAGGGTCCATGGGGTAGTACCCCACTTAAAAGAAGGTTTTTGGGGAAACAGAAGCATTGCTGGAAGAGTTGCGCTCTTGAGCAGGAACTCCTTCCCCACTACCAGGCAGGGGATAACATCCAGCAATGCCCCTGTTGCTGCTGGCGTGAGTCTGCTGGGAAGTCGCAGTTTATCTCTACCAAGTGATTTGAGAAGTGCTACAGGATGCCTGCCGGGAGCAGTGCCCGAGGCCGGATGGCCCCCTGTGTCCTGCGGGCTCTGCTGGCCACGGCACCTTTCTGCCTTTTTATAGCTCGGCTTAGCGAGGAAATGGGGCTCTCATGGTGCCCGTGTGCCAGGCAGCGCCCCTGTTTTCTGAGCAGCCCCTCCTGTGCCCCTGGGCATGGCACAGTGTCCCTCGCAGCCAGCGTGGGGAGCAGCCGTGGAACAGGAGCGATGGCTTGAGGGGCCAGCACTTGCTCCTGGGTACAACCAGGGTTAACAGCTCCATGCTGGCTCACAGCTTCCAAAAGAGCTTGGAAAAAAGTGCCGGAGCCTGTGGAGGAGCAGGGATGCCTGGCCCAGGTCTCCTGTCCCTTTACACCTGGGAAGGGCTGCTGCCAATGGAGAGAGGAGAGCTGTGCCCCCTGGGCAGGAGACCTTCCCCAGCTCCACTGCCCACTTCCCCTAGGCTCCTAAACCTCAGGTCTCCACACTCAGCCAGAAGCACTGTCATGGGCCAAGCGGCTCGAGGTCCAGGGTGGGGGTCTGCTGGTGGACAGATGGTGAGATGGCATATGGGGCTTTTGCCTAGGAAAGAAAAACAAATCCCCCTGGTCCTCCTTTTCATTGCGTCTGAAGTGGGGCTAAGTGGGATAGGTCTGGCTGGCAAGGGGCAAGGATGGAGAAAAACAGGGAAGATAAAGGAGAGCAGGAAAACGATGGGAGAAAAAAAATAAGGAAGGCAAAAGACTGTTCTGAGCATGACTGGAGGAGAGGGGCTGTGAATGGGCTGCCATGATGGACGTGAAATTCATTCCCCCCTGCTCAGACCCTCGCTGCCTCTCATTGCCACATCCTCACAGAGTTTTCTGGTGTTTCGACCTTAATGGGTTTCACAGCTGCCAGCTCAGTGTTATCCATCACAAAATAAAACAGCAAAGCTTAAAGGAACCCCAGCTTTGGAAAAACCTGGTCTGAGGCAGGCAGGGAGGTGGGAGGTAAGGGGAGCCACGACACAGGAGCACATTCCTAGCTCTGATGGCTGTGAAGATCAGCTAGAGAAAAATGAAGAAGCCAAGTCTGTAAGGGCTAATATAGAGGAACTCTAAGGTTTTGCTCAAAACCGGTACTGTTTTGTACACCAGGCTGGAGTGTGTAATGCTCTCCAGTCTGTGCCCAGGTGTGCCCTGGATGTTCCCAAGGGTCTGTGAGGGACATCATACAGATTACAGTGAAAAGTGCAAAATGCCAAAGCTCTGTTAGGTGCCTTTCTTCTAGACATGCAAAAAGAAAGCAAACTGGCAGGGAGAGGAGCTGGGTTGGTTTGCTTAAAATGTTAATTTTAAGGCAGTTGGTGGGGGTGTTTTCCTGATCTTGGAGCCTGGTTTTTGAGCATCACTGGGTGCTGTGTCAGTGTTTCCATCTCAGTTCAGGAGGAGCAAGGAGAGGGCGGCAGATGCTTTCCCAGAGGCAGCCTGACCAGTGCTTCACTTGCTACTGTGTAAACCTCTTGCCTGGTGTAGGCGAATACCTGAGGGGAATTTCTACCAGACACAAATTGACTGGCTTTTCCTATAAGAACATCTGTGCAGAATGGGCCAGAAATAGGTAGTTCGGGGAAACTTTACCTTCACGTAGGAATTCCTCTGCACTTATGGGACATCATAAAATCATACAAAGAACACAAATAAACTCATATTTGCAGGAGAGGCAAAGCTTTCCAAAGAAGAAAACAAGGTCCTTTCCCACGCTGGGTAACATTTGGTACTACTTCATTTGCCGAAAGCTCATCAGGGTGGAGAACAGGATGGATTCAGTGCTGCTGCTAGGAAAAACAATCCCTGAATTTGTGAGCTTGTAGGGATAGAAGTGTGTATGTGTAACACAACAGCAGGTATCCTGTGCAGCCTGGAGGAAGATCAGCTGCCCCTCTGCACCGTGCTGAGCATGCTCAGCTTCTCAGGGGTTTGTGTTGAAGGTATTTGTTGTGGCTTTAGTGATGCTGAAGGGATTCAGGGACTGTGCCCGTGAATGGGGAGGGAGCATCGATCCTCACTGCTTTCCCAATAGTCTCATTTCACTGGGATTCTTTCCTTACTTGTGCAAGCAAAGGAGGGACAGCTGAAAACTCCCTTTCCCTCCCGACTTAAAGCTTTTTTTCTTCTGCTCTTATTCGGTATCTCAAAGCACACTGCTCAATTCTGCTTCCCAGTGTCTGCAAGCTTGTTCTCAACCTGGCCTCCATCTTCAGCTTAGTGTTTTCCATCCCAAAATACCAGATCTATTTTTTCCTTCCAACTTCTCTGGTAGCTAAGTCCTGCTTCCTTTCGGCTGCTTGCAATCCCTGCACCTAGATGGTGTTATTTCCAAGCTTTTTGCTCTATCTGGGAGGACTCCCTGCTTGCTTTTGCTCTGGGCCACATGGTCCGGGGATTCCAGGAGCTGGGCCTTTAAGAAAAAACAGTGAAATTGGAGATAAAACAATAAGAGTTAACAAAACCACCCACCCTTGAAATCCCCCTGATGGTTGTAATAGATTATCTATTTAAGATGTGTTTCTTTTAGCTGTTGGAGATAGTGGTGGGAAATGATTTCACCTTCCCCGGGTGACTGCAAACAACTGGGAATGCTAAAGAGCTATTAATCTGCCCCCTTTGAAGAAGTGCCCTCCCTCTCCCCTGATCTCAAGTGCCCCTCCAAAACAGACAGGCACTTGCAAGGTTTAGGAGACCACAGCCATGGTCCTTTAATGCCAGAAGAGTTCTTGCTTTCTCTTCTCTGTCCGCCCTTGTCAGCCCTGTCCTGTCATGCTTGCAGTAAGTTCACCCATGGGAAAACCCCATGCTGGCTTTACTGCCATTCCCAACACGTGTGTCAGCCCAGCCCTCCTTGCAGACAGAGGGTTTCCCCCTTTCCTTGATGCTCATTGATGTGTGATAGCTCCCTGAACACACAGGGGTGCCCAGTCGGAGCTGGTCAGCTCTGGCTCCAGCGCTGGCGAAGGCTTTTTCAACCACGTTCCTATGTGCAGAGGGAAGGTGCAGCTGTTATGTCACTGGAAAACATGACAGGCAAGAGCAAGCTGGCTCTGCTGACAAGGCAGTCCTCTCCAGAGGAAGTGTTTTCAGCGTTTCTGCCAAGGCAAGAGGGAGCCAGTTGCTGCTCTTGGTGTTACATGCTCCAGGTATCCCTCAGGTGAAAAAGCAAACCCCAGTTCCCAGGAAGGAGATCACAAAGCCTAGACTTCCAGAGCCCCACCTTCTTTTAATTTTGCTTACACAAGTCAACCTTGCCCTAAAATTGAATGGTTTTGTGTTGCCTGGGAATGAAAGTTTTCCCTTGAAAACACCATTTTTAGAGGGAAGCCCATTTGTTTTGCTGTCCTGAGCAAAGGCAGCTGCTTGTGTTGGACCAGACGATATTTTGTACAGTGGTATGAAGGAAGCAGAAAAGGACAGAAAATTGTTTTGTTTCACCATCTCAACTTAAAGTTGAATTGAGGTCTCCAGAAGCCAAGGATTTTTTTCTATGTTTCAGTTCGTGTTTAATAGACTGTGCAGAAAACTGAACTCCAGGCGCTGCTAAATTCCTGGTAGGGTTTGCCTCCCACTGAAGGGGAGCAATCCCACGGCACCACTGCCCTTTGTATTCCCCAGGGATGTGCAGAGCTCTTGGGCTCAAGGGAGGCACCTAGGATGGGGAAAATGCCAAATGCCAGTGAGTGCCTGATGGCTGATGGTCATGGTGCACAGGGCTGTGCTCCCATCCCTGCCCAGCAGCTCCTGCACCTTCCTCCTGAGGGCCCCCCCATCCTTGAGAAGGCTATTTCAGTAGTCCCAGGTCTTTCCAGGACCCTGACCCTGCAGATAAAGTCTTGGGGAAATGTTATTGCTCCGGTTCCGTTCCCGGTTATGCTGAAGTCCTGCTGGGTCATCACTTCCCTGACAAGTCCAATTGCTGCTCTTGTCCTTCTGTGCTGGCACAGCAACCCAGACAAGGCTTCTTGCAGCCCACCCAAACTTGGCCCTTTCCCCTTACCCCCTCCAGTGCCTCTGCACTCAATGGGGCAGCGATCTGTTCCAGGTTTCCTTGCAGATTTCTGTCCTACAAAGGGTCCTGCTGCAGCCAGGGTGTTTGGATCCTTACTGGTTAGGAAATGGCTTTCTGCTCCTGCCTTTGCAACCCATCATCCCTCCCTTGTGCTGAGGCCAATTCCCAAACATGGGAAAGCCACCCAAATGTGGCGGTCTGATGTTGAGACATTTTGGTTGGCATGTGTGTAGATGGAAATGGGAACGTGTATGCCTACATACCAGTGTGAGTATCCAAATAAAGGCTCCTCTGTCCTGTTTGTGCCCATGTTTGACCATTAGCACAAAGTGATTCAGTGCTGCAGAGCAGAACTGTGCCATCGGGGAGGTGGCAGCTAGATGGGAATGTGCTCAAATGCAAAGATTCACATATCAGTGCTTTTAAACTGAGAAGATAAACACAGATAAAAATGCTCTATGGGAACTGGCAGTTCTCACCTGAAACCCCCTCCTCACCCTGATATCAAATCAACTCTCTATCAGAATGTTTCAACACTGAAAATACCCAATTTCTAGTCAGTCACAACAACCCTTACTGCTTTTGACTTGCAATAAGGAAGCCAGTCATTTCGAAGTGAAAAAATAGAAGTGTTCCAGCCAGTTCTGCCTTCCCTCATCCAGGCAGAACCAAGTTGCTTTACTTTTTTCCTCTCTAAAAGGAATTTCCCCCTAACTGATGCCTTCTTTCAGGAAGGTGCTCGATTACTTGTGAAAATAAAGTCATTTCTGTATGATCCTGGGCATGGGCTTCTGTTGCACCCAATATTTCTTTTGGAATGTTGGCCCCATTGTGAAGTAGGTCAAACAATAGGAAGGTGTAACTGGGATGGGAAGCTGGGCTTGAGGATTAGAAGGGAACAGGGAGTGACTCATTAGCACAGGCAGCCCAGCAGCTCAGCCTTCTCAGATCATCTCAAATCATTAACCAAGTGTACTTTGCAGGCATTAATGAATAACTTCTTTGGGTTGATTTGCATTTTCTTTAATAAATTACAGCTATTTTAATACAGCCTATGAGGGGTGGTGGGGATGCTGTCTCTAAAGCACATTTGGCTCAGGACATGGGTTAAGTTTAATGACATTTCCAGTGAGGGAAGATTCAGTGACCTCAGGTGGACTCTATTTGCCCTTTAAGAGATACACAGGTGGGCCCAGAGAGCAGGAGACTGACATGCTGGCACCATTAGAAATCCAAACTCATGGGAAATGAACATCCTGATGCAATTCGACATTGTGGAAGCTCTTGATAGGTTTTGTTCTGTTCTGCACTTGGAGAAAAGTTAAGTTTCACAGCCTCAGAAGGTTTCAGGAGATGCTGTTGCTGTTCTCAGTTCACCTTCAGCCACAGTTTTTTGGTGGGACCCTCCTGTCCCTCCAGGTGTCTCCATGAGCATAACGAGCCACAGGGGGGAAGAGTACCTGCTTCAGATCTTCAGTTTTGTCTGCTGAGAAATACAGCTTTTTCACAAGGACACAGTCACCAATTTATTTGCCAGTGCCAGCTCTTGGTTTTGTAATGCCTGTAAGGACCACATTTGGAGGCCGTTACGAAACTCCCTCGGCCTGCTTTTAATCAAACCCCACATTTCTAGTTAAATACTGTGAACTTTAATGCCTTTCTTCATTCCCAAACTGTTCTGCCCTGTCTTTCCCATCTCTTGGGCACACCACCCCCAACTCCCACTTTTCCAAGAATTTGAGGCTTTGGTTTCGATGGTATAAATTAATCCTTTTCCTGTTTCTCCTCTCTTGACAGAAATTGAAGTTTCACTTGCCGAGACATCGAGAAGTTCGAGACACACACCAGCCATGCAACTGCCCGGCAGGTAGGGATGTGGGCACAGCTGGCACTTTGGAAGGACCTTTTTTGTCTACGTCTCACTGAAGGCTTTTTTAATGCTGTGTCATGTATGAGTGCAAAGTTGTGCATGTTTGCATCATAGTGTGCTCTAGATATGGGAATTTGATGTGGAGGGATGTGCAACAAGTTTGGTATGTGCCTAAATACCAACAGGTGACAGGAACAACGGGGCAAGTGTCAAAAGTCCAGATAGATTCTAGACAGAAATAAAGAGAGAAAGATAACATCTAGAGGGCAAATATTCCCAGTGATTTTAGACATCAGTGTTGAAGTGGGCAGAGTGGCTCTTGGGAGGTACGTCTTTCTTGGCTGGTTTTGTAAAGTTTGAGATATGTAGGCTAGACCCAACACCAAAGCTGAACAGATGGATTTTGGTGAGCCAGAATGCCTCTCGGATGAGAAGATTTGAATTCCTTGGTGTTGTACCACTATCTGAGGGATCTTGCAGAATAACAGCCTTCTGCTAGAACTGTTCATTTGTGAGGGGGTTCAATGAAGTGGTCACTCGAGGTCCTACTTGTATAACATACAGAAATATTATGGGATTGCTTAATTGCATTATGTTTTTAATCATGCTAATATCAAAAGGCTCTTTGAGACACATCTTCTGAAGTGGTTTCAATACAATAAGTGACAAATTGCTATGGAAAAAACATTTGTGAATGGCATTTCATTCCATGACTATGAATCATCCAGCCTTCCTCATTGTCTTTTGATGTATCGAACTGTGTAGAAAAAAAACCAGAGAAGTGCCAGCTACCACTCACATCCTCAGCTGAATTTTTGGGAGAGTTTGAATTTGTATATCCAAACTGGGTATCTGAAGCTCATTTTGCAAAGAAAGAGGCAGGGGAAGTCGTGTCTGGACGAGCATATGCAAGCAGCATTTCTATTTTCTGTGGTTTCTCCTTTGGTTCTCTTTGGTGCCCAACGTGAGGTGTTTGACAGTGTCTGGTGGTACACATATCAAAGTGTATTCAAATATGGTCAGCAGTGGGATAATGGTGGAAATTATGGGGGGTTGTCCTTGCTGTAAGTAATGTCTCAAAATCATTGTATTTAGACCTGTGTAGAGACATAGGAGGCAGTCTCTTGCCACATTAAAATGGATTTGCAAGGTGGCAGCTTGTAAAAGCAAGAAGTAAAGTTGTACAGGTTTATGATGGAAAAGAACTAAAATCCAGGATCCAGACTTGTAGAACATTGGAAAAAGCCTGATTTGACTACTCTGGATCAGGACTGTTGGACTTCCTTTTTAGTCCCAGAAAGAAACAACTGGAGCTATTTTAGTTTAAATTTAAAAGATAGTACAAATGAAATGTCTTCTAAGTGTCTATTCTTCTAAGTATCTATTCTCTAAAGAACAGATCAAAACTGAGCTCAACTGTTTTTAAATGTCAAACTTTTTCCTCCAATGGGAACACAAATCATAGCCCTACTCCATTTTCAAGTTCTTGCCTAGACTCGACATATAAATGCCATAAAACCACAGGAATGAATATCCTCCTGGTGTTTCTGAGCCAGCTTGGAGAAGGAAACTTAGAACTTGAATGCAGAGCAGAGAAAAAAGAGATTCACTGATTTTTGAGGCCATCTGAATGTGACCCCCCGCACCAGGCATGTGATAGATGAATCGCCCAAGTATTTCAGCATCAAGGTCATAATACTTGGTTACAGATACCCATATCCCGTGGGAAGGCTTGGCAGCAGTTGGTGATGGATTTCTCCTAGCACTTGGGTGCCCACTCATCCAGTTAAGCTCATAGTATTGCTGAATGACAGCTTTGATTCAGGAGGAGAGTAGTATCGTCTCATAAAGGTTCAGGCTGCCTTTTTACCTGTTAAACGTGCTCATCTTCATCAAATATTCTACAGACACGGGTACTATATGTAAATTTTCTCCCCACCCTGTCACCTAATCTATCGAGGGAAATGAGACCACGGTCTAAAGCTGATGTTGTGGCAGGTGAGGTCTTGATTGTCTTGGAGCAGTGCAGAAATGAAGGCACCTTCAGCCAGCTGCTGTCTCTTCTCAGACCATTTGCTCCAGGGTATTTCCCTTTGGTCTCCAGGCCGATGCAACACAGGCCACCTGAACGCACTGTCGCGCTGTTTCAACGTGGTCTCTCTTCCAGCCCGAGACCTTGGGAATCCTTTTCCCCAGTGCATTTTCCCCCTTGTGTTTAAAATGCCCCAGGGACCAGACAACATGACTTTTGCGGGAGACCAAGGTATTCAGAAGCGTCAAGATGTTGCAAGACTTGGCGCATGCCCGTTGCTTCTCACTGGCCCACTTCACTGCCTATAAACACATCGTACTCCTCAGCAAAAATAAATGTTTATCAGAAGTGACATTTGAGTTCATCCCGAGCTGCGAGCCAGGTCCCTGCATGGCAGAGAAGGGGAAAAGGAAGACAAGTTCATTTGCTGACCTGTTCAGTGCGGATGTGGAGGTCCAGGGCAGTGTCACCCGTTGCCATAGAAGAGCTTCAGAACACAGGGGGCTGTGAACGTAAATGGTTTGGAAACGCTGGGAATAGGAGAGCAAGAAGGTTGTGAAGTGTGTGACTGCACTGTGGATATCTGAGTGTGTGTGATAAGGACTGTAGGAATAACACGGTCAGGAAAACAGCACAGCTGTATTTATAGCAAACGATAAGGAAATATAAGTTTCCTTTGACTGGGAAGCTGCTACTTCAGATCACTTTGGCTGGGGGTGGGTGTGGCTACCTGTGACGCGTCGCTCCTTGGCATTGAGTTTTTTGAGCTCAGGGGTCACAGTGGGCTTTTCCAGCAGTGTCTTGGTGGGGAGGACACAGCCTCCAAGTTTAGCACAACCTTTCTGGGTAATTAATGACTCGGTTCCCTCTGTCTGATAGGTAACCTACGTGATTCCTTCTGTCCCCACTGTCTGCCAGACTGACTTGGGACAACTTTGCACAGGTTGGGAAGGAGACCCTAAGGCTCAATGGCAGTAATGACTGTAGCTATTCACCACCCCCAGAGCCTGTGCCGTGCTGGGGCCAAGTGTGGGGAGGGAACTCAGCACAGGTTTGGTCTGAGGTTTTTGCATGCTAGGATGAGACTGGGGGAGGTTTTCTGGGGCTGAGCAGATGCTTTTCCATATGGTATGTGGATGTGGTTGAGAGCTACCTGAGGCTGGAGGATCCTCTTACAGCCAACTGGCCTCCCTTGATTTCTTCCACGTAGTAACAAAACACTGTGAGGGAAAGCATTGTCTTTCAAGTTGACAGAGCAAAAAAATCTAAGCTTTCTGTAGATCAGGTCTAATCTAAGATTTCCTTAGGTTTTTTCTTATATTATGTCTAATCCAAGATTTCCTTAGATTTTTTCTTAAATCAGGTCTAATCCTGATCCAGTTACATATCCAGACTGTGTCTGCCTGGACAGCCTCAATAGCCAGAGATTACACCAAAATCCGTTCCCACAGCCGTCCTGGCGGAGGTGGGTGCTTGTGTATTTTGTGTACTGTGACTTTTTATTAGACCTTTCCCATCATCCTCTCTTCAGCTCTGATTTTCACAGTCCCCACGTGGCTGTTTTTCACTCTGCTGGCTCTCTGCTCCAGTCTTCAATATCCCTGGCTGCTTTCTGTCTACCCCCACAATGCTTGTTTTGGTCCAGTTTCTTCTTGGGCAGGTCAGGAGCCTGCGGTGCTGGAGGCGGTCAGCCATGCAAGCAGGGAAGCAGCTCGGAGGGATGCCGAATGACTTTTCCATCTCTCCCTGTGGCAGCGCTCGCGGGCAGAGGAGGGACCTCGGCTGCAGGAGGAGGCAGCTCCCGGGAACTGGGACTGGCAGTCAGAGGGAGGTTGCACAACCCCGCCACAAACCAGCGTACCTTTTGCTGTTACAGGGGCTTGGAGGATGGTGTGGGGCAGCCGCAAGGATTTTGGCACTGAATGGGAACTGGGGTATTCTCGGGAACGTCTGTGAGACTTTACAAAGGAATGTCCCCTAGGCATTTCTTCTACAAAATTCCACCCACGTTCCCTATCTGCCCCAGCCTGGAGCGCAGGGAAAGGTGCTTGGCCACTCTTCAGCTGCAATTGACCTTACAGAAATTATAGCAGGAGATACTGCAACTCAAAAATGTTGCTGCTGTTCCCCTTCTTGCAGGGAGGCCTGCAGAAGTCAAGGTGCAGTGGTGGCCCCAGTTGCACCCGGGAGACAAGTGCCACATGCTGTGCACACTCGGTCCAGGCATTCTGGTCTCCCCCTTGGGCACCCCCCCGTCCATGCTGTCCTGACCCCTCGGCACACTGGCAGCTGCTGGAGGAGCCCAGCAAGAAACAGTGTAGGGCTGCGGTGGGGCTCTGGCTCCCACCCAGGATGTGTCACCCAGAGCCAGCAGGGCCAGCTGACGGGAGGCCGCAGGATTAGAGACGTATCCTGACCCCTGCCTGGCCCCATAGGCAGCTGCAGAGGGAGGAAAAAACGCTGGGAAAGGCAGGATTAGGGGTGGTGGGGATGGCTGAAGCAGGGGTGGACCCCTGGGCAGCATGGGCTGAGCCTCAGCTCCGCAGCACGCAGGCAGAACATTGCGTCCAGGTAGATGCATCTGTTTCTCCCTTGGGATTCATATCTTCTCCCCAAATGTCTCTGTGGAGATGAGCCAAAAAAGGGGACAGTGACTGAGTCCTGCCTGCTCCCCACATCCCAGCTGACATGCTCCTCCCTTGACACGTTGTTTTCATGGCTTTTATATTTTCTTGTTGTCATGTTTGACATGATCCTTTTTCAGCTTGCTGGGGCTGCTTTGACAGATGATAGAATCATAGACTGGTTTAGGTTGTGAGGGACCTAAAAAATCATCTCCTTCCAACTGCTGTGGGCAGGGACGTCTTCCACTAGACCAGATTGCTCCAAGCCCTATCCAGCCTGGCCTTGAATACTTCCAGGGATGGGGCATCCACAGCTTCTCCGGGCAACCTGTGCCAGTGTCTTAATGCTTCTCAGGGGGTCCCATGAGATGAAAAGCCTGAATGCTCTGGTGAGCACTGAGAGGTGGAGAAGGCGTTTGGGATCCCTGGCATGGGACAAGGGTGTGGGAGCTATTTAAACACCAGCAGCCATGAGCCGTGTCGGAAGCTCTGGCTCAGAGCCATGAGGAGCATGAGGTGGGAGGATGCAATGAAACACCCATCCCCATGGCCCTCCTGTCAGGAGGTGCAGTGAACTAATTGAAATGATACAGTTTTGTGTTTGACCCCTTTTCAGGATGGTAAATCAATGTGGCTTCCTATGCTGACTGTGCAAAAGGTGTTTTCAGCTTTAAAAGTGTCTGAACACAGCTTTTTGACAAGTGCTAACAAAAAAAATTGGAGAAGAGGACTTTTATCTCAAGCAGCCACTCCTTGCCAAAAGCTCTGAGCTTTCTGATTTGCCTGTTTTCCCTTGAATGCACTGGCAAAGCCCTCATGGCCAGGCTGGCTGGAGAGCCGGGATCTGGAGGGAGCAGTGCGTGGGCTGCTGCGGCACCACCGCAGCCACAGCAGCATGGTGCTGTGTCAGAAAATGTGGTTCTCTGGCACGCCATCCTTAGGGCACAGCTGGGAGAAAAATTGCAGCATAATCGTTGCTTAAATAGTACTCCTCCTTTTTCCCCCCCTTTGTAAGACATCTCCCTGGGAATTCCCTGAAATTTAAATATATTCCCCCATCCACATATTTTGGGCCCTCCAGAGTATACACACACTTCAGCCTGGAAGGTTGTTCATGCGCCCTGGCCTGCTGGCTGTATTTTTGGGTAGGGGTTTGTTTGGTTTAGACATACTGTTGTTTCATTTGTTTTGAAGATGCAAACCACACAATGAATTCCACGGATTCTGTGAGCAGTTATGAATAGATGAGGATGAACAATTCAGGAAAAAAACCAAACAAATAGTTTGCTTGGTCACTTAATTCTCTTTCTCTGAACATGGTGGCTGCTGTGCTCTTGCACAACTGCCTGGAGCAACTCGAGGAGTCACCCCCACCGTGGCTCTCGTCACCTGGAGGTTGCCATATCCATGGGTGAGGGACAGCAAGGAAGAGGAAGTCAGGATACTCCTTATGCCTCTAAGCACCATCTCATCCAGCTTAGTCTGTGTATGGGATTTAAGCTGACTTTATTAAGGAGTGTTTAATTGATGTTAATGAACCTGCTGTTGTTGTCTGAGTGCAGACTAGGAGGGCTTGCATATGCCATTACTACAGCTGTGAGCATGGCCTGGGCTGGAGGACTTAGAACAGCCCTGTGGTGCTACCATGCTGATGGAGTTTGGATGGCAAAAACCTCGGCCTCTCCCTATTTATCCAAAGTATGGTTACAAACAGCCAATGAATTGAAAAGGGTGGGCTCTGAGGCACAGTAATGGGCACAAGTGCTCAGCAAGAGAGCGGCCTGTTTATTCACACTCGTCTGCTTGTTGGTATGATTCCCTCTTGCCGTTCTCAGGCCTGTGTCTGGGACACCCCAGGGCTCCTCTCTTTGTCCTTCTGTGTGTCTTCTTATTTTAAACTTTTTATTTTAGTTTTTATTATTTTAAACTGACTGGAAGGTGGGAGGAGTTTGCTCCAAACACACAGAATTGCTGTGGGACTTTTTCTCTGGAGGCTGAGCTCTGCCCAAAGGTGCAAACAGGTGAACCTTTATGTTCAGGTGTGCAACGGTGCTTGTATATTATAGCCCAGGTGTTATATCCCAGCCCTGTATAAACCTTGGTTGTTCAGTACAGCCATCTATGCAAAACCATAGATAAACTAACCTCTTCTCTAGGCAAGGGTATGGTGCAGAGAAAGACATTGAGGATTAAATGCACGGGAAGGAGATTTCCGAGCAGATACCCACCGCAATGGGCTCCAGCCGGAAGCACAGATTGAGGCAGGAGAAAAGCATTGTGGTTGTGCTGATTTTTATCAGGTAATGGTCCCACTGTGACCTTTACTGTCCCTGTCCAGCTATGTCCGAGTAACAGATTCAGTGGCACATGGCATCCCGCCTGCAGACCAGGGCCTGACAGGTTGCCTGTGGGGCAGCCGGGATGCATGTCAAGGGCTGCAGCAGGGAGCTTCTGCATATTTGACGGGTTTGTGTACAGATGTTTGGTAGAAGTGTTTACACCATTGCGTGCTTTGTGCTTACAATGTATATGGTACATATGGGCATAAATCAGCGCCTTGACAAAGCAAGGCAAAAACATCCCAGCTGGCTGAGGAAACCCGAGGAGCACATTCGCTGCTACTGTACGGCGACGGCTTTGATTGAGCACGAGCGTGCTACCGGGGTGGAGGATTTTTCCCAGGCCTGGGCTGTGTGCACATGGCCGGGCTGGTTTGCGTCAGCCGCTGACGCACGTCCGGGCCCCGCGACGCGGGCCTCGCGTGTGCTGCCCATGCTGGCAGCGCTGCGGCGGCCGGGGGAATGAGGGCGAGCCGTACTGGCCGCCAAGCGCGGCGGCGGGCGCGGCGCCCGGTGGCGGCCAAGCCCCTTGCGCAAAGCGTGGGCGCCCGCCAGCCGGCGAGGAGCACCGAAAATACCCGGCATGGGCCAAGGGGGACGTCGCAGGTGCCAAGTGGCTCACTCCAAAGTTGCTTGTGAGGGGACTTCGTGCCAGCGCCAGTGGGACATGCTGCCATGTGCTTGAGGGCAACGGGGAAGTAAAAGGTGGGCTGCTGGCCTAGCCAGTGGCAGGATGGCTCTGTTAGGTGTCCCTGTGGTGGGGCAGAGAGGGGCTTTACAGTGGGGTAGAGAGGCTCGTGAAGAATCCTCCTCTCCAGGGTGTGTGGTTTCAGTGTGGTGATACCCGATGCCCTCTTGGCTCTTCCGGGCATCTGCCCACACCTTTTCCCTGTGGGGACCAAGGACCAGGCTGATCCCCTAGTGCCCAAGGGTGTCCCGGGACGCAGATCAACAGGAAGAGTGGAGGAGCAGCTTTCCTTCCCCCGGATTGTCTTTCAGCCCTCGTGCCAAGCTGAGGCCACAGGTACGCTGACGGTACAGGGGCAGAGGCAGCCTTAAAAAGGGAGAGGTTGCGTCATGTGGGGCTGGGCAGGCTTTGGGAGGCAGAAACCTCATCTGTTAAACACATACCGCCCCCCCTCCGCCAGGGAACATTCAATCCTCTCTTTGATGGACGTCCAAGAAAATACTTCTTCCACATCCTAAACTTGTTAGCACCAGTTAATCATCTTAACCTTCTTCCCCTCTGAACACACACTCCAATGAGTTTCCCATCGCTGGCAGCTGTTAAAGACGCAGCAACGCTTTTCTCACCGACCTTTGCAGGCGAGTGTGCAGCCATTAATTATTGAACATCCCGGCTGATCCCAGGTGGGAGAGCAGAAACCCATGTCTTCTGCTGAAGGCTCTTCAAAGTGACTGTCCAGTGCGTCACTTTGAGAGTGGATGCAGTTGATGCAGCTCTCCCCTTGCAGGAGCTGGACCAGGTCTCTACCTCTCTGGGCCCTGCCTCACTGACATTCATAAGCATAGTAAAAGAGAAGCCTGGAAAATATTTGTCTGCATTAGAGCAATGCTCCCAGATTAATGTTGCAGAATGCCAGCAGCATGACAACCAGAGGGTTGGAGAGATGTGCTCACATGAGGAGTCTGTGCCATGCAGCTGGTGAGGGGAGGGGGGCTGTAGCATGACACCTGCTAACTGGGCATTTCCATTTCATCTGGCTATTTCTCCCCTTTCCTGTATGAAAACCCCCTTGTTGCCCATTGCATGTCTTTGATTTTGCCTCCAAAATAAGCTTGTGTTTCAGATAGAGGAAAGGTGACTCCTCGGTGCATCCATCCCCTCTGCAGTGCCTGTGGCTCCAGGGGGGCAGTGATGCCCTTTGATGCTATCTGGCTCTTGTACATGTGGGACTGGGAGGCAGCCCGCTCGCATAGGCTCCCTGGACCAATTCACCCCCTCACTCCTCCCACCAGGACCGCAATGATTCCTGCTCTGCTTGTCCATCCTGTTCCAGCCTGGCTGCTGCAACTCAGTGTCCGTTTCTTCCTCATGTGATGTCTTGGGTGAGCAGCATCACAGACAGACTGTGCAAGCAGGAGGTAATTAAATCAGCGTATTCCCCAGGGAGGGGAGGCTGATTAACAGCACATTTTCCCCACGCCGGGGGGGCTGAGACACACACGGGCAGCAGTATCAATCCATCGCTTGCCTCACTCCTCTCCCTTAGGATGTCTGGTTTTTTTCTTTTTGCTTTTCTTTTTTCCCTTCTTTCAAGGGGAAGATGAAGATTATATCAGCTGAACTGGAATCTGAACTGACTTTGTGCGAGGGACTTGTTTATTATGATTTGGTGTTGCTCCGGGCAGTGTGTGTGCCTCACTGGGGACCACCCAGCTATCCCAGCCACACCAGGCTCCCCTTGCCATGCGGCTCAACCAGCAGCAGGTAGAGGACCATGGGGCTGCTTTGCCTTTGGGAAGGGGTCTTACAGAGGCCAAATCTGATTCTGGAATGTGGCACTGGGTGGATGTGGCCAGATCCTGGTGGCTGCTCCTTTCTTGGCCTTCGCCTCTGTCATCTGCCACTGCTGTCCAAGGGAGGAGATGTTGCTGGAGGCAGTGGCAGCTGCTGGGAGTTGTGTGTTGGCCTCGTCCCTAAGCTGAAGCACACAATGGGCTGGGATTTTTTTAATCCTTTTTTATTTAGTTTTTAAATATTAAATAAAAAGTACTTCTTATTAGAGTAATTTTGGCAGCAAAGAGGGAGTAATTATGTCTCCCAAAAAGGCAGTCATTACCTACAGATTAACTTCCCCTTAAACCCTACTATATACAAGTGCCATACAGATGAAAGAGGGGTTGAAACCTCAAAAGCAGCCCACAGAGCTTATGGGTCTTTGGCACTGCCCTGGCCACAGCGAGGGAGCCATGTCTCAGCTTTCTGCTCACCAGGAAGTGAAGTACCTGGCTCAGACCTGTCACAAACCCAGGGAAAAGCTGTGGTATGGCAAGGCTGTTTGCCATCCCCTCTGTGCAATGGGATCTAATGTGGGCTTAAAAACAGAAAGAAAGGAGAGGGGGGAAAAACCCCCATCTTTTTTTGGAAGATGTAGCCTCATGTTTTTTAGTTTATCCCAATGTGTCTAGGGATCTTTTGCTTATGGATGACCTGAGTGCTTATGGAAAATGCTTTTTTTCTGAGAAAAAAGGAGGAAATGGGAGTTATCAGGTGCGGTTGTGAATAGTTCTCTCCTTGAATTCCAAAGCCATCCTGGATGCTCTGTTATTGCACTAACCCCTATCTTAATGGGCAGGGTCCTGGAGTTTCTTGGGACAGTGATGGGAAGCGCCTCTCAAGTCCTGTAGGAAGGGAAGCTACAAACATGTGACTCTTGGACTGGGGGCTGGTGTGGTGCATGCACTATCCCCAGCCCCACGTGGTTTAGCATGCCTTCAGCCATTCCCCCTTCCTCTACATGGGTTTCTCAATGTGCCTTTCCCCTGCAGCAAACTGCTGCAGACCTCAAGTCCTCATTCCTCCTCTTTGGTCTCTTTTGTTTCTAGAACAGTGAGGATTTCCTGTTTCGGTACAACTTGGACCTCTTTAGTGGTGGCTGAGAAGCCTCAACAGTTATTTACCAGGTGTAACACACACCCCATGTACATTGGAGAAGTTTTTCTCTAAATGTAATGCCCTTTTCCCCTTATGCCCTCAGGGCCTTTCCTTTTGTCTGGGAGGAAGAGCTTCAGAGTAACTAGTTTCTAAACTTGCTTGAGTTTCTTCCAAGTTATTTTTGCTCTGCTGCGGGGAGAGGGGAAAATATGTCTTTTCCATTTTCATTGTGCTCTCTTTTCTTTTTGAGATTATAATGGGATCTCTCACTACCTTAAAAACTAACAACTTATATGCCTAAATAAGAAAAATCTTTTAGTCTCAAACAAGATGGAGGTTCTGACAGAGTTTAGCAAACTTATTGAGTCAAATTTGCCATGTTGAGAAGATGAGAGAATACAGGTGCCTTCCAGACTGTGCTCCGAGGGAGACAGCATTGGTTGGGGTTATTTTTTGCCTTTCCAGTTCGATGGCTCTCTCCACAGTGTGTGCTCTGCAGAGCATCTGGTTTTGGCACTGGGGGCGGCAGGGAAGGGATCTGCACGCTCAGTTCATTCTAGGTAAGGGAAGCCGTGAGTCCCTCGTCCCTGTGAGCCAGTGCGGGTTGTCTCCATATGTGCAGCTGTCCCAGCCTGGCTCCCACCAGGCAGAGCCCAGCGCTGGAGTAGCCAAGCGAAGCCAGCCTCCCCGAGTTCGAGACGTGCTAAGAAAGCATCAGCTAGATTTGGATGAATGAATGAATACTCTCCTCTTCCTGCGCCATAAAACACGCTGAGCAAACCCACTTAGGCTCGTAAACCCCATCACATTTTTCCTTTTGAAGGGACTAGCACCAGCCCCACTCTCCTCCACATGCTCTGTTTGGAAGCAAGGCAGTGCATCAGGAAGGAGCCTGAAGGAAGAATTTATGGTGTCTCTAATTAGTCAGTTTGTTCCATCCTTGAAGAAGAGGATAACGAGCGACAGGGATGCATTGCTGGCCTCTGGAGGAAGAGTGCTGTGGCTTAGGCTCATGTCCAACTGCTGATAGGGTAATTAGTGGTAACTGGGAGCTATCAATCATCTTGGGTGGAAAAATGTCTGGGCGAAAGGAAAGACCCTCCCAAACATTTTCATAACTCAAAAGGGTGTGAGACAGGGTCTGGAAGACAGTACTGGCAGTCCATGAGGTATTTGAGGAAGGAGTCTATTAAAAGATAAATTGAACACAATGGCCTTTTGTTCGTCCCTGGGTAGGTGACAGAATTTGCTGTTATAAAAATTGCAAAGTATTTTAGAAGGAGGAAGGAAGAAGAAAAGAGTTAGCAGATGGAAAAGAGGGAAGAATAACAAGAATTCGGGGGAGAAAAAAGTAACAGCGCACTAGTTATTAAAATCAGCTGCTAATTGCAAAAATGATATAGGACGAAAAAGAATTATGCAATTTGACAAGTAAATAAAACATGTCATTTGCATTTTAAGTGCATGATCGGGGAATTTATTTAGATAATTATTAGATATAGTAAGGTCCAACTTTCTACTTTTCCCAGACAACCACATTATGAGAGAGATTTCAATTTTCAGCAGGAAGTAAAAACGCCATGGATTTTGGTTTTTGCTTTACCCAGTCATGATTTACTTTGGCCGGTTTTCCCCTGTTGTTCCTTCCTAATTCTGAGGCTCTCTGAGGAGTAGGACTTGTACAGGGCCTGGCTGAGTGCTGAAGAAGTGGCCAGCTCCTCGATGGAGGAATGTCAGACTCCTCCTGAATAACCAACTGCAGTTTTCAAACTGGTTTGGATCTCCAGAGTTTTCAGACACCACCTTTTTAGTCCTGCCATGGAATAGGATGTGTTAGCGAATGTAGGGTGGGAACTGCAGAGAGATTATCAAACATCTACTCTGCCAAGAGTAGGGTTTTGTTGGAGTGGTAGCTTGCTGCACTGGCACGTGTGTCTTCAAGCTAAGAGTTGTGAGGTGCTTCTGGAAATGTCCAGGTATTTGAGGTGGATTTCAAAAACACAGAAGGAGCTGGAGAATTGGTGGGGTAGTGCCCCTGGAGAGCAGGAGCTGGGGAAGAAGTTGAGGAAACTCAGCAACCTGGCAGGGAAACTGTTGGAAGCATGAGGAGCTACAGGAAGGGATCAGCTAAAGAAAATAACGAACTCCTCAGCAAGCTGAAATTCAAGACAGGAGAAAAGTAAAGCTGAAAGGATTTAAAATGTATGGGTATGCAAGATGAAAATCTGAGAGCCCAGGGTCAGGTGGGACTGTGAATGACACTCAAGAAAATGCTAGAGTTGTTCATTGTGAGTGAGAAGGAGACCTTCCTCCTCACTAGAGCATGAATGCCAGTCACACCAGACAACAAGGACACCAACTTCCTGAAGAAGTCTCTGAGCCTTTGAGGGCTTGTGAAGGACAAGTGACATGTCAGAACATAAGGGGAAGGGAGAGGTGGTGACAGGGAGGAACTTTGTGTCCCTCTGTAAGACCCTGCAGATTAAGTAAATAGTGTGTCTTCTGCCTTCACCACGTTGTGTGCTGTTGACTCCTGCAGTGAGCCAGAGACCAGGTTACTGTTTGAGAACTACACTTCAAGGTGCAAATGGGCCACTGACGGGGAGCAACGAGAACAACCAGAGGTCCAGAAAACATGGCTTCTGCAGAGAGACTGAAAGAATTAGGTTTTGTTTAGTCTAAAGGCAAGAGAAGACTGTGGGGAACAGGACAGCAGACTTCAAACGCATAAGAGGTAACCGCGAGAAGGAGGGAAATAAAAAAGTCTGTTCTTCAAGTTTGCTGTGCATCAGAGGTCACTGACTGACTTAAACAACAACACTGGAAATTTTGGGTAGTCTCTAAGAAAGATAATAAATATGGCCTTATGAATCAGGGCTTGGGTATCGCCTGGACTGGATCACTAGGGAAGCATGTGATGTCATCATCCCCAGAGGACAGCAACAGGTTAGAGAAATATTTGCCCAAATGGGCTAGGTAGAGACTTTTTATTCCTTTGGTTGCTTTGAAGATGTTCCCTCCTCGATTTCGTGTCACTGTCATTCCACAGGAATCCTTTAATCTCTGTTTGGTTTGCTCAGGGGAGGCAGAAGGGGAAGAGAAAGGGGATAGTCAAGAGCAGCAGTTTTGGGCTGGTGGTTTGCTGTAGCCTGGGGGCACGTGGGCTCTTCGGCAGAAGGTGGTGTAGCGGAATGAGTCTGCCACCATAAGGTTTCAATTTACTGTCCAGGGGTCCGCACCGCTACTGGAAAACCTTGAGGGGGCCTCCAAGCATGAAAACCCACTGGGGGAGCTGACCCCGGGGGTCCTTCTCTGTTTTCTGTGACGCTAAGTGCTTCAGCATGGCAGGGACAAACGCGATTGTTTGCTGCTTGGAAAGAGCTCGCTGACCCACGGATGCCTGCCCAAAACGAGCATTGCTGCCCAGCCCTGGCCATCCCAGCATCTCTCCCCTGGCAGTGCCGGAGGTGCTGTGCTCGTCCTGGTGGGTGCTGTGCTTGTGGTGCAGCCAGCGCTGTGTGGGCCATCTGTTCTTGACCCTTTCCTGTCCTTTGTTTTCACAAGGAGCTCTCCCAAATGTTTGTCAGACTATTTCTGCTTGCCTATTATTGAACCCTTGTCTTTGAGCACTTTAATCTGCCTAATGGGCTGCCTGCTGTTATGCCAATGGCCCCAGTTATCCTCATCAGATTCTTCTGGCTCTGGAGGCCCACTGGCTCCCATTGTCCTTACAGACATTTCTTAAAACAAGCAGAGATGCTTGGAGATGCACTTGGAATCTAAACTAAATTCCACTATCAGACCCTCTCTCTTATTTTTGAGACTGCTGCTTAATCATGTTAATTTTGCTATGAGGCTCCACCTCGGTGTTCACTTTGTTCACGGTATCCTTTGGACTTCTCTCGGTGCTCTGCTTGTGGCCTTCTCCTTGGTTTGGGCTGGTGGTGGTGATGGTGTGCCGGGATGCTCAGAGTGCCTGAGCAGCGACTTTTGTCCTCAACAGCTGCTGATATTAACTGCCGAGTCTCGGTGATGTCATGGGTTTGATTTCGGAGGCGAGCTTGAATGACTGGCATAACCTGGTGCCTCAGCTTAGCGTTGGTCAGATTTTTTGGCAGTGAAATCCTGATAGCCCTTTTGCCGTCCAACATTGCTGCGATCCTTTGAAGAACCTCTTGCCACTCTGCAAGGGTGTAGCCGAGAGGGGAGTGTTCTGGGGACGGAGGGGCCTGGCCTTTGCAAGGGGTTCACACTCTCTGGAGTGGGTTATAAACTCAGATTGGCTTCTACTGCTGACAACACCTGAAACAGAATTTCTGGAGGTTGTGCTTTGGGTTGTCACTGTTGCTTAAAATTTTTCTTATTATTTTCAAGATTTTTCTTGTCTTTAATTTCCCCTGCAGCTAATAATGAAGCTCTCTGAGTTAACGTCCCTCTGCCTCCCCTTGTATCATTTGTCCCCGGCTGGAGATGGGGAAAATGGCTCTTCAGGGCTATGAGTACTGTGGGTGTGTTGTTTGAAAACTGCAGCGTGGCCAGTCTCTAAAACAGGCCCAAGCCACCATTTGGGCTCCATGCACCCAACTGGGGTCTGCCTGCTCCAAAATGGGATCACTCTGCACTGGACACCCATGGAGCCAGGAACGAGGGGATCCAGGCCACCCTGGATAAGGTCATGCTCAGGCCACTGACATTTTAATCAGCATTTCATAACTAATTGCCTGGCCACAGCTATCTTATTATCAATTAACATAGTCCTGAATGTCAGGAAGTAACTGTATCTCTCTAACTCGCTAAGGCTGCCTTCTGGGTCTGTGAAATGGCTGGATTTCCTCACAGGGATGGATTACATGTTTACATCTTCCCTGCTGCCAGAGTGTGTAGTGCGGATGACCCAAGTAAGCAACAATAATGTCTTCATGTTCTCTCTCTGTCCTCCTCATCTTGTGTAAGCTATAGAGGGGGAAAAAAAATCCCTTGTGTGTGAGCTTTTGGAGAAGGCTGGAAGACACCCACATTGCAGGCACTGTACTGCCTGAATCCAGAAATTAGAGAGAAAAAAAAAAAGCTCCAGCATCTGAGAGCCTTTTTAGAATGGACATTTTTCCAGACAGCAGGAAATGCCCTTAAATGGATGGGATCATTTCAATGATCCTTTTGGTCCAGAGAGCATTGCTGTCTCTCAAGCTGGAGGATATCTCTGCCATCAGCGGAAGGTCTCTTACCAAACTGACCTGCTCCAATACGTCCATCTTTTAACATCTGCTATTTTGGAACATGGGACTTTCCAGATTAGGATAAATATGACCCACTTAACAAAACTAAGCATCCCCTCTTGTGAGGCTGAAGAGGGTACAGCATGGAGGGTGGCTTTTTATCTCTCTGCGTGGGTGAGAGCAAAGGGTTTCTTCTAGTTCTGTTTTCGTTAGTCACTGGTTGAATGGGCCATGTGGAAGGTCAGGTGAGGAGAGGGCTCTGTGGCATGGCCTTGCTGTTCATCGCAGGTGTGTCCCTTCTGTATCTGCAGTAAGGTGGGTTTAGCCTATCTGCAGACCGTGGCTGCCCATTTACTCATTTGGGCTACAGGGAAGGCAGAGCTACTTTAAGGAAAGCTTGTCTGCATAAAAACCAGAGCAGCTGAGAAGGGACAGTGCAGATGGTGCTAATTTCCAGAGGCCATATGTTTGGAGGGACCCCGGGTACCCCTACAAGAATTCTTTGTTTTCTCAATGTTCAGTTTCAAAGGTGCTCTGGGGGTCTCCTCTTTGCAGGAGACCGCTGCTTCCTCCCACTCATCCACTCCCGACACGTTTGCTCCGTCCCCTCCTCCGTCCCCCGCTGCTCGCCGAGCCCTGCAGCTGGATAAACAGCGATCCAGTGCTTACAGCCCTCCGGTGCCTTCCAGCAAGGCGCCGGCACGGAGAGAGGCTTCCTGAGCTGCCCGTCGTGGGCGGACGGCCGTGCTCAGCCCGCGTGCCAGCGCCAGCATCGCTCCAGGCCCAGCAAGATCAGGTTCAAAACACACGGCATCTGGAGGTGCTAATTACAAATGGGGGTTCTCTGTCTGTGCACGGCTGAGGGATTTGGTGGTCTGGGAGCTCTGGGTCTATCTGCTGCCCGGGCTTAGCTATGGAATGGGCTTAGAAACATTTGCGGTAGCTTTGATCTCTGCTCTGTTGACTCATTGTCCCTTCTCTGTTGACTGTTTGTATGGAAAGGGGATCTAGCTCTTCTGTGCAGCACCACCTCTATCTCACCCCAAAAGAGCCTGCTGTAGGGAGAGGAGGAACGCCCAGAGGTGTGATTTGTACTTGTGGCTGTTGATAATATTGGCTCCTGGTTGTTTGTGGAGCTCTTTGGAGTTCACCACCATCAAGAGCTGGCCCACGTGAGGGCAAGCAGGCCTGTTTCAACACAGCTGCCCCAGTCTGGCTGGGAATGCAGAACACTGGTGACATGAGGGACAACGTGCAGTGGTGTTGTGGTGACTCTGTTGCAGTTCAGGTGGCTTTTGTGCAGGCTCCCATGCAGCCTGGTGGACTTGTGGGTTTGCCCCCTTGGCTTACAGAGTTGTCAGCGCCCCTGACCAGGCCAGACCTCTGGCCAGGGGCAAGTCCAGTGCACTGCCCAGGAGAGGCTGGCTCAACCTGGCCACCAATGGTTGGAGCAGTTGGGAGTGGAGGTGCACGTATCCCTGTCCTCCTTTGCCAGCTCTTTCCTCTAATGTGCCTTTACTACTTGTTTTGTTAAGAATACACTTTAGAACCTCTGCTCCACCTTCTTGTTTATCACTGGGACAGAATATGACCAGTGCATTTTGCTGAAGCTTTATTTTGCTTTGTAAAATCCCCAGTGCTTTGCAACAGCTTATCCAGCAACACCTCCTCCCTCCCCACTGTCTTTGAGACATCTTGCCTCCTCCTCCTCTCCCATTTCCTCCTCCTCCAGCCCATGTAAGATGATGTTGCTTTTGGAAATGACTCTGTCTGGAGGCTTCGCTTTCTCCTGGGTCACATGGACGATCCCGGCATTTGAAGCCCAGTCCCTGGATGGTCTCTACCAATTGACTTATTGCAGCCAAGACTCTGTCCCTGCAGCTCCCTGATGTGTGTTTACACAAGACTGTGCAGTCCCCCCTTCACAGAACCATTAATTTTATAGAGGGCATATAACAGAGATGGGCCTCCACTATGCCTCCTGCCTTTGATCTGTGTGGGGTGCGTGGCCTGGTGGGCCCAGAGCTGCCGGCAGTGCTGATTTACTCCGCTCTGTGGACAGAGCTTCTGGAGCAAACAAGAGCTTATGTTTTCTCGCAGTGGTAATAGCAATACCGTTACAGGCTGTGCTGCTGGCTGGGTGTGTTGGGGCTAGAAGGGCAGGGATGGCTCAGGGTTTGCTCGTCTTTAAGTTTTTCTTTTAATATTAGCTCAGTGGTTTGGCTCATGCAAGTCGTGAGTGCCCCAAGCCCACGCAGACAGGTAGGCGGGTTATTAAGGGTCTGCAGTGTTACTAATGGAAATAAAGTCCGTGTATTGGCAAGCCATAAGCATTGACCTTGTGACAGGGCGCTCACTCTGAAACAAAATCTCTTCAGAACAGTTCTCTCACAGAACTTCATTGTCATCCAAGCCAGACTCAGAAAACTTTCTTTTTTTTTTTTTTTTTCTCCCAGTCTGGCATAAATTAGGATTCCTGGATGTGAGTCTGACCTTGCCCTCCAAAAATGAACTCTCTGATGGGGAACCCTTTTGTTGTTTAGACTTGATGTACCAAGTAGGACACTGACCTCAGCATCAACACTGGTTGCGAGGCAATTGCCAGACCAACCAAATCTGGGTCGCCCCTGAGATCCTGTCCTAAATTTGATTGGAGTGAAGTTGTTGAGCCTTCTGGCTGTGAGTGTTGACCTTAGCTTGCTCTGTCAGTCATCACGAAGGTGCTAAGCTTTATTATTTTTTAACCCAAAGGTACCCTTTAGAGGTAACCTCTTCTAAATGAACCACGATGAAAGCTGTGTCTAACAGTGGCATTTGACAGGGCAGTTTTAGGTCACCAAAGCTTGATAGCCAAACCATTTGCTGAAGCCCCTGGTATGAAAGAGTCATGCTAAGTGAGAGATTTCCAATGTGGAAAACGTTTGTTCATCCAGAGTCTCCGGTTTCTTTTATGGACTTTCAGCCAGGGGCATTTTCAGGATGACGACGTATTCCGCAGGTGCTCACTGTGACATCCGCCTCCCGTGCAAGGAGGAGGCTGCTGCCTGTTATCTGTCAGCTCGCCTGTTATACTGCTTAGCCTTAGTTCTTGGCACTCTGTATAGAGAAAAAAAACGAAAACAAGAGTATCTATAAAGTATGGAAAATGTAGAAGCCCCTGACAGTTGTATGGTGTGTCTTGCTTCTCCCACAGAGAGGAAACCACAAAATAGTGAGTCCAGGGGTTTCTTTCCACACACACAATATCTGTCAAGATTTTGAGGAATTTTCTGGGAACTGATGAAAGAAGCGTGCTCTTTAAGCCCTGATATATACTGCACAACTGTTCTGTACAAGGGAGTTGCAGCACTCCACACTGGCAGGTTCCAAAAAGCTTTCCAAAATAAAAGAAACCCAAAGGATTTCAGGGAATTTCTTCCAAGAGGGCAGATTGGCTTCTGTTGGAACATAGGCAGAAGCAAAGGGGAAAATTTGCTTGTATTAAAGAGAAAAGATACCTGATACGTTTAATAGCTGTAGTTTCCTAATTACCTTTTCACACCTTTGCAAGATCACCAATGCTGGTGGGAAGGGCATAGGAATTTTAGCAGCAAAGGGGCTCTTGCCTCCCTAGATTCAACTTTTTCAGTCCCCAGGGGTGGCAGAGATGTGAGGTGGAGTCACACAAGTAACAAGACCCCCACTCGTGTGCTGTGTGTAACAGTGTCAAGAGCCTGACTTGCATGGCCTTCCCGACACAGGTCTGTCAGAGGCTGCCCTGCACTCAGTGATTATTAGCAGCTGCTAATTGTGGGGATACCCTAATTAACAAGCAGAGAGTTGGCGAAAGTGCATCAGCAAATGGGAGCAGCCTCAGGATCAACCCCAAAAGATGGTGCAATGTTTTTATCTAGTCCTTCTGGTTAGCATTTATTATATTAAAATAATTAATGATTGTTAATTTTTTTCCTCTCTTTCAGGTCCGCCTGTAAGTACCAAACCTCTATGGTTCTAGAAGCTGTTGACACAGAGTTTGTGGGGCATGAACTGGCACAGTCTCCTGTCTGTGGTGTCTGGTGTGGTAGCCAACTTTGCAGTCCCGGTACCCTGAGATCTCCCAAACAGCAAGTACTGTGGGTTGTCAGGACCCATATTGGAGTGGGTTTGCTCTTCCCTGCAATTCAGCCTGTGAGGGGGAGATAGAGTGAGCCGGGGATGGGGACACAGCAAAACCATGTGGTACAGGTGTCTGTGTGTTACCAGTTGGCCCCACGTAGTCCGGGGGAACCGCCTGCATGTGCTTCACATGCACTGGGTGCCACACACTGAACAAGACGTGTGTGCAAAAAAGAGAAAGATAGATCACAAACATATGGCAGGAGCTGAGCTGGAGGGACTTGTTCCCTGCTACTTCACCCAGGCTGGCTGAACTGCTGGGCTCTCAAGTATAGCTGCACAGCTATCAATTTCCAAGGAAAAATTGTGTTGACAGCTTCCTTTTCAAATGTTAGCTAATGTAAAACCTCAGTGCAGATGATTTAGGCTTCAGGAAAATAGCTAGGTTATTGCAGAAATTTTCTTGTAGCTATTAAGAGACCCACAGTGAACCAGCAGCAGCAATGCAAGGACTGAGGCCATGTATCTCTCAGGATTATAAAGAAACACTATATTGTCTCTAGCACAGTCCTTCCAGGGGAAATGGTTTATATTCGTGTACAATAGAGTGACTATAGTGGGTTTCTGTGGAGGAACATGAGAAGTTAAACATACGGTAGTCATCTTTTGTCTGTTCATGCAAAAATGTCTTAAACAGTTTGCAGATGACGTTCTGAGGAGAAGTAGTTGCTGTGCACAACCTATTTTCTTTCCCGTTTCATCAAGCTGAAATGCTATAGGCTGAACTCCCCCAGATATACGAACACAGACGTATTTAATGACAACAGTCTTCCAAAAAGTTGCACCTTCTAGGCCAAAAGGTCTGAAAGTGTTTCACAGCTGGAAGCCCTGATCCACACAAACCTTCAGCTTATCCCAGGGGCTTTGAGGATGAGGACAGAAGTGGAGGTATTTCAGCATTAGCTGTGGGGTTTTGGGAAGAAAGCACTGTTTTGGAGGGGGCTGCAAGTGGAGTCCATCCATGGCTGTCCCTCCTACTCCAGCCTGGGCAGCCAGACGTTGGCATTAAATAGATGGGGCGGGCACAAAATTGGTAGTGGTGTTGGTACGTCCATTATTGCTGTGAGAAATTAAAGAGAAATGAATAGCTCAGCACTGACATCTCCTAGAGAGCAGTCGGTGCCTTGTGGGGTGAGGAAGACGCGCGCTCCAGGCTTCCTCTGCAGCACTAAGGGTTAGAAACCTAATATTGTAATGAGAGATTGAAGCCTGGCAGAAACACATGAGACCACCAGAGAAGTGCTGACATTATTTGCTACTGTATCCTGGCTTATTGTGACCCCTGAACCTGCCTCCGCATGCAGACTTCCAGGACAGGCCATGAGGAGTGCTACAGCCAATGGAAATAATAAGAGGAAGTCAGGCAGACTGAGTGTCGTTAGCCAAGGTGGAATTTGTCCTGGGATAGCAGCACCCTCATCTCATTTAGGACCTCTTGGGTTTCTGATGGCTGGTGAGCGAAACCACTGTGAGCGAAAGTTCACCTCTGAGAGCCAAATGGAATCCTCCATGTCACCATAGGAAATATTTTCCCCCTCGTATTTCTTGTGATTAAAATGGCAATGGTTTTTTGAGCAAACAGACCTGGGCTCCTGCCTGGCTGACTGTCATATGCATTGTTCTGGAGAGCAACCCCAAAGTGCTGACCACCTCACATCTCTCTCCTGTTTTTGTTTTCCATCTTGCAAAACACAGCATGCAGTGTGGCAGGGCTTAGCTCTCAGTGCAGGTGTTGGCTTGAGTGTGGAGGTGGGCAGAAATTCTCACTAGAAATGCACTGGGCCCTGCTTGTAGTCTAGGACAAGGAGGAGAAAAGCCAGGGAAGTGGATGAGCAACACCACAGCAGCAGAAGGGGTCTCCATGCTCTCCTCTTGCCCAACTGATGCTCCCCCCCTTATTTGTGAAGTCAGTTGAGGCTCTGGTGAAGGCAAGGGCAACCCGCAGTCACGTAAGATATTTGGTGAGATTAAGACTAAAAGGGGCAAAGGAGGGAAGGAAATTATGAAATCGTGCAATAGTCCAGAGGTTTCCAGACTCTTTCACTGTCTGGACCACATCCGAAGCAGAAGATCCTCTCATGAACATTTTCTCTCCCATTTCTGATCATGCAACATTTCTGTGGCAACTGCAGCAATTCCATACATGAAAAAATAATATTTAGCAGATGGAAAGTAAGGAAGAAAGTCAAAGCCCTGTAATTAGCTTGTTCTCCATGGAGTTGCAGATACCTTCAGAGCCTGTGCAGAGAGCTGTGGGCAGAGCCACGGCGAAAGGAGAGAAAACTTCACAAGCAGGAGATTAGGAAACCAAAGCAATCAGAGCTGATGGTCAAGGAGCTGTGGAGAGTTTTTTAACCATTCTGTTTCCTAAACCCTTCCATGTGATTTCATCTCTTTATCAAGCCCTCCCTTCAGAGTTTGAAGGTAGTTTTTGCTGTTTCTGTGTATTTGTCCCAGGGCCTCACAGAAAGGCCTGGGCTCCCAGTAGGTTTTCCATCTCATCCCCTCATTCTCTCTGTCTGGCAGTACTTTGATCAGGAGGCCTCCAGCATTCGTAAACTGGGAGAAGGAAGTCTGGCATAGAAAATGTGCTGTGGAACAGAGCAAACAGGACATGGCTCATACAGAACAGGGACTGCAGGAACTTTGTAGGACCAAACCTGAGGGTAACATAATCCCCATGAGCCCTCCTATGTGTGGGAAACACTACTTTTGAAGATACCTTTGTCAGCTTAAGAGTCTGGTCGAAGAGGCAGGGTGTGCAGTATTCTTGCTGATGGGACTTGCTAGTTGCAGTAGGATTTAGAAGGCCTAAGTCACTCTGGGACAAATGCAAAAGTCTGTAATAACAGTATCTGCATCTGAGTTAGTCACTCACTGAGTGAGTGAGGAAGGAGTGTGGGTTTTGGAGTTAGAGCTGTGTGCTTTCCTGGTGATGGCTCCCTGCTCCCCAGGCTGCTGCTCACCTGGAGACTGCACGAGTTGCAACAGGCAGTTTCCTAATGAAGGAAATGCAAACTGTGCTGCTGGCTCTCCCCTGACTCAGGACAGAGGCTGCTTGTTGCCTTTTGTGCTCCTCTAGCTCCAATGGGGGAGCTTCAGGCGGCTTTGCATGACTTTGTAACCAACCTACATGGTATCATCCACCCACGAGTGCTCTTTCCTGGCTCCCTGTCACAGACAACCTTTCCTTATAAACATCTGGCATTTATTTGCTGTCCTACTGGGAGCTCCCCCTTTGCTGTTGTTCCTCAGAGGGCTGTAATGCTGTGCAGTCACATACCAGATACGGTGCCGTCATGTACCACTCCGACACCAGGTACTCACGGGAGACCTGACACGGCTCAGCCCCGACCTTGGGCTTTTCCTGTTCAGGCACCAGCCACAGCAGAGCCAGGAGAAATGAACTCAGCTTTTACCTCAAACCACGAGGGAGATCAGCCTGGGCTCAGCTGTGGAGGAAAGCAGCATTTAAGGGACTAAAAGCAGAGGAAAGCTCGGCGTTTCGTTTTCCAGCAGCCACAAAGGAATCCCAGGGCAAGATGCTGACACCAGGAGTTTTGCTCGCTGCTGGCACACAGAGATAGGCAAATATTAGCAGGACTGAGAACCTGCCTAAAACCTTGGAAAAAAGCAGTTTCCCATAATATATCATGGACAAAATTTAAAATCAAGCAGCTGTTTAGCGTTTGATCCATCTGCAAGGGATGCTTTTGCAAAGCATGTATTGCTCTTCAATTTATCAAAACATGGGCTGCATGGGAAGGAATGCTCCCCACGCCGAACAGCTCCACAGAGGGAAGTGGCTAAACTTCCACCAAGGAACGGTTTGATCCCAGGCAATAATGTCGGAGTTTGGGTTGTACAACCAGAAGAGCCTTTGTGTACACCCGGAAAAACGAATATAGTGAAGTGCCTTCCCTTTCCAGAGATTTCAGAGTACGTTCACACGCGCCGGGGCTGAATGTGGGGGAAGGCACGAAGAGGTGGCACCGATGAGGCTGGTGTCTCCAGCTGCAGAAACCAGAAAACCAGGTTTGTGCCCACAGACACAGTCAGCCATGGGCAGGAAAACTCTGTTTTACATAAGGAAACCCCAAACATTGCTGGAAACAGAACTGAGAGATTATTATCATGTCATTTTTGCAAAATATAGAGCAGAAGCTGCATGACTGCTGAAGCCATAATCATCAAGATCCTTTAGCAATGAGCTGCTGTCTTCCAGATCTGCACAGCCTTCAGTTTTGGTGACCAGGAATGCAGAGGGGGGTGGTTTGTTTTTTTTTTAATTGCATAGTTAAATTTAACTGCAAGGGGCAGCAAACTGCCTTGTAGGTAAGTGGCTGAAGAAAACTGCCACCAATACTGTGTTCATGTGTTTACGAGGCTCTGTCCAGTGTCTCCTGACCCACAGTCATTCCCAAAACCACTGTTGGGATCGTTCACACCCTGACAACGCACTGGGAAGTAACTCAAAGGGGTAGAGGACACTGAACACAGCTGCTCATATGTCTTCTTCCAGACATGCTTTTTCCTGTGTCAGCTTGTGTTCTCACATTTTTCTATTGCTTCTGGACAGCCCTGTATTTTCAAGTCTAAGAGAATTGTGTTTCAAAGTGATAACTCTATAAATAAGTAGCTAACACCCAGCTGACTTCGGTCAAGAAAGAGAAAAACGTGACAGTTGGCTACTTCAGGAAGCCAGTTCCCAGGACCTGGATTTTATGAAGTGTTGGAAATTGGGATTACACTTTGTTTGACTGGAGACTCTTGTCCTTCTTTTGCCGCCTAAATTGCAATGTGTGATTTCTGTTGTGAGATTTGCTGGTTTGTCATATATACACATGAACTCGTGGCTCACACATGTTCTTAAAGACAGGTTTGGGCACACGCAAATGCACTTTCCTCTCTTTAACTTTCTTTCTACCCCTCAAAATCCCTCGACACTTGCACCACATCACAAAGCTGCTGCTGTGGCACACTTCATTTGTGCTGTTTTATAACCTTGCTTTTGGTTAGTTACCAATTGCCTCTATTTTGCCTTAATTGCCAGGGAGACAAAGGTGCGATGGGGATCCCTGGGCGGCCGGTAAGTCAAAACCTCTTGTGTGTGCCTTATCCTCCCCATTCTCTTCCAACCCCCAGGATTTGGCGGGGGGAGCTTTGAGGATGGTCCTTGGCAGGTGTCAGTGTTCTCTCTGAGCCCCACACCTGAGGGGCTCCCCTTGTTACAGCAGGGTGACCAGCCCTGCAAGCCACACACATGCCAGGAGGGGTGTTTCCATTCCCTCTGCTGTGCTATCCAGGTCCTCCTCTGGTTCAGCATCCCCCTGGTTGGGTGCCTCCTGCTCCACCTTGTGCGCTGGCCAGGCTTGCTAACTGTGGGCTTGCTAACACGCACCCCTGCCTGCCACCAGCAGCTGCCCTTTCCAGATAATTCTGCCCTGAGTGAAGGGAACCATCCCCTGCCTGACTCAGGGCTGTATTTTGGAACTGCTCCTTGCTTGGGCATCCCATGATGAGGATGGGGAGGAGGAGTGGGGCAGGAGCTGAGGCCACCCTGCTCATCCCAACCCCATAGCCAGGGTTTTGGGGTGGGAGAGCGTGCCCCTGCCGCTGACGCCTGTGTTTGTCTCTCTCTCTCTCTCTCTTCCCTGCACCCTCTTGCATGTGGCTGCGGTGGGTGCCACTGACCCAGGGACTAAAAGGGCAATCTGGAGAGAAGGTGAGTCAGCTTCTCGTAGCCTGTAGCACCCCCAGACTCTAGGGCCTCCTCTAGGGCCAGCCCAAGCTCCCTGGTCACAGTCGTGGCCACTGCAGCCAGCTTTGGGCTTCCACACCCCCAGGCTGCCCCATCTTCCGTGTCAGTGCAAGTATATTTCCCAAATTCCTTCCAGGCTACTCAGCCTCTGAAGACGCTGCGTTTCTTGTTTATGACAATTTACTAACAGCATAAGAGCCAGCGGGCACACGCAGGGCTTCCCTCCAGGCTTCCTGGGTTTTAACCATTGACTTTCTTCCCCACTGGCAGCTCTGCTTGACCTAATCAACCTGCAGCTCCCCTCCACCTCCCAGGTTAGCCTGATCCCTGGTGCAAGCAGGAGCAAGGAGGAAAATGGCACAGCATGCTTCTATTTCTGACACAGTGGGACACCATCTCAAAGACTGCTTGCTGTGTAATGAGTTGGTGTTTTGCGCCCACAAAGAACTGGTGGTTTGCAAAGCACCCTACTGCTGGTCCCTGTTTTGACATTTCAGTGTTAGTGTATTTTCCCCAGAGCTGTGAGTACTTCCCACCCATGAGAATAGGGAAATGGAGGTGTTTGGGGTGTGTGAATAACTGAGTAACAATGTGTAGGAATTAGGAAAGGGATGAATATTCACCTGACAGGGATATCACCTGTGCACTACCATACCAGGCCTATTTGCTCCTCTTCACAGTAGATAGAGAGAAAAATACAACAAGGAAGGGTAAGGTAGGAGAGAGATTCTCCTTCCTTGCTTTCACTGCTTGCTCATTGGAGCCAACCAACATTATCCAACAGACTAAGATTTCCCCACCTGAAGCCATCCTGTTTTTTCTCTGCATGTCCTTGCATTTTTCTCTGGCCAAAGTTTTCAACATGAAGGGACAGCAGATACATACAAACAAACTGTGGAAAAAATCCATTGTCCCTGCTTCCCCAAAGCCCTCTGTGAGAGCCCTAGGTCCTTGGCAGGCAACAGCTTTGTTTTGCAGAGAGCTCTGCTTGCTTGCAGGCTGCTTGGTTTATGGGATGCTCCATCCCAAAGGTCCCCAGCCCTGGGCACTTCTGGAGCTGCCTCTCAGGAGTACACTGTTTTCCAGAGAGAGGGACATGTCTTGCCCATCGCACGCCGTGGGTGGCAAGGAGCTGGAGAGGCAGCTGTTTTCTTTTCCAGCAAGCACTTTGCTCTGTTTTCATCCACATCTCAGCTGAGTTTGAGAAGTACACAAGCTGCCCACAGCTCCAATTTCCCTGAAGCCCAGTACATCCCTCCTCCTTTTCTTTCTTCTGCAGGACACAGTCCTCCTGGACTCACAGTAAGGAAACAGCAAGGGTTTCAGGCCATCTTTCACACTTGCAATGGGGCAGAACCTCTGTTTTGCCAGAAAGTGTTTTGTGTGTTTATAGTTCTCCTTGCTGTGCAGCTTCCATTTTCTGGCACTTCTGAGCAGCTACAAATGACATCTCTTTTCTCCTAAAGTGTGAGGCAAGAGCTGGGGGAGGCCAGAACGGCAGCTGCCCCATAAGCCCTGAAGGTCTCACACCTGAGGCACCCTCATTTAACCCCAGTCTTGACAGGAGTATCATTGTCTTTGTATTTTCCTTTCCTCCTTTGCTCACTCCTCTTCCTCTCCCTCGTGTCTCTGCAGGGTGCTCCAGGAGAAGCCGGCATGTCTATCATCGGGCCCCGTGGTCCGCCTGTAAGTGGCTTTTTCTCTCTATTTTTGGCTGATGCAGGATGTGGGCAGGTTACTGGGAAAGACTGAGGAGAGGCACTAAGACACAGCATCAGCTGGAAAGAGCAAAAACCCTGTATAATGTGGTTCCCATACTGAGCCAGCCTTGGCTTTATACTGCTATTATATACTATATATAATGAAATTACAGCTCATTCTCCAGAACAAATAAGGAAGCCTTTCCTTGCAAGGAAACCATATTCCTGCATTTAAAAGGAAGAAGCATCCTTTCTTCTCACAACAGGGCTGCTACCACTTTTGCAGAAAATACGCCCTTTACCTGGCTGATCTCAAACTTGGTTTCTTCAGCAGGGGACAAACTCCCTGGTTTTGATGAAGGAGCAGGATCAGAGCTAAGCTGATGAGTGGCGAACTCACGAAGACGAGTAGTTTGGAGGTCTTGTCAAGTACCCAAAATCTTGGAAACTCCTTGTCAGCACATTTAGTGCTATCTGGGCGGTCCCTTAGCTGTCTGGGGCGATGAGGAAAGTGCAGGCAGGATTATACATCCTGTTCCAGCAAAAGTGTCCCTGCAAGGTGCAACGAGTCAGCCAGACAAAGCTTTTGCAAGGATAAGGTCATAAAAAAAAGACCAAGTTGAAGGGTTGGAGTGTGTTTACGTGCCCTAAACACTGGATGTTTCTTACACTGCGGTTCAGCCGGCAAGCCTCTGCTTTTGTGAGGGTGCAGCCAGTCCTCTCCACTCCATCCCTGCACAGCCTCCACCAGAGATTTCCATGAAAAAAAGACCTGGAGATTCAATTCTCTCCCTCCCAGTGGGCACTTCCGATTTTGATTAACCTGTGAAGAGCACCATCCTTGACCTGCAGAGAGGATGGGCCGCTGGAGCCTTTGTTTCACAGCAGAGGTCAAGTGAGAGAGACCTAGGCAGTGAGAACACTTGGCTACATCTGGCTTTCCAATTAACTTTCCAAAAGCCCCATGGCAAGTGTTTCTAATAACAAACAGCTTTACCGGTTCCCAGACCCACCTGCCTGGGATGCTGGAGTTTGAGAAGTGACAGAACCAAAACTCAGGACCCAAACAATATGCCCAGCAGATGGTCCCTGGCCATATGTCCAGGCAAGGAGGAACAGCTGGCAGGTCTCTCAATGCCAAGATCTGAGCAAGACCACCCTGCTCCACAAACAGCAGATTTTGGAGGGTAAGCGTCCTGTGGATTTTGCTGTTTCTCCCAGGCTGTGGCTCTCAGCCTTCTGGACAGTGTAGTTACAATAACTGGAGAGAAAAGTCACAGCCTTCTGGACAGTGTAGTTACAATAACTGGAGAGAAAAGTCATCAGTCCCTGTCCATGTAGGTCCTGCAGAGAGAGACAGGCGTCACTGATTTCTTGAAGGACACATGCCTGGTTTGCAGGACAGTTTTTAATGTCTGCCTTGGTGCTACTGCTGTGGTTTGGGAAAGTGCAGAACACGTTGCATCTTCAAAGCAGCAGAAAATTTAGATGGCAAATGGTACCTAAAATGGGGTTTTGCCTACACCAGTCAAAGCCCTCATATGCCAGGACTGGCACAATTCCACACTTTTCCCGCTGCAAAGCCTACTGTGAAGATGATCCAGTTTCCTGGGGAGCTGGTGATAGGTCAAAAGGATGGCTGAGCACTGAAGACAAACACGGAAACCCTGGCCAAGGGGCCACTCAGAAAGATGTGGGATGACAAATAGTTTCCAGATTTTTGTTTGGAGGTTGAAGTTTTTGCTCAAGCTCAGAGCTGCTTAACTTCTGGCCAGAGAGGGACAGTGCAGCGATAGTGGCAGAAACAGACAGTCTCCATGATTTGGCAGCTCCCAGGATTACATTCTTCATACAATCAACATTTTAAAAAGAAGACAAGGAAAAGCAGCCACCCAACAAAAACAGTCTCTTGGAATCACTCACTGCTGAACTGTTGTCTTGGCGTGATACTGTGCAAATCACGCTGCTGTCCTCCAGAGAAAGAGGCAACAGTCTGTAGTCTACAGAGGAAGCCAAATTGCACCATTTCCAGGTTTTTCTCTCTAATTCTTTTTTTAGCACTTCTTGTCCGGGGAAGTGTCCAACCGGGAACCAAAACTAATGAATTGTGGCTAGGCTCTTCTTGCTTCTTGCCTTTTCAGAAGCCAGCGGTGGACAGATCCTCTAATTTATAGCCTATCTTCCCTCCTGGTCACTGGCCAACAGGACCAGGTGGTTTTCTATGTATCTTGCAAAGCAAAGCTGACCAAGTTCAACTCTGCAGAACTAAAAAGCCAGTGCAAATGTGATAAGTTCCTGCTAGCATTGTGTACAAAACCAGAACTGCCAGTGCAACATGAGGCATTTTGTGGAACTGGCACATCCCTCAAACCCTGCAAAAGGACTGTTTGGCCCCATCAGACTGTTTGACCCATGTTTAACCCCCAGGTCTCTCCCAAAGGATTCTTATTGCTTCACTGTGGCAAACCTCAGCCTCACAGCCCAGCAGGCCTGTCCCCTCCTTCCCCTTCCCTTCCCTCAGCACCACACGGGATCACTCTGGTTAAGGCAGTTGCACCCTTGTTTATAGCTCTTTCCTGGGAAACCCTTGTGGGACTCAAACAGTCCAGTCATGGTGTCTCAAATTGCTGAAGAAAGCATTTTCTTCCCCAGAATGGGAGAGTATATAAGGAACCTGGGCTTTTTGGCATTGTAGCATAGCTTTCAGGGTAGGCAGGACCCCGCAGTGGTCACCTGATGAGCATGGTACAGGATTTACCTCATCCTGCTGCTTCCATCTACATGAGTGCTTCAAAATCTGCTGAAGTCTGGACAATATGGACCATAAGCTTCCTGACTTGGCTCACACATTTTTTAATTTTTTTTTTTTTTAATTTGAGATTGAAAATCCCTAAGTGAAGTGGTATCTTTACTGGACACCCACAAATCTACGGTCACTGTGACCTGGGGTGTCACAGGTCCCAAAAACTGAAGAACTGGGAAAAATTAACAGCCAGGACATTTTCTTTTTTTTTTTGGTGTTTTTAAGTGGGTGATGAAGAAGCTGCCAAACACATCCCAAGCCAGTGTTTGCTGTACCTGATCCCAAACTGGTAGCCAATTCTGGCTAGCTAGCAAGAGGCGGGAAAAAGACTTGGTGCTCATGTTCCTCTCATCACACTGCCTAACTCTACTTTTTCTCTTAGCTTTCAGAGGACCAGAAAAAAAAAAACAAACCAAAACAAACAAAAAAACCCCAAACAAACAAACCAGAAAAGAAAAAAATCATCTCTTCTCCAGAATTATTTGTGAGGAAAATGAATGTGCTGGGACTTGAGATTAGGGGAGAAGGAGAAGGGGGATGGTTGTGTTTAGACAGCAGTGATCTGTGAGGCTTGTCTTGCACAGAGCAGCACCCTGCATTAAACGCCTCTGGTTTATGGCAGCAAGAATTGCCATAAAATGAGCTCAGCCTCTGGAATATACTCCAAAAGCCTAGCATATGGGCTAGGGACACCCATTTAATTAATGTAAAAACTTCAAGGAAACTGCTTGCAGTCCAAAATGGAGCTGCTCCAGCATTTTCTTGGCCCTATACAAGCTGGAGTGGGGATGAGAGATTTCCCTTCCTTCCCAAGACACTTTCCCTTTGGAGGAGAATTAGGTGTCTCTTCAGAGAGTCCTAGGATAATTGGTCAGAGGCTGGAGAAAAGGCTCTGTAGAGAGGACTTAGGGTCTATCAAAATTCATTTCAGTTCCTCTAAACTGCTGTCTCTGTTTCATCCTTCCCAGGGACAGCCTGGAACAAGAGGTTTTCCTGGATTCCCGGTAAGTGTAACTGTTAATTTATGAGGTACGAGTGTGTGATGTTACTAGGAAGCCTCATTAGTGCCTGCTGTATCTCATCATTTCTTCCTGAAACCAATTACCTGATCTGATATCACTGGAAAAAGTAATTCTTTCTTCACTTGTTTTTCTTTTTTTTTTCCTTTTAAGTGATACTTAGGGGGGAAAAAACTCCAAACCACACAACTCCAGAAGGAAATTAATTTTAAAAAAAACCCCAAGTGTTAAAATAACATAGGTGAAGCCAGATCTGTTCGATAAAAGAAAACCGTCCTAAGAAATATCCCCCAAAAAAGAAAATAACCCCTAGGTAGATGAAATTCCAACCTTAATTGAGCTTTTAGGTGATATTCCAATAGCAGGAAGTGCCTGGGATCCAAAGGGGGCCCTACATGGTGAGGGTCAGCTGGGGACTGTCCTGGGCTGAACACCCTGGTCATGCCAAAGGGAGAGTACATAAAACATGAGAGGGAATTCTTCTGAAACACTGTTGCAGATGGGCAAGGGAACAGAGAACAAGCCCAGGAGAGGACAAAGCAAATTTCATTTCAATCCTACAGCTGCTGGCAACACTTTCTGAAGCACTGAGGCTGCTGGAGAACTCAAACGATTGCTATTTATTCATATGCATTTATCCTGGACAACTAGGGAGCCTAAGGCAAACACCCCCCACATCCCTGCTCCTGCCAGGCAGCTCAGCTGCTGCTCCAGGACACTGGATGTGCCAGAGCAGGTCTGCGGGGGAGACTCTCATGCCTGGAAAATGGGAGGAATTGGCAGCCTCTGAGCTGTCTGACCACGCTCCGTGGCTCTGCCCTGTGTGGAAAGGGGGGCTGTGAGCTGCCCCGGGGCTGAGGAGAAGCAGATCTCTCCGGGCCGTTGTGGTCTTTTGCTTTTGGAGGAGCAGAAAACAAATCAACCCAGCTCATGAGAAAGTGCCGAGTGGGACAGCGCTCTGTGGAGCCTGTTTCTCATCAAACACTACCTTCAGCATGTGCTCAGCCGTGTGTCACCTCTTCCTGGGGACACTTTTATTATTCTATCACTTGCAAAAATGCCTCTTGCCCAAATGTGTATGCCCTTTTAAGTTGAAGTCTTGAGAAAACTGCTGATTTTCAACTAGTTTATCGGACACCGTAGGATTTTAAATTCTGAGGGCTTTTTTCAAATTGCCTATGAATCCCTCCTCTCTTCCCTTCTTGTGTCCAGCATTGCTGCTGAAATGGGCTGACAGTGAGCAGGTCCCTGCTGGAGCAATTGGGAATCTGGGCTTGTACTCAGTGGGCCAGGGACCTGCCAGGACCTGGCCGGAGGGCAGGGGGAGTCACCTCACCTCACCCCAGTCTGTGCAGTCTTGTGGCACATGGTGCTTCCTAGGGCAGATGGACAGACACCCCGGGAAAAGCACTTCTCATCATTTTTCCTTTTTTATTTCAGGGCCCTATTGGCTTGGATGGCAAACCGGTAAGCAAACAACTTCTCTGCAGGCTTCCTGTCCTGCCTCCTGCTAAGTCCCACTGCCCTGCCAACCTGTGTCTTATACAGTATGTTTTTAAGGGGATTATTTTGCAAAGTCATGCACGTGCATGAATTAAAAGAAAATTAGGAGATTGGCAGGTAGGAGGATACCACAGATGCCTTGGGGGGAGATGCAGGAGCCAGGAGAACTCGGGAAGGCAGAGTGTGGCCTCTTCCCTTCTAGGCAGATGTATAAAATAGCACGTCACAGGGAAAGCCTTAGCAGGCACTCTCAGCCCGAATCAGACAGGCAGAGCAGGTCCCCAAGGCAGCAGCCCTCTGCCTCAGCCAACAGCTTCCTTTGAAATTGACCCTACAGCGTCTTTCTCTTCACTGCTTTGCTGAAAAGAGCTGCAGTAGAAGAGGGAAGGATCCTAAAGGTCTCCATGAGACCTCCATGCTTTCCTTAGAGCCTCCTCATAACCAGCTTTGTAGTAGAGAGACTGAAGTTCTTCCCATCCTTTGTAGAGCCAGGTGCAAACACAGCTACTTCCCCATGAACCCAGCAGATATGAAACCCACAGCTCCATGTAGCAGCCACACAGCCAGGTTCCCCACCAACTTCCTCTAGCCATGCTGCAATGGAAAAGGAGCTGGTAGCTCATACCTCTGGTATCTAAGTTCCTGCAGCAGGATCCTGTTTTTGCCATGAGGAACATGATCTCCAAGAGAGACCGAGCAGCCTCTCTCTTGTACTGCTCTGTGGGCACACACTGCACTCAGCAGAAGCTGCTCTGCCAGCCCGAGGGGGGCTGAACTTTGTCCCAACCATGCCCTGCAGAGCCTTTTCACCCTGTATTCAGCCCCCAGAGCTTTGTTCTGAGCATTCTGCGTAGCAGGGAGTGGTGTCCTCTTAGTTGTGTGAGCAAAGCTCGGCGCTGCATCCCCCTTTGGAGGTACCTCCCAAGGTAAGGGGGAAGTGGGGTAAATCAACATCTTCTAGTGACTGTGGTGGCTGAAGCTGATGCATATTTTCTTTCTTTTGCAGGGTCATCCTGGACAGAAGGGAGAGACGGTAAAAATATACATGTTTGTCTGCAGGTGATGGGTAGGTTTGAAATGATGTTGCCTCTCAGCTGGAAACAAGCTCATAGGCAGGGTAGCAATCTTCGTTCAGCTGATGCACGAGCTGCATCCCTAATTCTGTAACTTCATAATAGCAGTGCTGGGATGCACGGCTGTAATTTTTACATTATGGCTATCAGATTCATCATGTCACAACAGCAACTCTCTAGTTATGCCTGGGATGTGTTTTCCTTGCACTTAGCAATTATGTTCTTTAAATATATTCTGGGAGCTGACATTTTTCGTGGTTGGCCTCATAGCAAAAGTAAAAGTTGATGGAAAGATTTCTCAAAACCCATCTGGCAGCTTTCAACTTATCTAACAACAACCAAAACCCCCATATTTTTTGTATTAAATGTGTTCCCCCTCCTCCCCCTTGAAGCTCTGTTTCATATGTGCATCATACTTAAAATGCATTTGGTTGAAAATGATAAACTTAGGCTGCACTTGATGGAAGCCCAAATGCGGTCTTGTTCCTCTTGACATCTCTGATGATGAAATCCCAAACATGAGTATGCCGAGCTAGCAGCTCTGTAGTCACCTTCGCTCACTGGAGTGCTGAATGTTTTCTTCTGCTAATTCTGTTTTTTGAGCCCAAGTGTCAGTACAACCCTCTGGCAAGCACATGTTGAAGATCCCTGCTCCCCACTCCCATTGTGCAATCCTAGCTCAGGCTTCAGTCCTGGCTGCTTCTGGTTCCATCCCAGTGCGTCGGCCGAGGAGCCGCGCTGTCAACTGAGGTCCTGGGAACAATAAGGGTGTGTTTTCCTGATGATTTTTCCCCTCTCCTTTTAATAATTCCCCCCTGCAGTGCAGCCAGAACATGTGTGCATTTTTACTCCTCCAGAGTAACAAAGGGAGCCCAGACTTCTTTTGGGAGTTTTCTCCACAATTGTTTTTAAAAGCTGAGTTTTTCACCTACTTCATACACTGAGAGTTGTTGTCTTCTTGTCACTGTAAATGGGAAACCATCTCATGCTCACATATGTATTTCTTTAAAGGGTGCTGCAGGTCCCAGGGGACAACCTGTAAGTATCCAAGTATCCCATCTCATCCCTATCCCATGTCTCCCCCTAATCCCTCTCCCTTGGCATTCACTGAACTCTTTAATTTACTGAGGCCTATTTCATCACTTTTCTTTTATAGGGACCCCCAGGACAAAAAGGAGAAAAGGTAAATTCAATGGGAGACGTGTTAAGAATTAAATGTAAAGAGCGGAAGGGACTCAGTGGACTTGGTGCTGCTCGGTCTGACTTTGAGTGGCTGAGGAGTACAGCGAGAGCAGAGGGCTCAGGGGATAGGTGACAGGAGGCAGGCTGCTTGTCGGGTGAAAATTGGTATAACTGCACTGAATTTGATATAGTCACAATGATTTACACCTTCCGGATCTGACCCCGTGTGCCTATTTCAGTCCCCTCTGTTTGTGGTTTAAACTCTTTCCTTTTAATCCTGTTCTTTCACAGGGTCAGTGTGCAGAGTACCCGCACAGGGTAAGTCATTAGTGTTATTATCCTCTGTCCCGTGCCTTCCTGCATGTTAATCCTCCCTCGTTTGAATGGCTTTTTGTTGTAAGTAGAGATCGTCTCATTAACAAGATGCGTCATCTGGGCCCTGAGGGCAGCGCTCGGCTGATTGATGTGTTTCACAGAAAAGCAGCAGATAACGTTTTCCAGGAGGGATGTTGGTTCTCCGGTCTGTTCCTGCCCACTGGGGCTGACCCCTAGATATCTGCTGTCATTGCTGCTTCCTGGAGATTTGTGCTGGAGAAGGGAAGGTCTGTGTCCTCACCCCAAAACCCAGTGAAACCTGAGGTTTCTGGAGAAGTAGGGGTCACTCACATCTTGTGCTGCTGCACCAGCTCCGTGCTCCTTCCACAGCCTCTGCGGTGGTTGCGTGGCCAGGAGCAGTGTGGGGTTTGCAGACCTGAGGGAAACTATCATCATCCCTTTGTTTTTTCTTCTCCCTCATGGTGGTTTCACCCCTGCATAGAGGCAAGAGGCTGTGCTCCCTGACCCACCCACAGTGCTCTGGCTGGTCCCTGTGCCGGTCCCCAAGCCTGGTGGACTTTCTGCCTGTAAAGAAGAGGCTGAGAGGGAGGGTCGATGCCAGCAACCATTTAATGAAAGCCAGGATGTTGCCCCACTTGCCCCCTCATCCTGGCCTGGCCGGCATCCACAGCCAAGAGCAGAGAGAGTACATCATAGGGTTTGAGAGGATTTAACCAGTTCTAAAAACAACCAGAGTGCTGAAAATCCACTGGAAATGCATTGGAACGACATCATATGAAGTGGCTGGAATTTGTAATCTGGGTGTACAGGGAGACAGGCTTAAGAGCTTTCTGTTTATTTTTGACGGGCCTCTGGATAATTAGCTGGGCTCTGGTCCCTGGCCCCGAGGGAGCAGGGCTGGGATGCTCGGAGCAGCAGAGCCACTGGAGAGAGAGCTTGGCTGGCAGCAAGGGAGAAGGGAGCTGTGGGTATGTGCCAGTCCCCGTGCAATAACAGCTGGTCAGCTGTGTTTATTTAGCGAGCGGGCTCACTAGATTGTTATGTTAAAAAGAAGCTAACAACAGTGTTCACCGAGCAGCTCCTGGGTCATGTTACAGCCCTTGGCTCCCACCGTCCCCAGCGCTCAAGGTGAAAAGCAGTGGCAGACCCAAAGCAATACTGGGAAGGGAGATGCAGCTGCTGCATCCCTGGAAGTAGCCTAGGCTTGGGCTTGGGGGCAAAGGCACGCTGGTTTGGTGGGCCAGGGTTGTAGGGTGACACGCTGCAGGACTGTGACAGCGGGAAAGGGGTGGGTGCAAAGCTTGACATCTTAGCAGTGTTTCCTTGGCTCTCATGGAGATACTTTTGGTTGCATGAGGCAGCAAGTTCAACATTTTCAAAAGCCTATGAGTTGTTCCAAGGCAGAGACATGCTCATGGAAAGGGTGACTGTCCTCAGATCAACTCAAGAATGGGCTGTGCTGAAGGCTCTGGTCACAGACTGTGCAAGCTCAGGGAGCCAGAGGCACAGACCAGTCAACAGAGGTGCAGTTCTCTTTCTTCCTCCCTGAATGAAAATTAGGATGTTGTAAAAATGCTACACAGCTGACTGAATTGCAATTTATTCTTGCTTTTCTGTTTGACAAGGTTCTTTGTCAGATGTTCTGGGTGAGGAAATGAAAACCAGCATCCTGAAAAACCAGGGATGTTGTTTCAGTTTTGTTTCATCTTTGTTTTTGTAGGAAGGAAATACAAAGTCAGGCTATATGCCTTGGCTCTTGTTGTAGTTTCCTATTTTTTTTTCTGTATAAGTCTGTATGGCCTGCACTGCTGTGAGGGACGAGCCCAGGCACTGGGGCTACACATGTGGGGTGAGATGGCCACTCGAGCTGCTCGAAGTGCTGCTTGGGGGAAGGGGGGACGAGCTGTGCTCTGTCTGCTCTCAGAAATGCCGTGTGTGTCTAACTGACCCCGTTTGTCTCACGTGTCTTCACTGTTCCCCAGGAATACCTAAGTACCACCCTTGCAGCCCTGCGCTCTAACCAGATCCTTACGCTGAAGGTTTGTGGGTAATAGTCTGATGTGACCCAGTTCTGAAGCAAAGGCATGAGGATGTGACTCCAATATTGCACATTGCCTTCTGAAAAAACTTCCCATTGGGACTCAGAGGAGGCAGGGCAGGAGCTGGGTGGGAGAGCCTTCAGATTTCTTCACTAAACTCTCCCACTTGCACCTGAATCCATTGCTGGGTCTTGTCTTGCCTCTGTTTTTTTCCTCCTTATCCTTTTCAGCATCCTCCTTCTGCTTCTCTGTAAGCTGCATAATATTTCAGATACCCTTCAGCACTTGAGGAGCCAGTCAAAGCCAGCTCAGCTGGCTCTCCTAAGCTATGGGGCCTCCTGCACTGTCTTTTAGAAAGGAATAGAATTGCCTTTGGATAAAATCAGCCCAGCTGAGTTTCCAGCAGCACTGCTTCTGGAGCGATAGCTTGTGGCTGTCTGGATCGAAGCATTCAAACACAACCACTTGATCACAATGCTGCAATATTGGGTTGCCTCTTCTCTTTGCAACAGGACTGGATCCTTGCTTTCACTGCGCACAAGAAGGACAATGTTCAACGGGAATAAAGTGCGCTGCTTGGAAGCGTACGGTGGCTGTGGTGGGAGACCCGTGGGCACACCTCTGGGATCTGAGCACAGCTCACACAGGGAATGGCGCACGCGGGCACGATTTTGTGTCTGAGCACAGAAAGCCTCTCCCTGTGTAAATCAAGAGCAGCTTCAATGGAAAACTGATAGCAACAGGAAAGTGGATCAGGCCAGAGGAGCATTCCTGGGCCTGGAGCCGGCACGGTGGGTGCCAGGCTGACAGCAGTGTGCATGCAAGTGGAAACTGGATACAGCAGAAGGATGAACAAATGCTCCTGAGCTTTAGTGCATTTGATTTCTGTGTGTCCGGGTCAGCTTTGTACCCTAAGACAGCATTCCTGGCTATAAGCAGTCAGAGGGTGATACTGTTGAGCAGAAAAAGCAAAGCACTGGCTACCAAGGCAATGTCCTTCTGCAGAAAACTGCCATTTGGATAGTTGCCCCAAATCTGATGATGAGAAATTGAGAGAAACAGTTTCAGCACTGCACATGTTAGCAGAGCCAGTGGGGGTACGTCTTGAAGTGAACAGTGCCTAAGGATATCAGTGGAGCTGAGTTAAAAAACCCCTGGGTAAGTTCTGTTTCTGAGCAGAGGAAGCTGTAAAAGCTCTGTACAGTGGGAGCACCAAGATGGTGAGTGGCCACCCTGCACCTGCCAGGCTGGCACTGCCAGTCCCTCTGTGAGCAGCGTGGGGAGCTCAGAGGTCTGCCCACAGGTCCCTGTGCTGTGCTCATGCTGGGCTTTATTTTCATGGCAATCTCTCTGTTCCCCTCTTCTCTGTTCTCTCCCCTGGCTACTCTCTGACTCTCGGTGCCCTAATGGCCTCCTTTGCCCTGTGACCTTCTGGTTTGATCTTCTTCAGCTGTTGCCTCTCCTCAATTCAGTGCGGCTGGCTCCACCTCCGGTCATAAAGAGACGCACTTTCCAGGTAGACTTCTCCTCCTCATTGCCTGTTTCTAAGCTTATCCTGATGCTTGCCATTAATCAGCTTGCTACCTGTCTTTCTTCCCCTACAGAGGGGTTTCCAAGAGTTTCAGGCAGAGCTGAGGGACTTTCTTTGAAGCAGAGGAAATCTTTGATGTGATAATGTTGCTAAAAAGAAAAGCAGTGAAGCCAGTTTTTTAAACTGAAAGAAATGGGCCATGAAACTGTTCTTAGGGCTGTCGACAAGCAGCCTCCTCCCTAAAGGAGTCAGTTCCTGCATATTCAATCTCCAGAAAAGGTTAGAAACCTCTTGCTGAAATGCAGCTAATGTCTGTGAAATTTAACTGAGATGAATGAATAGGCAAATGCTTCTTCTGAGGACTAGTCTAGTCTGAGGCACTTGGGAAATGTGTTTAAATAAGCTCTTAGAATGGTTTCATTAAATTGCATTAAATCTTTGTGTAAACACATTTATTTTTGTTTCCAGGACCATAATTCATGTTTAGTTTATTTTGGGAATTAATTCATAAAGTGAATTACAGACATATGAATAGTGAGTAAGAGTGTCCATAGTCAGAGTTCATGTGGCTTTTAATGAGCCCACTTTAAGCTCCCTCATTCCATCAATTGGGATTAACTCTCCGTGTGGACAAACCGCTGTACTTACCCCGTGAAGTGTGCTGGGCACTCTATTAAGTTGCTGGGTTTTGTCACCCTGCTGCCTGTCTAGACAGTTGGATGCTAGCAGGGAACTGTAGGATGCAATTAGAGACCTTTATCATGAGGTGCCTGGTCCTTGCCCAGTACTGGACAAATCTTGACCTGACCAGTTGAGCCTATGCTTTCAGTTCAGTTTCTATTGATTCAGCATTTGCACCACACAGAGCCCCATGGCTTGCACTGTTTGCCCTTTAAAGTGACAGTGTGGAGAGCCAGGCCAAGGACTGACCTCTTGGGAAGGCTTTGAAAGCTGAAGTTCCTCTCCAGGATGAAGTGGGAAACTTGAATAGCTGCCCTACGTCCTGTCGTCAGCCAGGGCTGCAAATTCCCTCTGTCCGCAGAGGCTTTAACTTCACCGGAGAGTTTTGCCATGATCTGTTTTGCTGTTTCGTTCTCTAAGTGCAACAGAGTGTAATCTGCTCCTACAGGTCTGCCAGCACCAGGCAATTCCAGGAGCCCAGCGTATGAATACTAAGAAAAAAAGTGAGGCCGCAAAATGAATGTAGTGCCAGCGCCTGGAAGAGAGGAAAACCATGCTCCTGCCTCTGAGCACATCAGCAGGAGTGCTCTGCCCAAGGGCTGGGGCTTAGCCGAGAGAGGGGCTGAGCAGGGTCCTGTGTGAGGAGGCTGAGCAAGAATTGCAGTGCTGGGGCACAGTCAGGGTGGCTGCCTGGCGTTTAAAAGAACTGAAAAGTGGCTACAGTCGATGGCTAAAAATATAGAATGACAACTGATGAAAATGACACCTGATCTCCCACTTACTGTATCCACTTACTGTCTGGTTAGCTCTGTGGGGGTCCTTTTGTGCTGAACACATTAATAAGACTATAATGATGTGGTAATAATGCTTTGTGTGTTTAGGGATCTGCGTGGACGGGCACTCTCCTCAACAAAACACGCTCTAAGACAGCAAAGCAAGGGTGATGTGAATGGGAGTTTGGGTGAGCTCCTTCCAGCTGCTCCCCATGCTGGGGCAGGGCTGCTGCTCTTCCCAGCACCTTGTCCCCTGCCAGCACCCCTTCCCAGCACCATGCTGAATTTTAGTGCCCTAAATCTGGAGCATGGACTGGGCTGGCAGAGAGCAGCTGAGGTGGGAACAGGAGGGAGAGCCAAAGTGAGATGGGCAAAAAGCCCCTTTTGCCTTCCCATGGTGCACCCATGCTGTAAGATGGAGTGGGAGGGAAGTCTCTGAAGTTGGAATGAGAGGTCAAGGCATGAGGAAATCTAGGAATATACTCCAGCATCCTCCCAACATCTTCATTAGATCCAAATTACCTTTCACATTTAAAAGCTATGAGACCATTTACAGGACAGTTGAATAGTGTGGAGGATAGTGAAGCTTAGGAAAGATCCTGTGTTCCCTTGCATGGGTCATAGGATACACTTAAAAAATGGGGGAAAGTGAGGACGCCCCTCCTGCCTGGCCCAGCAGGCTTCCCAGTGTGGGCTGTGGGTCCAGTGGTGAGGAGCAGGAGAAGGGCTGTGGCTCTACACATGACTGAGCTTATGAGCCTGGCCCACGTGTTGGAAATTTTCTTTCAAATAAAGCTCATGGAAGAAGGGATGAAATTTGCAGCTTATTACTTTCATCTATCATTCTAAATAAAGCAAACATCCCTGTATCTGCATGTTTTACTAAAGGCAGCCAGGATAAACAGCACACTTGGTAGGAACACATGCAGGGGACAGATTTCATGCATCCTCCTGCAGTGTATAAGGCTGTAGAAAGGATAAATGCAGTGGAGACCCAACTGCACACCTAGTGATTTTTAACTGAGAAACAGCCATGTTTGATTTCTGGCTTCCCATGGATCCACCAAGTAGCGTTTTTCAAATTTAAATTGGATCACTAACAGTGATCACTGTCATGATACTTTATCCAGGGAGGGGAGCCTGTGAGACGAACAGAGCAGCGCGGGTGCCACGGTGCCTCAGGATCTCGCTGGATTCATCAATTATGGATCAGCAGTCTGGTATTCAAACGTGGCGCTTCCAACCCACTGTCTCCTCAGCGCCGCTGGGTCCCACGTCCAGGTCCTTGGGGCCAGATGACATTGCTGAGGCATGAGCCACAGCCCCCGAACGGCTACTGAGGGCCTGGGGAGGAACCGGCTCAAACGGCCCCGTGGCAGAGAGCTTAAAATGGCAGGTGGCTCGGCACGCACTGCCTTGTTAAATCTTAGAAAAACTGGCTATGCCTGGTGCACGTGGGCCTGCTTTGGGTGGGCTCCAGAAATGCCATGATGATCGTGTTATTTTCTTTTGGGTTTGTGGCATTTCTACTTTTGGTCCTTGGCAAAACAGAGGGAGTGTTGTCCAACAAATATAGCATGGGGGAAAAAAATAGGCTGAGGTAAGACACTGCGGGTTTGCCTGGAAGTGCCAGTGTGGTCATGGGAGGCTTTGCTTCACATGTGACTGTCAAGTGCTTTGGAAAGCCTCCTCAGAGGCTCAAGAGACGTCGGTCTTTCGCATAAATATTGTACTTGACCGACTCAATGAAGAAAAAGGTCTCTTTGGACTGCTCTGTCATCTATAGATGCCTTTAGAAGAGAGGTCTGACCAGGCGGCTTCAGATGTCTTTGCAAACCGTAGGGTGCTGGCTCCTGCCACCCAGGCAGCCCAGCCATCCTCAGCAGGGCTCTCCATCACTCTTGGAAACTTCTCCTGGCACTAACCTGTGACTTGCTTCTACCTCATCTGCTTCAGCCAGGCTGGTCTGCCTTGAGCCCTTGGGGTGACGGTGTGAAGGGTTTGCTCTGCCAGCTGATAACCTCTTGCTTTACAAACCACAGGGTGAACAAGGACAAGCGGGGATCCAAGGTCCCCCGGGGCCCCCTGGACCACCAGGGCCCACTGGACCGGCTGGACCTGAAGGAACCCCAGGACGTCCTGGGCCAGCTGGACCCCCTGTAAGTCCAATTACTGAAAAACAAATTCTTCTGCTTCCCCTTCCCCTGGGGCACAGGCAATTTCCTCTGACCTCTCTTGCCTCTGCTGAAGCTGAGATAGTCACGGACAAGAGACTTGCAGAGGATGTGGATGTGTGGAGCGGATGAAGTTCCCAGGAAGGAGGGGAACGAGAGGGAAGGCGGAGGTGTGCACAGGGCACTGCTGCTATCTGGGCACACAAGGCTCATTTCCTCCTTCTCAGACCCTGCAGGGGGCCCTGGAGAGGAAGTAACACGAAGGGTGTAATTGTTGTGCTCAGAACAGAAACCTGACTGATAAGAATCCCTGCCACCCCTTTGAAGTCCTGTCCCTGCTCTAGCAAGCAGCCAAGGAGGGAGAGGACAGAAGCACCATTTATAAAGTCATACCATTGCTAAATGGCAGGGGACAGGGCAGAAAACCCTGCTAATGTACCTCTCTCTTGTAACAGGGCAGAGCGGGAGAACCTGGGAAGCCTGGCAGAGATGGAAAGGTGGGTACCAGGAACCAGCTCCGTTCCTGGGAGCTGCAGGGGGAGACATGGCACACTGGCTCTGCAGCCTCTGCGGAATGAAAGGAGTTTCCATCTCAAAGAGTTTTCAAGGCCTGCTAGCAGGACAAGCAGGTCTTTTCCCCAGAGGCAAAAGCACCTCTCCACACGTAGTACCGGCGTCAGGGATCCTGTAAGCATCCTATTTCTCTCTGAGCTCTGAGGAGCCAAGGATAGGATGGCTGAACACTTGAATTGCCATAAGCAGGCAACATCAAGGGTGGTATAGGCATCAGAGCATATCTAGAGTAGTTTCCCCCTTCTGTCTACTCACATACAGCTCTCCCACTGATATTTTGTTTATTTATATTTACATACACACATATCTAGTATGTTTCATGGTTCATATCAGGTAAATTGTTTGGTTATTTCTCATTTAAAGACATGAGTGGTTTGTTTGTTAATATATTCTCTCTATTTAGCTTGTCAGAGGAAGCTGCAAATGCCTGATTTACTCCAGAGCTGCACAGTGGGTACAAATTTCCCAGGCAAGCCAGAGAAGCACAAAAGGTTCTAGAGCGTAAGGCAAAGCAGCTCTTTGGTTTTCAGATTCAGCTAGATCAAACCCGGGGGGATGGAGCGCTACAGACATGGATTTATTTGAGTCTATGGGTTAAGACAGTATTCATCTACATGAAGAATAGATTGGGGGTGTTTGAGCTCACCAGCATAAATCATCCCTGTAAATCATCTCATTTCAAACCAAAGCAGCCAACGTCTCCCATCACCCTGCAGTCCATGTAATGTCTACGTTTGCCAACCCCAGTGTCTGTTTTGATTTTATCCACAGGGCTTACCTGGGCCTCCTGGACCAAAGGTGAGACATCTCACCTCATTTAGAGGTGTAGCATGGTGATAAACAGGGATGGATACTCCTGGTGAGGACAGATGTGTACATTTTGACGGATGGAGGAGGGGAAAGGAGGTTACATCAAATCGCTGAGAAAGATTTCTGACCCAGCTCAGCATTGCCTTTGGGGCCCAGCCCGTGTGCTGATTCATGGGTTTTGTCCAGGCGACACGTCTGAGTTGCATCTTGACTGAGCCAGGCACGCCTCATCAGCCCCTCTTGCAAAATTGTTTGCCACACACAGCTTTATTGGCTTCTTCCATTCTCAAAGCATTTCCCAGCGCTTCAGGAATGGATTTTGCAATGCTATTGTTAACTCCGCCACGGGTTCCCATTTATTCACTTGCCAAAGTGCGAGGAGGGGGGTGGTTGTTGTTGTTTTTCAGCTGCAGCCACCCACCCTAATTAGTTTTTATCTAAGATATGTAGCCAGGGTGAGGAGATGGGAACCATGGAGCTGGGGCACAGAGCTGGCACGTGTTATCCGGCTGCCAGGGCTTACTGTGCCTTTCCTGCCAGGACTCAGCCCAGTGCAAGAAATGGTGACCCATAGGTTTGAAGGGTCAGGAGCTCAGTGGAGTTGCTCTGAGCAAAAGAGGAATTTCCTCCCCTGGAATGCCCTCCCATCCCAGCAGTAACTCAGGGAAAAGAGCAGAGATTTGTCCTTCTCAGGCCAAGCCTCACTTTCTTTTGTCTTTTTGCCTTTTGCAGGGAGAGGCTGGGATTCAGGGATACCCTGGCAGAAAGGTAAGAAGGGGAGCTCCAGTGCTGTTAAATGAATTAAGTGCACTGATGCCCTGTGGAATCATGGCTGCAAATCAGTGGACTACTCTGGAGCCCTCTGTGGAGCTCTGCTCCCACTGGACATGGGGCTCTGGCAGGCCCACAGATCTCCTCCTGTCACCCACATCAGGAGAGCCTGGGCCCAGAGGTGTCTTTAACTCTCCAGCAGCTATGGAACAGACTCCCTGTGTGTGTGCCCCTCTACACCCACTTCCAGGCTGAAATGCAGGTCTTGTTTATCCAGACCTGAACAGGAGGCTGGAAAGGGCCAAATCCCTGGCTGTGTACTGCTTTCTGGAATACAGGAAAGAGTCCTTAACCTCCTCCAGGTTAAGAGGCAGAAGCTGGACACGTCCGAATGCCTTCAGCAGCAGCTGATCAGCAGCAGGGTTGTCAAGGCCGGAGGGTGTAATGAAGAGACAGAAAGAGAGACAGGGGAAAGACACAAAGGAAGATCAAAGGGGAGAGAGAGAATAAAGAGATGTTAGCTGGAGAAGGGGAAGGTGAACGTTCCCAGCAGGCAGGAGTCCTGTGTCCCCTGTTATCTCCACCTTGCTTTATGGGTGCTCTGCGAGTAAAATGGCAAGACCTGAGAGCTTTTTAATTAGATCTGTATAAACTGAGAAGTTTTTGTTATGTCAGGAAGTGGAAATTATAGCCCCTGCAGACCACAGCCCACTCCTGCAGACAGACACAATTTATTGCCCCTTCTCCCGGTGAACCGTTGGATTTTCCATTAGGAGCCCATCCTGTTCTGTGTGCGCTGGGCGGGCGGTCCCGGCAGCGACCTCACAGCGAGGGCCTCTGCTACCAGCTCCTCTTACACAAAACCACTTGTCTGGCTAATTTACTTCCGAGCAAAGAGCCTGCACTGATCTTGGAGGAATGAGCCCAAGGTTGTGACCTTTCTCTGGGAAAGGTGGAAGGAATAGATGAAAGTAGGGGAGCAAATCCTAAGAAAAGGGAAAAGAAAGTAAAATGTAGGGGAAAATTGTTAACTCAGATATAATACAGGATATGGGACCACTCCCTTCCCGACATTTCACACACATCTTTTTTGATGCAGAATGGTGCTCCTCTCCCAGAGAGACCCAGGTGGTAGGTCGGTGTGTGGGAGACACCTCAGTGTGGGACATCCCTCTCACACCTCTGCTGATCTTCCTGGCAACCCACAATTCCTTTTCTTGCTGCTGTGTTTGCTCCTTCCTCCATTTTCTTCTCTTCCTCAGGGTGAGGTGGGTGAGTCAGGCCTGCCCGGTGCCCGTGGCCTCCCTGGAGCCTCTGGCCCCAAGGTAACCCTTAAACTCGAGTCAGTGGGGGCATCTCCCAAGGGCAGATAACTGGCCCACAAGGCTAGAGACACACTAAAGGATGTCAAAGGCTGGGGACTGGAGGCAGTTCTCTAGAGCCTGTAATGAGCCATGTAACCAGGAACACTTGCTCCTGAGTGGGGAGCCTGGGCAATTGTTGGCCAAGGTGACTTCATGCTATCTGAACCAGTACCTGCACAGGGCTTCATTATAGAATAAAACTGACCCAGCCTTTAGAGGCTTTTGCACCAGGGTTGAGGGAATGAGGGAATGAGCCACGAAACATTTTGACGGTTTCTACACCCAAATCATGTGGAAGAACATTAGTATGGGTGACCTCCAGCATCTACTCCAGAAACCTAAACTGCCTTGCATTCCCTGGGAGGGGTGGGCTGCAGCCAGTGCTTGGGCTGGTACCGTGTTGCTCTCGGGAGAACCAGAGGCCTGGGGTTGCATTATCACACCTCTCTTTTGGCTGCTTTCTCTCTGTCCCTCACTGTTATGATTGCTTGCTCAGTTTCTCTTTATGTTCACTGTCCCTCTCTCTCTTCCCCCCCCTTCTCTCTCTTTTGCTGGGCAGGGTGAAAAAGGGGACGCTGGCATAAAGGTAGGCATGAGGAATATGTTTCTCTAAGGCGCGGTAGATCACCTGGGAGATAGATACTGCTCCTTGGGCTGATGGATTGCAAGGGGAAGTTGGGTCCGAGGCAGCTCTGTGGGGTATTTAATGGAGTGCACATCTGTGCTCTGATTAACCACAGACAGGCACTCTGAGCTCAGGCAATAAAAGCAGCCTTTATCCGTTCGGTGGAATTCGATTCTTACCAAAGGCATTTCTCTGACTATGAAGCTTGCTAGTGATTTGTTACATCTCTCTATTTGATGGGCTAGGTTGGGGTTTCCTCATAAAATCTGGTTAGCTGACGCATCAAATCCGCTCAAACTCTGCAACTCAGGCTGAGGTTTGGCACCAGGCATTTCTGTCTGTTTCTGGACACTTTTTACAGGCTCATATGGTCTGTGCCCAGATGTTATCTATTTGACTGAAATTTACTGTACCCATATATTTAAAGTATATTACTCAATGTAGGCTGTGCTTAAAACATTACAACATTGACTAGTGTTCATGGCAGTCAGAGCACACTGTGTCATTCCATACATCTTAAACATCACGAGGAAAGACCGGTCCTGTAATACTTGGAAAAGCATTAGCTGTGACACGTACATTTCAAGTATCTAGTGCGTGGCATGCAGCTCATTTATCGTGCAGCACATACACTTTCTATATCTTTTCCATCTGGGTGGATTATTGTTTGAAGGGAGAAAAGGCCCCTTCAGAGGTTACCAGGGATGTGTAACATGGAGTTTAAAGAAATGTTCTTAGGGAATGCAAGATCTGGGTCCATAGTTGAATAGAACAACAGCAATTGTCTTCCTACAAGAAAACTATACCTCCTCAGAAATACTGAGATGCATGTACAGTCCAAAGGCTCCCTGTGTCCATCTCCACATCAGTGTAATTCCATCAAGCACAAAGGCATCGCTCCTGTTTGTGCCAGTGTGAATAAAGGTGAAATTGCACCCAGAACTGATGTTTTGGGGCTCAGAGTTTGTTTTCATCTCTCCTGTTAAGCAGAACTGGAGGACTGAAGTTGAGTGTAGCCCGGGGGGAAGGAAAGGCAGGAAGGGGCAGTCGTGTTTCACCCCTGCTTATACTGCCATGTTTCACTGCCAGCAGACATTTGCTCTGCTTGTGCACATCTAACCAGCCCTTCACTAGATCTCTGGCAAAGGGAAGTCTCCAGGTATTACAGTGATGTCTCAGGGCCATCCACAGGCAAAAGCCTTCCCTCACTCAGGGTCATGCTGGAGACACACTCTTTCTACTTGGCTCCTTATTCATCCCATGTCACAAAGAGCAGAGATGAAACCGGAGACACTTTTTTGTGATACTAAATTGCTGCTCCAAAGGGGCACCTCCCCAGACCCAAAGTGGCATCTTCTTTCACACACAGACTTTAATTTGGTATTGTCAGGATCACTTTTCTCTCGACTTCCTTTCTTTTTGCTCAGAGGAGTTGAAAGGGAAGTGCAGAGGTACCCTTAAATCAGCAGCCAGACCTCACCCAGTAGCAGCTCTTGAGCGTCCGACAGCACGTGCATTTGTTGTCTTCGGAAATTGCTTCTTTCTGTTGTCTCCCACCTAAGAGGATTGATTTAGATTCTAGAAGACTTTTAATGCTTCCAGTGTTGGATCCAATTATCTGGGCTAGATTCTAGCTTCTCTTAGCTTTGAGGAGCCCTGGACAAACGCTATTATTCATGGTTTAGCTGTCATGACCAATTTTGCATGGGATATCACTGCTTTGGCTGGCAGTGAAGACCATCTCAGGCCCGAAGAGGTTTGCTAGTATAACACAGACCCGGTGCTAATTTAACCGCCTCTCCCCACCCAGTGACAGATGCAGCACAGCTTAGATTCTCTCAGCTATGGCCACGATTCGATTCGTACTTTGATCATGTAAGGACCTAAATCTGTGTCCCATAAAGGTCATTAGCCAGTGATTGTGATCACCTGGGCCTCTTGAATGAGCATTTGACTCACTGCCCCCAGCCTGTCACATGCAGTTTCACTGATGTTTTCTTTTTTCTGAAAGGTCTGTACGATGAGGCTTTTTGTGCTCTGAGGAAGGAGCAATAAATAAAGTGCCCACAGCCTTGCTATATAACCCCCTCATAATCTGCCTCTCCCCTCAAGGAGCAATAAGGAAGGGTGTCTGCTTTAATTGGGAGCTAACGAGCTAATCAGCCTGGGGCGTCACTGGCACCCCGTGGGGATAAAGCTGCCGACACCAGGTGGAGGGTAAGCGAGTGTGAGGAGAGAGGTGTAGCCTAACTTTTCGGGAGACGTGGGGGAGGTGTTTCCTAAATCGGCGTGAAGCTTGCGAGAGCTGAGAGATGCTGCTGATTGCCTTCCTGGAGCCTACTGGGGACTTCTGGTGGGTGTTTTGCCTTTTGTACCCACCTTTGGTGATGTTTCCGAGCTCTTGGCTTGGCTGCACCGTTCCAGTGCTGCTTTTGATGGGCTGCTGTTGTCTGGCTACAGCGCCCTGTGCAGCTCGGAGGGCACCGGGGGATCACAGAGGGATCAGCCCAGCGGGTGCTCGCTGCGCTACAATGGCTTTCAAACACATAAGGGTTTAAAGATGTTTTGGAGATGTTTTTCTCTGGCTCTGGGATTCCATTCTGCTCTTCAGTGGTGCAGTGTCACGTTTACTGCTCCCACTCTCTAATTAGCTCTAGTGCCTGTGTGATCCTGCCGGTGCCGGGGCAGTGCCAGCGGGCTGAGGCCATCTTCAGAAAACACAGGGTGGGGTGGTTGCTCTGTAACTTGCCCCCTGGGGGGCGTTACCCTACTGCCTCTCGCTGAGGGGGCTTTGCTTGTGCAGAGCTAAATAATTAAGCATCTCTTCATGCAGGCAGTTTCTCCAGGAAAGTCTCTGGGATGAGGAATTACTGTCACAGCCAGGGCTGCCCTGTGGGAATGGTCTCTGCAAACAGCGTGGGTGCCTCCCAGCAGAAAGTATTGGTCTTCTTTGCTTGGTCTCACTTAAAAAAACCAGGGAGCATAATTGGGAAGGAGAGTGAGAGAGTGGTCCCCATTTTCCATTACAAAGCATTCATAATTATTGCTTTACAGCTGAAAATAGGGTAGTTAAGTATGTTGTGTAGGGCAGGAGGTGCTCACACTGCCTCAGTTATGTGTATTATGATATTAGAAGGTATTTTACAAAATATAGTTCACAGGATGGCACAATTACAAACAGTGCTTTTTAAAAAAGCATACACATATATCCCTGCTGAATAGTCTTTCCAAGCAAGGACTAAACACCCAGAACAAAACAACAACAGCATGGAGATTGCCTGAAGAGGTTTTATTTTCCAGTTATCACCAGACAAAATTCAGGTTAACAGTATGAAGGCAAGCCTTGGATTCTCTGCTTCTCCAGATAAGTTTGTTTATCCTGTAGTCACTGCAGACTGACTCCCTGTGCCCCTGCAGCATGCCATGCCATGTGGCAGCAGGATACAGAGACTGTGGCACTCTAGTGGGGTTGGTCATGCTATAAGCAACAGGCTTGAGAGGTGCCACTGAAGGGAAAGGTCTCTGGTTAGGACAGTTGGTTGGGTGAGAGTCAGGTGGGGAGAACGGGCCGTGTCTCATCTCACCCAGGAGGGTTTCTCATCACCTGTGCCCTGGGCACTCTGCACAGAGCCCTGAGAGGACTCATCTCCTGTCTCCTGCTCTCTTTCTCTGTGTGTCTTGCTCTGCTTCCAGGGGGAGAGAGGCATGCCAGGGCTGCCAGGAAGACATGGCTCTAAGGTACCTTGTAACCAGAGGAGTGATGCTTGTCTGCTTGATCTCACCCTTAGCACTCGCCTGTCCCTGATGCACAAGCATCGCCTGGAGTTGTGTGTGTGTCCGTTAGTTAGTGACTGTCCTCAGCTGAATTATTTCTGCTTCTAAATTGCAAAATATAGGGCCTGGGATGGTGGGGGAAGAAGTGTTTTAGCAAGCAAATGGCATGCCCAGTCCAAGGCTGACTTGCAGCATCAGGATCTTAATGCTTTACGCCAGTGAGAGCGGCCAGTGCCAGTAGGGAATTGGTGTTTTGTAAATTGGGGGTCCCAGGTGACTGCAGCAAATGTGGGATCAGCAGGGCCAACCCAGACTAATGCAATGGTGAATCAGGGTCAGTGTGTGAGCAACCCTGCATGTCTGTGCCTTGCAGTTTAAGGATAAGTACTAGAGAATAACCTCATCCACACTCACTGCCATCTGAAGGCCAAAGAGTGAGGAACAGGCATCCTACCTGCACTGCAAAAGCCTAACCCAAAGCTACTTGCTGCATGTTATCCCTTTCATGGCTCTGGCCTGTATTCACTGAAACCTACTGACTCTGAGACAATCTGGAATGCTTTTCCCCCCCCGTTTATTGCATAGAATCCCTGATCTCCATCTTCTGTCCTTGTGTTTTTTAGCTTTTGTCCCCGATTTCTGTTTCAGAAAGCTGAGAGGTATGATCCTGCTGCTCTCTGGCTCCCCACTCCTCCTTGTTTGAACTTTTCCAAGCTCTTTTCACTTTCAACTTGGCTCCCAGTCCTACTCTCTGCCCTGTGCTACATCCCAATCCCTCACGTTTCCTGACTTCTAACACCACTTCACTCCCTGCCCTCTCCTTAGCTGACCCTCATATTTGTTTTTGTAGCTTGACCTTTTTGCCAGGACCTAACTACTACTAATACAGGGCATTCAGAGATTTCAGAGCAGAGGGTTGATAGGGAGACCTGCTTTTTGCATTAGTGCTGTCGAGGGCGATGTGGCAGTGCCTATGGGAGCAGCTACCGGGGGCTCCGAGGCTCCTGTCTGGGATGGCAGGGCAGGCTGGACCCCACTGTCCTGTGGCAGTGCCTCACTCTGCACTGCAGAATGACACCTGAACGGCAGATGTGTGGCTTCAGAGCTCTCCTGAAAATGTTTTACTGCAGGGTTTGTCTTCTGTGATAAAAACAGAATGACGGGAAATAGCAAGGCCAAGGCTCTGGGGTACGAGCTGGCCTTTCTCGAGATGCTCGAGCTGATGTGTCTGGGCTCAAGCACTGAACTGGGGGTTTGGTCCTTGGTCTGTCTTTGCATTCCTCAGTTGTTTGACACTGTTCATCTTGTTGGCCTTTGCTTCACTTGCAAGACTAAAACCAGGATGGGGGTGGAAATCTGGTTGTCTTGACTGGGTTGTGCTTTGGAGGAGCTTTCTGGAATGCAGAGCTACTGCCATAGGTGAATGACCTGCGCAGGGAAGGAGAGTGTGTGCTGTGTGGTGTTACAGCATTACTTCTGAGTTGTGGAAAGGAAAAGATGTGGATTTTTGCCTTTTTAGTTCCACCTGACTGATACTGGTTTGCTTTTTAAAATTTTGTGTCTGATTAATTTTCAAACAAGGTGTTCCTGTCTTTCTTCTCTGCCAGGGCGCTCCTGGGATGGCCGCTGCAGGGATGAAGGTCAGTTTTACACTGCAGTGCCTTGAGTAGGGCACGGGCTGGGGCTGGGAGAGCGCAAGGCGCTGGAAAATGGTCGGAGAGCTCCCACTAAAGGGAAATATCAGAACTGCCGTGCCTTTGGCAGAGGTACTGGACCTGTCTCCAGCAGCAGCCCTGCTACCCGGCACTGCTCTCGCAGAGATTGGTGAACTCGGATCATCACAACCTCCCTCAGCCCCAGCTGCACCCGCAGCCTTGCTCTGCCCCTCTGCACGCACAGCTGGGAGCAGGCAAATTCCAGGAGATGAGTCTTGTCTTACTATGCTCCCTGGTACCTGGTAAGCCTCTTGGAGTACTGCAAGGTGATTACTCAGTTTTGTAGAAGCCATTACTCTCAAGTTTGCTAGTTTCTTCCAGCAGCCTGGACACTGGCTAATGAAGATAAAACAAACTCCAGGCACAAAAGTCTGCACCTAAAGCATTCTTATGCCCTTATTTACAAGCCCCAAGGCCCCACAGATGAAGGTTCTTTTCTCTACTCTGATAGCTCTAGGAGGATTTGTACTCTCTCCTCTGGCTTTTCACTTTATTTTTCTGTCTCTTCCTCACCAGGGCGAGCCTGGGACTCCAGGAGAAAAGGTACTCTCAGAAGGCTTTACTGTGAGCCTGCACTTCTAGTTGGTTTGTGTATCTTAATTTTTTTTTTTCCCTCCCGGAGCAGCTGAGGGATGGCTCTGTACTTCCCAGTGCCCAAATCCAGACCCAAATGGCACCTGCTGGTGTAAGCAAAATGGTAATAGGATACAGGGATGCCAAGTGAGAGAGGGACTGTATTGCAAACATTCCCTCCCTCCCACTTCTGTCTGTGTGGATGGGAATACCCTCCTCCAGCTGCCTTCCTCCTCTCCTCCCTACTCCACAAAATATGCACAGCACGCTTTGCTTAGTGAATATGTTCCCTCTGTCCCTTCCCCATCCCCTTCTACCTCCCAGGACTTCTGATCCCACCAGCAGCTTTCCCCTGTCCCTTCAGGGGGCTGTTCTGCTGTGCAGTGTCTGCCCATGTTCTCAGTGTAGCCTGACCTGGTTTGAGTTCCTGGGGCAAGCACAGTACAAAAGTACCTCATCCATGAGCTCTCCATCCCTCAGCAGCCACTTTGGCTTGGGAGCAGCTGGCCCCTCTGGTTTGAGGCTGGCTGGGTTGTGTGACAGCCACGTAACAGACACATTCTCTGTCTCTTTTCTTCCCCACAAAGGGAGATCCTGGAGTCCCAGGGAGGATGGGCCCCCCAGGTTTGCCAGGGAAGAGGGGGCAGCGGGTAGGACATTGTGTGTTTGGGCTGGGTGTCCTGGCAGTGCCGTGCTGTGTTCCCTGCGAGCGGGAGCTGGCGGGAGCCTGCTGTGTGTTTGAATTATTGTGCTTGCAGGGGATTATGTGTCCTTTGCTGGCTCTTACCCCCTTGGTGAAGTGTGTTTGCATGTTCCCGCTTGCAGGAGTGGGGGGCTGGTGGCAGGCAGGGCAGCATGAGATGCCTGGGATGTAGTCTTGTCCTGGGAATGATTAAGGACAGTACCGCCTCTTTTTGACTCCAGAAATAACACTCTACAGAGGGATTCAGTAATCTGACCTCCCTCCTCAAGAAATCTACTGTTTTGCACCTTAGTTCTGGCAGCACAGGATGTTTTCAGTAGCCCTTATGGCCATGTGTATTCAAAATTAGTCCTTGAATGAAAAGTGGGATACTGAGGCAGAATTGGGGATTCACAGAGGCCTGGGACAGGATTAGCCATTATATCTCTACAAAAACCCCAAATGCCCAGCCTTTTCTTTGGGTTCTGCAAATGTTTTTGCTCTTTCCAGGGATAGAAGCATTAATTTATGGCAGCAATGTGCATGTTCCAGCAGGGGAGGAAGCTGTGGGGGTCTTACAGGTGGCTGGAGGCCAAATTACCTTGGAGAAAGGGGTCACTGGGACCCCTAGGATTGCCTGAAAAAAAGATTGCTGCTAGTTAATTATTTTCCACGGAGCCACCAGTGCATGTCTGTTCCTGGAGCGTTGATGCTCTAGGAGTCTCACTGAGTCCCCTGCATGTCAGATGGGTGCCCTTGAGTTCTGATAAGCAGCACCAGCCTCTGCAGGCAGAGACAGGGCTCCAGGAGCCATTGTGGAGAGAGCTGGGCAATGTGTGGGGGGAAAGAGGGTTTGAATTGTTCTGTGTAATCTGTACAAGTTGCTAAGTCTTGGAGGTGTGAGGGTTGAAGGTAAGAACACACCTTTCCCTGGTGATGCATTTGAAACATCTTTTCAGGGTAACAGAAACTTCTGATCTCTCTCTCTGTCCTGGCAAAATTCACACTCCCAAACAGGACACTGTGCCTGGAAACCATGGATTTAGCAGCTGGATGGAATGGGGCTGAATAGAACTTAACTTCAGCATAAAGACCACTAATTGAGTTCCAATATTGAAAATATGGCCCAGCTGTCACGGTGAACTAAGCAAAGCCACTTCACCAAGGGAGTGCTGGGTGCCCTCCATTGTTCACTGCCTGTGGCATCCTCCGTGGTGCCTCACACGGCCCAGCCTGCAGCCCTTGCTCTCCAGGCATCATCTTACACCATCAGCTGCTGTCTTAGCCACTTTTGCCGCTCTTGTCTTCACTGCTTTTCACGACCAGTGTGTGTCACAGAGCTTGGCTGCCAACTGAGATGCTGCACTGCCTGTTTTTTGTAAGAGCATGATGAGACTGAGATTTGGAGCTAGGGAAGAGGAGCAAGGCATGGAGAAAGTCCTGTGTGCCAAATAAAATTTGCCCTGGGCAACAGCTTCTCTGTAAGTATAGAACAGGGAGATCCTGGGCTGAAGAACTGTCAGGGAAATGGGTTTAGCAGACTAGAGCAATAAGGAAGATTCTCGGGGAGACCCTGGATCCCTTTCCTACTTGCCTTCCTTTGGAGAGAAATGACAATGATGTGTAGAGATAGTCAACAGGACAGAAGAAAACATTCACTGCTGGAGGATGTCCTGGCTGTGCCTAAAATAAAATGGCTGGGGAGGGGAAGGAGGGTTTGAACCCAGGAGCAGTTCACCCTTTGGCTGCTCCTCCAGGATGAAGAGTCTGCAGGGGCAGCCCTGACTGTGTCTGCTTTGCCAACAGGGCGAGAAGGGACGAGCTGGTGACCCTGGGCTTCCTGGACTCCCTGGGCCAAAGGTTTGTCTCTTCCCTGATATTTTGTTTTTGGTGGGACCACTCTCCTCCCCTTTCCTTCCTCCCTCCTGTGTGGCGCAGCTCTCGCACTCTTAGGTGACTGTGGCAGCGTGTTCCACAGCACTCAGCTGGATGTTCGTGCCCCGGGGATGTGAGGGGGCACACAAAGGATGCCTTTTGGTGAGGAATTCCATGCGCTCATGCATGGGGGAGAGGTTGTGGTCCTGGGAATGGGACCGTGGAACCACATTCCAGTAACTCCATGTTAAAAGCATGACCTCAGATGTAACGTGGCATTTCAGCCTCCCTCCAGCTCCAAGGTCCTTGTGTAATGAGGAGATGGGCTTTTTGGGAGCTGCACTGCTGTGCTCTGAGTTGGAGGAGTAGCCTTGTGCTTGGAGAGGTCAGTTAAAGCTAAGCCTTCAAACTGGCTTTTTCCCGGTGCTCTGAGGTTTCTAGATAGAAATCACACCTTTCAAATCAGACTTTCACAAAGTGCTTTTCCTTTGGGCAAGGGGACGGTGCATGGAATGACAGTGGCCATTTCAGGAAGCGATGTAATGGCAAAGGTTTCCTGTTGCTGCCTTTTTATCTGCTGTGTGCAAAGGATGTGGTGTGCAGGTCTGACTGGCTAATGACTACAGTTCCTGAGAGAGACATTGCAAAGGAAGCCACTCTCAGGTGGTTTTACCAGCTCAGTTTTAACAATACAACACAGTTGTGTTCAGGCTGGAGGCCAGGGATGAGGTCTGTGCACAGGCCCTGGGCAGCAAGTGCTGAGCAACTGCAGGGATGAGGATACCTGTGGCTGCTGGCAGGGCTTGACATGGACCCCTGGCAGGACTGGCCTGGTTCCTGGCCAGCTCCTGCTTCTGGAGCAGTACCTTTCTGTGCTATCAAGAGTCCAGCTGATGGACCTTGTCTTGGGCCATGGCTCTTGAAGCCAGCAGTTTGGCAAGTGAAATTACAGAGGTGAAGAATCTGATCTGTGACACATGCCTTGTTCTTCTTTGCAAACAGGGAGAGAAGGGAATTGCTGAGAATGCCTTGGTGGGAGCTAAAGGAGAACCTGGCCCTCCAGGTCTGCCTGGACCCCCTGGACCAAAGGTGAGTGATTTTTTTATTTTTTTTTCCTTCAGGGACTTGTGTGTTGTGAGGGATTGTGCCCAGCAAAAGGTGTGTAGAAAGGAGCAAAGGTTGCATTCATCTGTGCCCACCTCTGATTACCTGCTGAAGGGATATCAGGTGCTGCAGAGTGTTTTAGTACTGTTGTTCTAAATGCTGAAGGTGATTTGTGAACTGTGTTTCTGGAAGGAAAATACCCTCCTTGTGCTCAAGTAACTCCCCTCTAGGCTCTGTGAGAAACCAGTCTGAACAATCCCTCTGCACTGGGTGGAACAGAAGGGCTCCTGGTGGGAAGTTGTGGCAGGAGATTTGGGCTTCCCAAGGAGAAGGGGGCACAGCAGGGGCTCTTGGCTGGTGCAGTTCTTCCTCCTAGAAATGCAAAGCCAAAGTCAAGTCACCCCTGGTCCACTCAACACAAACCCATTCCTTTCCCTTTCTCTTTCTGCCAGGGAGAAGCTGGTGATGTTGGCCGGCCTGGTGCTGCAGGGTCACAGGGAGAAAAGGTACAGAGTTTCTGCATAAACCAACTCCAGGTTCAGAGGTTCAGTAGCTGCAAGTTTGTTCCTACATGTACAAAATTTACTGGAAGAGGAGAATTTTTAAATTAAGCTGTCAAGCCCAGACTGTTCCAAAGGACCAGCACAGAATGATTCCTGGAGTTTGAGTAAGTGAAGGGGCAGGCTCTGTTGACAGCATGTTCTTCTTGTTACAGGGGGAACGTGGTTCACCAGGAGACCAGGGACCCATGGGCCCAAGGGTAGGTGTTCCTTCACTAATGAGGAGTTTGGGCCCTTCAGAGGGTTCTGAGGATAGTGGGGCCATACTGACAGTCCAGATTGGGTCTTCCTGTCACTAAAATGCTCATAGCTGGGCAATGGCTAAGTTTGAGACAGGCCATTTATTTCTCCACTCCGTGTCCCACCTCCACATTAGAAGGAAAAAGTCTTCCAAGCCATCTCAGGGTGGCTCGTTTGTAGGAGGAGGTGGGTTTGGACATCCCCGTCTGAACTCAGGCCCTTGGGCTATGAGAGAAGGGCAGCAAGAGGGTGCTTGGTGTGTGCCTGAGTCCAACAACTCGTCAAAAAATCCAGTTCCTGGATTCTGGCTTCAACTGCACCTCTTCCCGGACCTGCCAGCTTTGATGGTCAAGGCATGGTGATCTGGGCTGGGCTGACTGCACTTCTGTAGTGTTTCCTACCCTGCAGAAGCTTTCTGTAATAAATGAAGAACTGGACACTCATGAAATGGGTCCCTCTGAGCCCCCTTTTTCAGGGTGAACCACAGCTCTGAGCACCCCAAGGGAAGGGCAGTCCCAACCCCTGGCTAAAGAGGTGGTACTTTGCAGGGCCCCAAAGGAGAGCCTGGGAAGGACGAAATGATGGACTATGATGGGAACATCAGTGAAGCTCTCCAGGTGAGCAACTACCCTCCTGTCCTGTGAGGTGACTACTGGATGCTTTACAATTTTCCAGGGGATGCGGATAGCTGGGAACAAGGTAGATCTGCTTCCTCAGCAGTAGCAGCAAAGGGAAGCACTTGGACTATGTGCCATAGTCCCCTCCATCGCACAGCTCCCTGCATGTAGTGTTTTTATCAATACCTGGGCACCTTGCTGGGCTGATAGATTAACAGCAGTGGGTGTAGAGGTCATGTGAATCCCCTCAGGAGTGGCCTATGGTGTGGGATAGGTGGTGAGTGAAGGTCACCAAAGCTTCCTGGGAAGTGTGCACTGAGGATGAGCAGTGAGTGAGTGGTTGTGCTCAGCTCTGAGTTAGCCTGCGTTCCACTTTGGAAAAGGGGAAATTGTAGAATAACAGCTCTGTGGGACTCAGAGTAAGGGTTTTTTGCTCTTGTTAATTCTGTAGGTTCCTTGCTCACTTAGGCCAGCGTTACATTGTGGAGAAGAAACTACCTCCAGGAAAAAGCTTAGTTTTCTGATAACTGTTTTGGTTTTTAATTTTATTTTTTTCCTGTATTTTCCTAGGAAATAAGAACTTTGGCCTTGATGGTGAGTTCTGGTCTTTGCTGTGGGGTTTTGCACGAGTAGCCTTATGCCCATCCTAGGCAGAAGGCCTGACAATTTAGATGCAGCTAAAATGTTTGGCCTTTGCTCTTGGGAGATAAAGCTGGGGCAGCTGACAGCTGAAGGGGGAGCTCATCTTGCCTTCTGATCTTGAATTCTAATCAGGACTTTGATCTCTTTGCTTTAAGACTTAATACATGCTGCTGAGAACAGGGAGTGCTCAGAAGGAGCAGGGAAGAGCAACTCTGAGGACTCTCCACTGCTTGGCTTCCCAGCCAAATATGATTTTAGGAATCCCTTGAAAAATTCCCTGTGATTTCCCTTTAAACTCCAGAGAGCCTTTGGGTTTCAAAACACAAAAATAAAAGCCCTGTTGATAATATGAAAATGAACTTTTTCTTTATCTAGGGGCCCCCAGGACTTCCAGGTGTGGCTGGACCTCCAGGGCCACCAGGACAGAAGGTACTGGCTCAGTTTAGCACTTGCAAAGCTTAAGGAAACACAGGAGTAGCCCAGGAAGAATTCCCACCCACAACTCTTCCCTGTGCTCCTATCTCCCTGTCCAGCACTCTTGAACTGTCCTGCTGGCCTCTACCACTCCTCCTCATGCACTATATCCTGAAAATCTCTTTTCCCACAATGATAATGCCTTATCCGAAAGATGAAGGATCCTTTCTACTTTCCCTCCCCTTCAGAGAGCAACTTGTGGGAACTGTATTCTGTGGGATCGTGTCGGCTGGGGACTGTGTTACAGTACTGGGGCTGTGAACTGGCAGTCAGGATCAACAAGACGTGGAATGCTCAGACAGTCACACAATGTATTGTTTCAGCAGAGGCTTCCATGCTTTATTTTCTGTAAAAAATATAAAAACCCCAGATTTTCCCACACTTTTTTCCTGTGACTAGTCCCTGCAGTCATTTCTGCAATGCCTGTCCTTCATTGTCACAATGAAGGAGTCACAACAGCTACTTTCAAACTGCCAGAGTAACAATTCTGTGTTTCAGGGTGAAATTGGCTTGCCAGGTCCTCCAGGCCATGATGGAGAAAAGGTAAGGCATGATGCTCTTCCCTTCAGTGGCCTTACCTGGAGTCAGTGTGTTCCACCTCTGTCACCGACAGAGCACAGTTGCTTTTCCCACAGGGGAAAACAGTATTTTGCTTGACAAAAGTAAGCATTAATGGTTTATCAATGTCCTAACATTTGTCATGGCAATGCTACTTTGTCCTGTCTCCAAAGGGCATAGCCATGAGGGAGAGGATGAGCGCTGGGAGAGGCTCTGGGCCAGGCAGGAGCAAACTTTCTCTTATCTGTAAAAACTTCATTTTACGTTGTGTGAATTTTTTTTTAGGGACCACGTGGCAAGCCTGGAGAAATGGGCCCCCCTGGCCCTCACGGACTGCCAGGAAAAGATGGACCCCCTGGAATAAAGGGAGAACCAGGCCATGTCGGGGTCAGAGGAGAGAAGGGCGATAAGGGAGAGCCAGGACAAACGGGCTCACCGGTGAGTAAACCAAGGCCTCCCAGACTACTGGTGGCTACCCAGGTTATGGGCAAGGCCCTGGGACTCCTTGGGCACCTCGGAGCCCCTCTGAGGTGGGTACTGCTGTGTGAAGTGTGACACTACAGAAGTGAGATCCTGGCCTCTGGCAGATGTGCTGTCCCCGCTGCCTGCCCTGCTCTCTGGGCCCTGTGTCACTGCCTCAGCTTGCTGCCTGGCACGTTGCTGGCACTGACTCTGAGCAAGGAGGCTGAGGCACCAGTACGCCCCATCCTGGGAGGGCACCTGCATGGGGTAACCCTGACATCCTGACCACTAACAGGGGCACAGTGCCCTGGCTCCCAGCTTGTCTGTCACAGCTTCTGTGTCCCCAGCACTGCTCAAGGACAACGACTTCCTGCCTCTATAAGATCACTAGGATAAAACTCCTGCTGTCTCAACAGCTGGCTGTTGGGGAGTGATTCCTAGCATGGACTCCAGCAAACTGCATAACCACGAGCAGAACATGGAGGCATTTGCTTGTCCACTTCCAATACTAGTGAAGCCCAGCATTTCCCTGGGCACCTGATAGATGTCTGGGGTTTTCAGGGAGCTCTTGGGATGGCCAGAGCCAGTCTTGACTCCTACAATGATGTCTTGTGTGTCTGCCTGACTTAGTCTTGCAAAAAATCCACAAATCTTTCTTGATCCATAGGGTCTAGATGGCCCCACTGGAGAGAAAGGCGAACGAGGTGACCAAGGAATGCCAGGACCGTCAGGATTGCCAGGTCCCATTGGACTTCCAGGATTGACAGTAAGAATGGGAAAGACAGACTGCTCTTTCCTGCTTGGTAAAGAGAAAACAGAGCTGCACAGAGCAGCACACAAGGGTTCATTTCCCAAAGTGCTGAGTATCCCAGGAGACTCAGAGCCCTGCCCTTAATTAGGTGTCACAGAATGTCCCTCTGGTCTCCAGCAGCAGGCAGGGAATGTGGAATACATGGTCTGCTCACACTCCTCCCTGAAGGAGCTGCTGCTGGCCAGCACATGGGTGGTTCACAGATGGCTTCTGATGGAGGGAGACTCCAGAGCACAGCCAGTGGTGACAGGGTCTGTTGTTGTGTGCAGGGAGAGAAGGGTGAGCCTGGGGAACATGGAGACAAAGGAAATCCAGGAGAATCGGTAGGTCACCTTTCTCATGTTTTTTCTGCAATCTGGGCAGCCAGGGAGGGGTGATTTGTCAGCAGAGCTGCTGGAAACAGGCACGTCCCACCCTCTGGTGACACCCCCTCACTGAGGACAGCAAGGCCTCATCTCTTGGGATTGGATCACCAGCCACCTCTAGCTCCTGATGCCCCCCTTTCGCTGACACAAGAACAATCTATCTCACAACCAGCAGTCAATAAGGACTGCCTGGGGTAGAACAGATGATCTTGGAAAGTGTAACAAATATTTTCCTCAGCATTTGCAGTATAGGGGTTTCCTAGCAATACTTGCATATATATATATATATACACACACATATATGTTTAGGTTTTTTTCAGTAGATTTTAGGGTTCTTGAATTTGCCCACTCTTCCCTCAGAACTCACCCCTAGGTTTTAGAATGTCCTGCAGCAAGGAGTCCCACAGGCTGTTGACATGTGTGGAGCCAGCCACCTTCTTCCCTATCTTTTGCTCTTTGACCCTGTGCCTCCTTGCGTGAACTGTGGTAGAGTAGTGAAAGCGGACGTTTCTTTGGCAAAAACCTCACTGCTTTCTCTCCTCCTAAATATTTGCAACTGCTGCATAACCCTCCCCAGCGTCCTGCTGCTGCTTCCCAGTCACTCTGTCCTGGATTGCTGCTGCTTCCAAATGCAGTCCTTAGGGGGAGTCCAGGTTTCCCAGCCTGGCAGAGCTCTGCTGCACCTTGCGCCCTGTCTGCCTTTGTCTCTAGGGCAGCACATTGACGGTGACTTCTCCTGGTTTGCTTTCTAGATATCTGGCCCCCCCGGACCCCAAGGTCCTCCTGGACCTCCAGTAAGTTTTGAGTGATTCACCTCAGGAGCAAGGCACTGGGAATGGGGGGGATAGAGTGGGAAGTGGCTGGGGGGGATTCTGTGTGGAGAAAACAGGCAGAACCAGTGCACTGTTGAAATGGGAACAAGTTTCACTTCCAAACCCACCCGCAGGGTAGGTCAGAGCTATGATGGGCTGGGTGGGCAAAGAGAGGGGGTTATGTTAGTCTCAGATGAAAGGGAAGACAGTAGTAAGATGGGATGATGGGATTAAAGGGATCAACTGCAGAAATGGTCTTAATAGCACACCTGGCCCCCTGCCAGGGTGTGCTTGGCAAGAGCCTTCTTGTTACCAGATGAGAACAGTACATGAAGTGCCCGTGACACAAATAAAGAGGCCTCTGTGCCCTCAGAAAGCGAAAGCTCTGTACTGAACACTGAGCTGGGATTCCTGGAGTTTAAAGCCCATCCTGAAACGTTACTCATGTCTTGTCTCTCATCCCAAATACAGGGTCTTCAGGGCCTCCCAGGACCTAAGGTAAGGCTGCAAAATATTACATCCTGAAATTTAACTGAAGTTGTCCTAGGTGTTAGAATTCCCTTCAGTAACAACTTCCTAGTGTTCAAATAGTACTTTTCTTCCATCTTTGTAAGAGGACAAATCCCGGATGTTTTCTTGAAGGAAATGGATTAGAAGCTCTCACTTTAGGGCCCAAAGGACTGATCGTTCCCTCCAGTTTTCACCCAGAGAAGTGGGAAGTCACTGGTCTGTGGAAATCTTCCCATGAGAACACAGTTGAAATCTTTACCTGAAGGGTCAAGATCTGTACAGCAGGATGAACATACATCATACATCCCTAAGTAACTGACCTGTAGCTTGAAAGGAGCCTTAAAATTACCCTGTACGTTCTGCTGTAAAGCACTCGAGAACTTCCCTGTCCTTGGTGGTGAGAATCTTTTTAATCTCCGTCTAAATGCTCAGCCCACACTATTGCTTTACCTGCTGTAAAACAGCTCCTAGACAAAAAATAGTTTAAGGAGAGCTGCATCTTTCCTCTGACATTCTGGGCAAAGATTGGAAAATGTGGCAAACATCTTAATTCTTCTGGTTATCCTCAGAATTTGGCCACCAGCACTGTTTGGGCGCTGAAGGGGATGGTGTCCTTATGCTGATTCTCCTTTCCTCCAGGTGTTATTACAGACAGTAATCTGTCTGGTCTATAACTCAGTAGCCACTGCTATCAGGTGGCTGGGAGACTTGTGTAAGAGACTGTGCAAACTTGGTTCTTCTGACACTTCTGTCTCAAAATGCTGCCAAAATAACGTCTTAAAATGCCTCATGAAAAGGAATGAGGGGAAAGAAGCTTTGGGTTACACTTCGAGTTTGTGAGAAAAAAATTATTTAATGTATTGTGTTTTGTTTAATATTGCTATATAGTTCATAATACAGAATTTTAAAAATATAGTTGGGAAAGGAATGATGAAATTATTTTCCCCAAATGTTTAAACTGATGCCTTTACATTTACAAAAATCTTTACAAAGATGACTTCTGCATGATTTTTCTTTGAAGCTTGTAGACACCTCTCATTCACTTTCAATGAATCCACATCTTAAAATGTAAACCCACCCTATCAGATAACTTCTGGTTATTTGTCTATAAATATATATACAGCAACAACAGCAGGGAGAGCAGCACAGGAGTGAGCCCAGTTCCCCTTTCAACATCTTTACTCACAGGGCCTGAATCTCCCCCATCTGCCATTAACTTAGAACAGGTGCTCACACAGGGGGAATTTGACTGACAGTGGTTTTCTTCAAATTGGGCTGAGAATTGGGCTAAAGCATTACTCTGGTGCCTCTTGTATCCCCCCTGCTGCTCCGGGGCTCTCTGAAGGGAGGAATGTTTGTTATATAAGTGCTGTTTTGGTGAGTTTATTTTCTGCTCCATCCTTCCTTTAGGGGGAAGCAGGGATTGATGGAGTGAAAGGAGAGAAGGGTGCCCAGGGTGAAAAAGGAGACAGAGGGCCACTGGGATTACCCGTAAGTATCCAGGAAGCAAACAGCACTTTGTGAGCCAAACTTGTGTCAGCTGTAAAAAGATCCCTCAATAGGAGACGCATGCGGGGATTTGATATGTAAAGACAGAGAGAGAGATGGTCTATAAATAACTGTGCCTTTACTCTGTACAGAGCCTTCAACTTTGAGATCTGTTGAATAGATCAGCCATCACTTTATTTCTTCCTGCTTCTGGGAGGATTGGGAAAAACAAGCAGTAACTTTCCTGGGGGGTTCTCTGCACTTCAGGGCAAAGGGACAAGGCCAGAAACAGAAGTCAGAGATGTGGAAAAGTAAATGCCTTCCCAGCCACTTGTCACCTGGGCCAAGCTTTGTACAAAGCGTGGTGGTTCTCAGTGCACCCAACTTCTTCAATAGCCAAAACATTCCTGTCACTTCTGCTGCGGAATCAGTGCCTTCCCTGCCCTGGCGTGTCCCTGCTGTGTGTGAACTCAGTCCTTTTAGCCTGTGTTAGTGCACTGCTTGGCAGCCAAAGGAATTGTGGCTCAATACATTACAGAGAAACTGCAGGAGCTTTAGATACAAACCTGGGGACTTGGTGAAGCTCTTGGCTCACATCTGCTAAAGCCCGCTGTGTGAGCTGACAGCTGATAATGAGTTAGTCCCACCCAGTTGCTCCACTGGCCCCAAAGCCCTCTCCTCATAAAAAGCACTGGTGGCACAGTACACCCTCTCCCTTTCCTGAATGCCCTGGAATGAGCACTGCAGAGTGCATCTCATGTACTGTGTGACTTTGTTGTCCTGTGTTTGACACCCAGATCCCTTGTCCCTGACTTTGGCTGAAACGTGCGTGTCTTTGTTTGTAAAATGTTTTCCTCCTTTAGTTGTGTTGTAGCAATTCCCTTCCAAAGCCTGAATGCATCCCCACTGAGTCTAGGCCCCCAAGTGAACTCACATGACTGTATTCCTGTGGCTCCAGGCAGAGCCAGTGGGGAGAAAGCAGTACTTTGGGAAGGCCACAACAACCCCATGCAGCACTACAGGCTGGGGACAGAGTGGCTGGAGAGCAGCCAGGCAGAAAGGGACCTGGGAATCTGGATTGACAAGAAGCTGAACATGAGCCAGCAGTGTGCCCAGGTGGCCAAGAAGGCCAATGGCATCCTGGCCTGGATCAGGAACAGTGTGGCCAACAGGTCCAGGGAAGTGATTCTTCCCCAGTACTCAGCACTGGTGAGGTCACACCAGTTCAGGAAGGATATTGAGGGGCTGGAGCACGTTCAGAGAACAGCAGTGAGGCTGGGGAAGGGACTTGAGCACAAGTCCTATGAGGAGAGACCGAGGGAGGTGGGGTTGTTGAGCCTGGAGAAGAGGAGACTCAGGGGAGACCTCATCACTCTACAGCTCCCTGACAGGAGGTTGTAGCCAGGTGGGGATTGGTCTCTTCTCCCACGCAGCGATCAGCAAGACATGAGGGCATGGTCTTAAGCTGTGCCAGGGGAGGTTTAGGTTGGATATTAGGAAGAAATTCTTTACAGAGAGGGTAATCAGGCATTGGAATGGCTGCCAAGGGAAGTGGTAGATTCTCCATCCCTGGAGGTTTTTAAGGTGAGACTGGCTGTGGCATCAGTGCCATGGTCTGGGAACCACAGTGGTAGTGGATCAAGGGTTGGACTTGATGGTCTGGGAGGTCCCTTCCAACCCAGCTGATTCCGTGATTCTATGATCAAATGCAGAGGATTGTGCTGCAGTGAGAAGGCAGAGCCCAGTCCCATGAGAAATAGAAACAGAAGCTTTCTGTGTAGATGGTTATTCCCTCAAGGCTGTGGGGTATCTGGACAGGGGAAGGAGATCCTTGTGACAGTCTGAGAAGAAGATGCCCCAGCAATTGTCCTGAGAAGCTCACCAGCATGGCAGGGAATGTGCTGGCTGCTTCTCCTAGAGCCCCACTAGTCCCCAGGGTCCCTTGGCTTCTTGTGTCACTCTTCCTGAGCTGTGGAGGGGGGAAGGCTCAGAAGTGTCCTCTGGGAAATATTTTGTGTTTGGATCAGCACTATCAGCTGGCCAACCAGGAAGCACAGTTACTGAGCTGCTGGTAAGATCAGACGCTGTGGACCTTGTGTCCCTCCTCAGAGCCACTGAACTCTGTTCCTAAGCTTTGCCATGCCTGATCCTGTGTGTCTTCAGCCTGTAAAACTAAATGCAGTGCCAGACAGGTACTGAACTATTTCAGACTCTGTAAAATCCTGCAGCTGGATCTGTTGCCTTTTCCTCTGTGACTAAGGGCTTGACATGATGCCAGAATTTCAGCCCTGATTGTCTGCAACATGCGGGCGATCTATGGCAATGCAGGTTCCAACTCTGCTGTCACATTGTCCTTTTTGCGATCTGTCACAGAACAGCTGCTTCCCCAGGAGTTTTCTTGGTGGCATTGAGAAAAGGAAATTTACCCACTTTAAGAGGATCTAAAAGTTGCAGGTCAATGTTATATGTATTCAGTGTTTCTGTGTTTTTGTTGGTTTTCTTGTAAGTACCATCACCTGTCCTTGAGATCTTAATTTTTGTTAATTACAAGCATATGTTTGTCTCAAGTCACTGCTTCACTCACCTCTCCCCTCCCCTCTCCTCCTGCCTTGTTTTTGTGAACCCTCCCCGTCTGTTCAGGGTGCTTCAGGTTTAGACGGCAGGCCTGGACCACCGGTGAGTTCCATTTCTCCATTGCCCTATGTTCCTCCTCCCCAGTTCCATGATTTGTTTTGTGTCTTCCAGCCCAGTTCTAGTTTACACCAGGAATAACCTTAATTTGTTCCAAAGCAGGCTTGGGAGGGTGGCTAAACTTAGACTGGGGAGTGATGTCACACACTTGTCTTTTTTGATGCTATGAGTCTGTCTGGATCCTGGGATCACAGCTGCCTTGTTCCACTTTGCCTCAGTAACAAGATGAATGAAACCTCTGCATGGTTCCATGATGTTCTTGTTCTCCTGTCCTCTCTGTCCTGAGGGGTCTCTGTCCTGTAGTTCTCCATGGTAGCCTTGCTTGCTGCCTTTACACAACAGGAGCTCTTCAGTTTTGTCTGAGGTGTAATAACGCCGGAGCGTTCTGTCCTGTGAGCAGGAACGTTTGAGTCAGCTGCTCTGACTTCAGAACAGAACCTGAATGGCAGCTTATACACTCACTTGTTTGGGGATATTGTAGATTTAATTTTATAGATGTGCAAGGGAGACCTCAGTGTATTCCAAGACACTGAGTGATGCTGAAGTGCAGGCAATTAAGATTTCCATGATTGTATGAATTCAAGGAGAGCCTGATTTTTCTTACTTCCTTCACTGCACTGAAGTTGTGTGCTGCATGAGCTACTCCTCCACTTGTATTCTGCGGATCTTAACTTGTCTGAAAACCTCTCCTGATTCACATGAATCATCCTGCTCACATCGGAGGGGTTACTTCAGTGACTAAGGATTGCAGGCTGACATTAAAAAATGCAAACCCCTTTGCCTTAAGGCTTTTAGAAAAAGACTTCTCAAGCCTTGGTTCTTCTTAGGAGGCAGGTAATATGCCTCAAAAGTATCCCTTTATTGAGGCTCCATGATGGAAGTGTAGATCCATACCTGTGTGGTTAGCAAAGTGTGGATGGAGTTCAAGGGGTCTATAAAAGTTGGAAGTGCCCAAATCCTGGTTTTAGCCAGAAGGACTATTGCTGAACTGCTGCACTGCCCACATTGAAGATCAGCTATGGCTGATTCATTTCCCAAAGCTCCAGCAAGTTTCAGGAGCACTGGGAAAGAAGTTCGGTATGCTGGTGGGAGATGGCCCCTGTGTCAAAGGGTTAGGAACACCACTGGGTTTTCCTATTGGCACTACTGGGAGCCTGGTGGAGTGACAGGAATGGCATAGAGGGAACAGAGGGACTGAAGGGTACCCCTCAGTTCACATCTCTGCCTGTGCACCCCTGCATTCCTCGCTGCACCACGGGGTCTGTCACCTTGCATGCACAACTCACTGGCTGCCTGCCACCACATAACCGGATGCTTTCCATTTTGCTCAACTCTGCTGATTCAGGGCGGGGGGGGCAAAGGGAAAATAAGGAAATAAAGGAAAGGAGAATTGCCTAACATAATTCTAAATGGCCTTTATTCTGCTACAGCTTTCAGCCTTGTCTGGTATAAACTAGAGAGAAAGAAATCCTGTCTGTGGAGTTGGTAGAAATGCCTGCTGAAACAATTGTCAAGGAAAGCTTCAAAATTAAAAATAAGGCTCTGTACAGTGGTGCTGGTGTGATCTAACTTAGCAGTTCCCATGTTGTTCAAACTGCCTGTACCAACAACTTCAGATCACCACCAACACTGAAAGCTGTAGTGGTGCAAGGTGCCTTCCACCACCAGACTGTCCTTCCAAGCTGTGCTTTTCCTCAGGGAGCAGCGGTGTGTCCTGGCTTTAATGAGGCCCTTGAATAAAAGCATCCTGATGTGTTTTCCTTCCTACAACTGCAGGGTACTCCAGGACCAATTGGGGTTTCAGGACCAGCAGGACCAAAAGGAGAAAGGGTGAGTTTGCTTCAGAACTGACTGATGTTCTGTAACTTCTCTGCAGATGTGACAGCTCTGAGGAATAGAGGAGATCTAGGCTTTTCCAGAGATGGAACTGCCCTCTCCCTGTGCATACAAGACTCTCAGCTGGACCTCTTTGATCTTTGAGTACCTCATCCTTGGGGGTTTTAGGTGCTTTGAATTGCATCCTTTGCTTTTTCTTCTCCAGTGCTTTGCTCCCTATTTGTACTGAGTAGGAACATAGCAATTTCTACTCTTTTGTCTCCATTTCAGGGCAGTAAAGGAGATCCTGGAGTTGTGGGACCAATGGGGCCAGCAGGGCTTCCTGTAAGTATGGGCATACAAGGGATTTATCTACAGAGCCTGTACCACTGACAGCTGAAGATGCTGCAGAAATCCAGTGTTTGCAATCACAGCTGGGTTGAGTGTAGCTCCAGTTGCAAACCTTTGCTAACAGGGGAGTGACAGAAAGAGCTCAAGAGCAGTGACTCAGAGGGGGGAGGAGGAGGAAGCTGAAGGGAAATTGTTAATTCACCCTGGTCTTCAAGCTACCAAAAGAAGCTGAGTGGGGCTCCCAGGACAGGTATTTTAGTCCAAAATGCTGCTTTGGAGCACATCTGCTTTCACAGCCTGGCTGGGAGAGCCCTGTCCTGTCATTGCAGGGACAAAAGCTGCCTCCAGTGAGGTTAACAAATTCCACTGTTTGGGATTGCTTTTGGAAAAATGGGGCCAGTGTTGGAACTCTAGTGTAATGTAATCATGAAGCTGCTTTAGTGGTTAACACAAAAAAGGAAGTTTGCTGCTTTTATCAAGGACTGCCTTCTCTAAACTAGTTTGTTTTTTATCTGAAGAACCCTTAGAGGAGTAGTGCTGTTACAGCCTGGATGGTCTGATGGAGCAGAGGTTGTCTGCTGGAAAAGTTTTGTTTGTTTGTAACATAAGTGGAAAAAACCCCAAACCCCTGAGCACACATTTTTCTTTTTGAGTGGGAAAACAGTGGGACCTACTTGTTTTAAAATATTTTATGTTGATGCATTTCAGGGTTTACAAGGCCTGCCTGGTGACAAAGGAATCCGGGTAAGTTACCAGGCAAACTTCTTGTACTTAATTACTAACACCTTTACACAGGGACAGCCCAGTTAACTCTGAGCACCTCTAGTAGCCAGCATGTGTTTGTCTGCTAGACCTTCACACAAGTGACTTTGCATACCTGGATTTTAGAAGGTGATACCTGTAGCTTGTCCCATCACCTGGGACATTGTGGCACATCTGTCTGAAGGCTGAAGGAGGGATTTTCTAGTGTGTTCATTGCTGTCACAGCTCTGTTCTCACCGAAGCATGGGACTTCATGTGTAGTTCAGTTAGGCCAGTGTGGTGTGCTTTAGGAAATCCTACTTATCTACTTACTGATGTGTGTGAATTCCCGTGAGAATTAGCTGAGGTGCAGCCACAAATCTTATTTTGGTACTTTTAAATTCCCCCTGAAGCATGAAAAAGAAGGTTGTCCTCTAGCAAACACTCCTCCAGAGAATTTGGAAGATGGAAATTTGGAAAAGATAAATTAAATTTGCCTGCCTTAAAGAGTCAGACATGAAATCTCTTCAGGGATTACCCTGAATAGATAGATATGATGGTGAAGAGTTGGGTCAAAACCAGTAACATGAATGGCAGCCTTTCCATTGTACCACCCGTGTTAATAGAAAGATAAATATTACCAAGAAGTGTATGTTGAGAAGCTCCTTCTTTTTCATCAGGTTTTCTTGCCTGTTAAAGCTCTGAATCTTTTTGATAAAGACACTTGAGAGCTATAGTTGAATATAATTTATATTTAGAAATACAAATGCCTTCTGGATTCGAGTTTTTGTAGGATAACAATTGTCTTAATGTCAAGCAGTTCAATATAGTACAAGTGTGTGTACTCACACAACTCTTCATATGACTCTGGTATCACCTGAATTTATCTGAAAACGTAAATTTTGATAGTGCATGTGCCCATGTGGTGATTTCATTATATGGGTTTGCTTTTGATACATAGTGAGTCCTCCATCTGCAATGGATCTCTGACCTTACTTTGCACAGAAAGGGCAGTTTTGTAAAGAAGCAGCCAACTGGCATCTTAAACTAGGGGAGAAAGGTTCAAGGGAACCCCAAAGTTCTCCCCTTTTTTAATCATTGCATTTCTGGCTTTGCTTCTTAACTTCCTCTTCCCTAACATGTGTTTTGTTTTGTTTTGTTTCATTTGTGTGGCTTCTAAACAAAAAGTAACTTTTAATTCCTAGACTTTTTCAGTTGGTTTTTAAACTGGGTGTCTCAGTTACAGCAGGATCTGTCATTAGCTGTAGATGGAATTTTTCTGAGCTCTGGCATAAAAACAAGTGAAACTGGGAGAAATTGCAACTCCTTGTAGAGGATGAGTTTGAAAGCACGAGTGGGAGGTTGTGCTGGCCCCTTCAAATGTGCATGCACTTTGCATCACTGCAACCCATAATTTGCAATGATGAAAAAGTGTGAGAAACTTGAGAGTGTAAATGGGCAAGTGTGATATTTTAGCAGATGGGATCCTAGAAAATACCCCTTTTCCCACTGAGTAGAGGGGATTCCCCTTACTCCTCCAAAAGTCCCAGGCAATTTGCCAAAATCCTGCCTGTTCCTTTAGGCAGAGCAGGGCTCTTTAAACTCCAGAAATGTTCCTGCTACCCTCTGCTCCGAGTGGGAGATGAGCGTAGCCGTGCCTCGGGCTGTGGTTGTGCCCTGGGTAGGGGTGGGAACAGGCAGAGTTTTGTGTAACCCAGCTGAAAAAGTGGGACCCCTGAACTCATGCTGCCAACCTGATGCCTTCACTCTTATTTTAATGCGTGTGGTTTTTTTTTTTCTTGTGTGTATGTGCCTCTTCCTTGCTCCTCCAGGTCCACCTTTGTCCCCTTTATCCCTCCGTCCTGTTCCGCCTTTCTTCCTGGTTCCTTCCTCCTTCCTCCAGAGCAACCCATGGCGCACTTTTCCTGGATTATCCTCTCCATTCCTGCTCTTGGCTCTGGGTGACTTCTCCTCATTGCCTCTCCTCTCCCATCCATTTCTCTTGCTTTGGGTTTAATGCCTTTTTTTTTTTTTTCCCCAAGAAACAGCATCCCATGCTGTCTGACTTTATCCCTTAATTCCTTAAGTGCTCGCTACAAGTTCAGAGTTCAGTTCCCTGTGCAGCAGCTCCTTCCCCTGTTTCATGCTCAGCAGCTCTGAGGATTTTGTGTTATACAGAAAGATTTGGTATAGATGTAACTGGCAAATACCATGCTATACCCTTGTGCTGCCAGGTAAGAGGGTCAGGGAGCAGCTGCTGCCCTGTGGCTGTGCTAGTCCCTGGTCTAACAGGTTTTTTGGGAGAACACCACTCAGAGCATCCTAAGGGGCATCCAGGTTGTATGGACTCTCAGGGCTGAGTACTTCCTTTATTCCCTGGCAGAGAGTTCTCTGAGTGAGACTTTCATTAAGAATGAGAATTCAGAGTGGTAAGAAAAGCATCTTAGTGCCATCCCCGAGCTGGAGTGGCAGAGGAGGGACCTTCCCAGCCAGCTGCAGATTGAGATGGGGTGGCACACTGCTGGCCAGAGGGGTGTTTGCCCATCCTGTGTGTCTGGGGTCAGCATGTTCCCTGATGTACCTCTCTCTGGAGTGTGGGAAGCCCCAAGAAGTCCTCTGATGATCCCTTTGATGCTGAGCCCTCCCAGTCTGTCAATGTGGGACTGCAGCCACAGCCAGTGTGTTTATGCAGCTCAGTTCCAGCTCAGCAGCTTTTCACTTAACATCTCAAATGGAGATTTTTCTTCTTTTAAAATGTTTCCTAAATGTTTATCTTTTTTTTAAACTGTCGCTGACATTTATTTGAAATGGATGATCCTAAAGCTTTTGTGTATTCTTTTTTTCTCGGACTAAACTATTATTTACAGGGGGAGAGGGGCAAGAAAGGCTCTAGAGGGTCTAAAGGGGATAAGGGAGACCAAGGAGCACCTGGATTAGATGCACCCTGTCCGTTGGTATGTTCTGTTTCATCAAATGTATTGTTTTAAGATGTGTTGATGGGGAAGACAGAAGGAAATCATAACATAAATAGTGGTCTTGCAAAAGTACAACACTTGGATAAGGCCTGGCTGGGTTCCCACCTCAGCCTGTGGCAAAGCTGCTTTCTCCAGGGGGAGAACCCCTGATCTGCTGAGTGACCACAGTTATGTTCCTTCCTCTTCCAGAGCCCACTGAGGTTTGGGGTACATGGGGGTGTCCCATGTGCTGGAAACCCAGGGCTTTCTCCTTTGTGGATAGAGCCCTGTCTCCTTTGCTGCCAGTTGCAGCTCTTCTCTGAGATGGTCAGTGTGATCCTGTCTACGAGATGGCAAAACTGGAATGCTGGTTCCCCTGCCTCGGAATAACGGCCAGCTGATGGGACGGCCTGAGAGCACACGGGGCACTTGAGCTGCAGCACCCAGAGGAAAAACAAATCTCACTTATCCTAAATGGGATGTGTGTCTGTCAAAACAGATTGGCTATAAATCTAGGCAAATTAATGAATATAGGAATATGTGTACACTTTTATCTAAACTCATATGCTGCAGCAAATTCTGCCAAAAATCTGTATCAGTGCCACAAATCCCAGGAGTACCTGTGGATCACGCAGCTAGAAATCCAGCTGCTGGGTTTCCTAGTGAGGATCAGAGGAAGGGACGATTCTGAAACTGAGGAAACGCCATTCCCATCCTCTCAGCTTCAGCTCAGAGAAGCATCTCCTGGCTCACAGATCATGGAAAACCCAAAAGGAAACTGCTGGTGCTGCTGATTATCTAAGTGTGCAGACAGCCGTGTGCTGGGTGTGCAGCAGAGTGCCCTGTGAGGGTCCCGGTGGGGGCTCGGCCGCCCCCCGTGACACGGAGCTGGCAGTGACTGAAATAACAACAGTGGTTGATTTCATGAACAGGGTCTCCGAGGTTTTAAAGGCGAGAAGGGTGAGCCGGGGTTACCTGGGCTGGACGGCCTGGATGCCCCATGCCCATTGGTATGGCCTACCTTCCCTTTCCTGCATGCTCGTTTGCTTTTTGGGTCTTGGGTGCTATTTCTGATACCTCCAAATAGCTGCATGCCCTAGAAACACCTGGCAGCTCCTTCCTTACCTGTCTCCATCCTCCCTTCCTCACATTGCTGCTGTTAGAACCAGGCCCTTCCCTTCATGCTGTGATTCCCAGCTGCTGCCAGCACTACTTTGTGGCATGAGGAAAAACAGTGGGAATGCAGATTTATTTACAACTGCTTCACTTCTTCCTTTGCCTTCCCTTTGGCAACTTCCACTAAATCAGCCTATGCAGACCCAGCTCTGCACTGGCTTTGCTTCCTTGCGAGGAGCTGTGATGCTCGTGTCCTTCATTAACTCTAAGTGCTTGTGTGTGGTAGGCACGGCCTGATGTGGCTCTGTATTGCCTCAGTCACCCCCTACAATAAGATGACTGAAAATAATAGTTATCCTGTTAGCAAGCCCATGTGAAACATATTAACGGGACACTTAGCCTCCCTGCGAGATAATTCCTATTTATGACTCTCCCCAGAAGTCCAAATTGTACTCATAGTGGCAAAAAAACTTGCGTGTTTCCCAACATCCAACTTAAGTCATAAAATGATTATTGTACTAGTGCCTGATCTAGCCCAAGTGCTGTAAGTCAAAGGTCTTCAGGAACACTTAATCTCAACTGATTTCAAAGTGTCCCCCTAAACATCACCCATTTATTAATTTTCTCTGAGATTTTCTGGAGATGTGTCGTTCAGGTGAGGTTTTTGCTCCCTACAACAGTCTCAACATCTCCATGATACACAGAAACTACTGCCCTTCTGGCCTACTTGGCATGACAAAGTTTGCTTGAGGATGGTCCGTCTAAGCTCCCTTAAGGATGTTTGATGCCATTTACAAGGGATGGAAGGTCTGTTAGTTCAGCTAGCTGGAAAAATGCTCCCAAAGCAAAAAGCCACATTTAGTTTGGAAGGTTTTCTTAGTTCTCCCGGGGAGAAAAAAAAGCTGTGAAATTGCCATTAAAAGCCTTTGTTATTTGAGCTTTGTGAAGAGCTAACCAGTTTTCCTCCCACCACCCCCTCCATTGGGCACTGCTGTGTCCTCTTTGGAGCATTGACTCTAGCAGTGGCCACTGGTGAAGTCTCAGTTGCTGCTCTGTAAATTCTGGGTAGTAGAAAGAAACTTCTGCCAGTCCCACAGGTGAAACCAGACCTGCCCAGAAAGGAGGAAAACCACAGAGCCATGTGTTCTGCCTCCTGGTGGTCATAGCCAGGTTTCTATGGAGTAAGTTTTGGCTGAGTAAGGCACCTGATTCCCAATCCCTGTAAGGATTCCACGGGTGCCTGGCAGACCACCCCTCTGTTTGTGTCACTGCTCCCCATGAGGATTCACCCCACATGGCCATGTTGGAACACACACTTCTTGTCATTCCTATTTTTGTTAAGGGAAACTTGCCAGAAAATCTGATGAAATACAGATGCCATTATTTTTTTATATATAGTGTTCTGGCATGCGAGCTAGCTTGGGAACGTGAATAAGCATGTTTTTGGATCCAACTAGGTTAAAAGCTTAGCATCCAGCTGACACATCCACGTATGTAACTTATGGAGGCTGTGAACTAACGCTTTGCACATCTGAGATATGTGGAAGGAGATCCTTGATGCTAATACGCATGTCACGTTTCCGTTCTCAGCACATTCGCCTGCAACAAACACTTCCTCGTGACCCTGGTCTTCCTTTGATCCCTAAGCTGTAACTCCCTGGCCTCCCATTCCTTCATACACCTAACTTCCCATCTCCTCCTGCGCTGCACTACACCAGTCATTCTTACCACCATCAGTGTACCAATGGGAACACCGCAATATGCCCAGTAATTAACTGGTAACTCCATATTTCCACATGGGGAGGGAAGAGGAGGAGACAGCACACGGAGACCACAGTCCAAAAAATGCATTTGAAAAGCAATATTGTTGTGGCAATGTTCAGTTCATCAGGCCCCTGAAAGTGCATCTCTGTTAAATAGTTTGTTTCTCAGTATACTACTGTGCATTTGCTTTTCTGTTTGTATTGGTTTTGGTTTTCCTGGGGAAGAGTGAGATAGCCTATAAATGGGCCACATGGACACAGCACAGGTGTTTGATTTCTCATGTCAGAGATGTATCTCCTTACCTCTGACTTCACCTCCTGCTCAAGAGCACCTTAGCACTGACATAACATCCTGTTTTCTCCTGTCAAACAGGGCTTCACAGAGATGATATGAATGGCAGCCACTCACAAAAGCCTTTCCCAACCATGGGGTCTCCATCTTTTAGTAGCACGGCCCTTAAAGTGTCCAACCTTCTTCAACATTAAACAAAAATTAAAAAATAATAATGACAATAACACACCCCCCTGGGGCTGTGCAGCCCAAGACATTGGGGTTGCAGAGATGCTGGGGAATATTCACGGAAATCCCACTGCTGTTATTGAAGCCCAAGACCCTTTTCAGGGAGTCAGCTGAGACATCCTGAACCAGCACAGGCACTGCCCAGCTGCTTGCCTTCTTAATTTCTCTGGAGTGGGATCTCCTCAGAGGCAAGAGGGGACAGCTGGGCAGGATCTCACATGACAAAGCAAACCCTTTAGCAAACAGGGCAGAAAGGAAATGGAGGTTTTTTATAGACCTTCCTCAGGATCAGAGGTTAGTGCTGACTCTGGGGTTTGCTTATAACCTCAGCACTACAGAGCCAAGCATTAGGACACAGACCCACCACCTCGCACTTTCCACTGCCTTCCTTCCTCCTTCCTTCACGGAAGCCTGGATAAACTATTCCTTGAGGAAGAACGAGAACAAGCCTACAGATCTCATGTGCGTAAGTCCCTTGCATAGCCTGAGGCCTCTGCCCTCTTCAGCCCCAGCCCTTGCTTCAGGTTCTTTGAGCCAGAAGTCCAGGTCACTCCAAAAGGCTGAGGAATATCTCAGACTATTCCTCCAGCCCTGATTCACACTGTTTGTTGCAGCTGTTATAGTTAACCCACGCCTTTTTTCCTCCATCTCTGCCCTACTGTCTGTGTCTAAACTGCTATTTCATCCATCTCTTTTTCAGGGGGAAGATGGGCTTCCAGTTCAAGGCTGCTGGAATAAGGTAAAATAATCTTGGAAATGCTGCTGTGCTGAGTTGGCAGTGCCGTGTGTTCTGCTAGTGTTTTCCAATGAGTCTGGTTAAGAGCAAAAGAGGTGTGGAGGCGTGGATGGGATTTCCAGGACTGTACCCCTGTGCTGGTTTAAAGGTAAACTGGCAGGGGAAATGAACTCAACTCAAAGGAGAGATTATAAATCAGAATAACAATTTAATAAAATACTGCAATAACTACGATTATACAGACAAACAGTTGGTTTTAACCCACAAAACCCAAATGTATAACCCAGCACCCTGGGGCATGAACAGAGTGGTGTTCGTTGGGCCCCCTGAGTCCAAAGTGAAAGGAGAGGGAAAAACCTGTTGGTGGGGGTGCTGTTGCAGTCTGGTCAAGCGTGGTGATTGCAGTCCAGTTGAGTGGTGATCTGCAGTCTTCCTCTGGATCCCACGAGTGGTTAAAAGAGTCCCAAGACTCCAAGATTATATATCCTCCAGTTCAGGCAGGAATGCCCAGTACATCCCTCAGGGCGGGGAGTTCCACAATGGGTGTGAGGACAGGAGCATCCTCCTGTCTCGCAGGCCTCTTAACACCCAGTTTATAGCCTGAGGAGTCACGGCTGCTCTGGGCAGGTGGTGTAAATGGTCTATTGATAACAGTTTCTGGGAGATGGCATGGAAGGCTCTAGAATACACAGTTTTGGGTTACACCCATACAGTGATGAACTGGTCCCAGCTGTTCTAACTAGGACAACCCCTGAAAAGCAGCAACCAAAACTCCTCCTTGTTTGCGTATCACGGTACAGCTCTATCTGCTACAAAGGAGAGAACTATATGTGTGGCCTTTGAGCTGCCTGGCCCCAAAGTGCTCTAATCCTTGCACAAAGATGAGATTTCCACATGGATTCCCTCAGACCCCCTGGGGTCTGGCCCACCTTCAGCACCTGTTGTGGGTGTAAATGCCAGGTCCTCAAGCTGCAATGGTGGGAAGATGGTGGAGGCAGAGTGAGCCCAAGCTGAACCTCCCGCCCTCACTCAGGGAAGTGGGAAGGATCCCTGCTGAGATTCCCATTGCTCTTCCTCCTGGAGCCAGCTTCCCTAATGCTGTCCTTCCCTCCACGCCTTGTGAGCTGGCATTAACACTTGGTATTGAGTTGTCACTAACACTCGTTTGTGTTTTCTTTTGCAGTGATGATTCTAACCTGGACTGGCCTGTGTGTGTTACTGTACATAGGATATTTATTTTTATACAGTGTTCTTCTCCAAAATGCCAAAAGTTATGCATTTTTACAAATTATCAAAAAGCCGCATATTTTTTTGTACAGAAAATACTAGATTTTTTCCCCCCTGTTTGTCAGTTCTCCGTATGATTCTATGTCTGCATTTTGCTTGTTTTGTCATGGAGTACAGCTGTAATATTTACATGATACTTGTGCACACATGATGAATATAGGAACTTAATAAATTATTGCATTAAAGATGCCCGAAGGAACTGCCCTGTATAGATTTAAAGGTCATTTTCATTTTCCAAGCTGGGTCAATCAAGAATATTTCAAAATATTATGTATTTTTTATTAAAGTGAAATATAAACAGTTTTGTTGCGACTGAATTAAAGTGTTGCTGAAAAACCTACTGGTAGTCACCGTGCACTGGGAACGTAAAGACTCCATGATTTATAATTATCCTCCTATGGGCTGGAATAACGCTCATGACAATGAGCCCTGGCTGGCAAGAAATTCTAACCCCTTTCTAAATTGTAGGCGTGCAAGTAGCTCAGTGAAAACCTCATTTAAAATTAAGCATAACGCAGCATTCCTCGATGATATCCTAATGAATGCTTGTTAGAGAAATCAATCCACGTGGCTTTTCAAAACATTAACCAAAGGTCACATGCAGATTTGCAGTGTGCCATTACAATTTGCATCTGTACATCTTAATTATCCGTCCTGACCTACCCTTGTTGATGTCTCAAGTCTAAACTACCCAGAAAGGAAAGTACTGCCAGGCTAAAGTGACTATTGCAATATGCTTTCCTTAGAAAACGAGTGGAAGCCTAAATCCATTCCCTAAAACATGTCCACTGGCATTGGCCCTTCACGTAGGGGGAAGGGCAGTGGGCAACCCGGGAGATTCAGGGGGAAGCCACCATGTTTAACGATCCCAAGGGAGAAACGTGAGTGGTGGTTCATTAGTGAGCCTGATCCACTCAAGTCCTGCTCTTTGCATGATGCTGCCACTGAGACAGGAGTTGGCCTTCTCCTGGCTGCAGCTGTGCCAGCTGGAGTGGTCCCCACCACCACCCCTTCTGTACTCGGCTACGCTGCTCAATTATTCATCTGTTCATAAACCGTTCGTTAGTTATTTTCCAGATGATTCCATACAGTCTTTTAGCACCATCAGAGTCAAGTGACGGGGTATAAGGGATGAACTTCCCTGGTACACAGGGACTGCCCAAGGAACCCAGTGCAGCCCCTGACTGCTGCAACCCATCTGTCACCTCACCCTTTCAGAAATTTATTGAATTTCATCTAAAAACCAGTGAGGTCCCCTCCCTCCCCACCCCGCAGGCTGTTCCGACTCAAGTGCTCTCGCGGTTAGGAAACTCCTTGCAACTTTCAACCTAAACTAATTCATGGTATTTACAGCCATTTCTTCTCGTGCCAACATTGTCTTTGGGATGGAACTTTTCCATGCATGATGTTTTCGTGAGATGCTTGGGGTTCTGGAGCTGAAATGGCACAGAAGGAAAATGAACCACAGAGCCATGAGGGATTCTTGTTGGTTTTCTCAGTAATAGCTATCATTAATATAAGCCCCAGCTCCCTGTTACAAGGCTTTGCAGCTGTGGAGCTGAGCTAATTGGAACAGCCAGTGTTCCAGTCGTGTTTTAATTGCTCACCTGTTAAACAAGGCAATTCCTAAAGACCCAGATGGGTACACTGGGGGTACTTTGGGTTTGGGAGTTCGTAGCAGCAGTGAATTTCTACTCTGATCTTGAAGCATTCAGCTGCAAGGTAGAAGGTTTGAATGCTTCACCCCTTCTAAAAATGCTGGCTATCCTTAATCCTCGACAACTTACAGATCCCTAGGAGAATGTGCCAATGCTTCCTGTCCTCTTTGGTCTCTGTAGAGTGTTTTTGTTTTGTAGCTGGTATTTGTGATTGCACTGCATGGGGTTGTTGTTGCTTGGTTTTATCTGATCCAAAAGCAAAGTGCACATCTGTAACCTTGCCCTGGCACAGCTACTGAAAGATCAAGGACTTCTGAGGTGATACTGTACCTGTTTTATTTCTTGAGCTGTTTTTTGACTGATACATTTGTGAGAAAGCTCTTGCCTGAGGTGCAGGAGGCCTTGAAATGTAGTTGCCAGAACTCTTGAAAGTACCTGACTTGGGTCAGCAAAGACTTACCTGTTTCTGGGGGAAATGTGTAAGGCACCCACTCACCCGTCCTAAAGGCGGGAACATGGTGACAAATGTTCCCTGTGGTTGCTGCAGCCACAGCCTGGGATTTTAACTGAAGTAGATGAGTGAACATTTTGGATTGCTCTTCCTACAGCCCCCGTACTAACACAATCCCATCAGCCACTGGGATAGACCGAGGGTCAGTGACACCACACTGATCCGCTGCTCTTCCCAAACCTGAGCACTTTGCATGTCAAGAGAAACCCAAACGGTGGCAGCGGGGTTTGCACCACCCTGAGTGTGACAGTTTCCTTTCAGGGTCTGTCCCTACTAAAACCTGTAACCTGATTACTGTTGATTCTGCCTGGCTGTTTTCACATGAAACACTTTGTCTGCCACTTCAAGGGTCAAACTCCTTGGCTGATAGCCAGAAAGTGAGTCTGAGGGTGGAGAAGCTTGAGAAATGGCAGCAGAGTGAAAGGAGAAGGAGGACCTTCCTGAAGATTTGCTGGAGATGTTTTGCAAGTTGCCTCCCTGGAGCCTGGGAAGAGTTGTTGAGCTGCGCACCAGGAATGTGCCTGCTTGGGGCTGCGGGAGCTCGGCATGCCAGCGCTTTCTGCTTTGCTCTCCCTTCTCCCAGAGGCCAGAGGCAGGGGTCGAAAATGACACCATTTATATTCTTTTCCTTTGGTCATTTTCACTTCATTCGACTTTTGTGGTCAGACTCTTCAGATGAAGAATTAGGCTCGTTTTCCAGCAGCGGCTGCATAAATGAGTGCAAGACATAGACAATATTTCTGGGGTGGGGGGGGATCCTTTGATCTGAGAGAAATCTTTCTTGAACGGTTCTCTTTAGGAGAAGCAGAGAACCCCCTGTGTTCAGCTCAGAGTGCTGCTCAGAGAGGACACGATCACACTTTTTGCTTTTGTTTCTGGTTACCAGGTGACAGACTTCCACCTGTATATCACTGATGATTCCATCTTTAACCTTTTCATCACAAACTTTCTTCTCCTGTGAAATTATGAGGAAATGACATTGTTTTTTGGGTATTTTTTTTAACTGCTCTGGATTTTGAAGGCGTGAACTGTGTGTTCAAAGGAGGCAATTGTGGAGTGTGGAAAAAGTCTGGTTTCACTGACTAATTCCTTTGCTTCCTGTACTTGTGCTTTGGTCTCCACTGCACACACTGGATGTACTTTGTCTGGAGCCCTCCGGAAATGTTTTCTGCTGGCCCATTAAGGCCCTTTTGTGGGTATCTCTCTGCAGACGTACTTCCAGATGGAAAATAAGGATCACAGAGGTTCAATTCCACTGTTACATGTTTTAATACATTCACTGAAGGGAAATAAAGATTTGGCCAAGTACTGAGGGCTTCGGAGGATGTTTCCCAGCTGCCTGAAGGGCAGAATATGCAATCCTGGATACCTCCTACCAACTGCAAACCTGGCATCCCTTCCTCAGCCCCTGCTGCTGAAGATTAAATTCTGTTCACATGTAAGCTCTAGTGTCTTGCCACCACAGCTCTTGCAATTTATTAAAAAACCCCCAAACCTAAAATAAATAATTAAGTATGTATCTTATGAACATGACTCATTGCTACTTCCCTGAGTGCATTGGGAATCCCGTTTGCCCAAGCACTAAAACACACATTTAACTTTGAGCCTGTGATTCCCGCTGGCCTAAATGATGCCATTTGCATACTGAAGTACTCTGGTGAGCCAGGGTCATTGTTATTAGAGCTAATGAATGATGTTATCTGAGTCATTAGGCAGAATTAAACGATAAGCAATTCATGTTACAGTTCAGAAAGAAAGAGCTGATTTCAGGCTCAAAGGGATGTATTTAAACCGGAGCAATCCCATATTCGAACGCCCTTTGTTAGCACTGGAATCATCCTGACCCTCTGATAAGGACACCTGTACCTGACACCCACCTCCTCCTGCCAACGCACAGGAAGTCTACTGTTAAAATAATTCCAGGTTTACAAAGATTGGGGGGAAAGTCCTACTTTCAGTTTCATCTGAAGAATTGCAGGGTTTTTTCTTAAAGCTTCTAACAGATGTATTTAGTGCATAGAGTAACAGGGGAAGAAAGTGTTTCAGTTAGGAACTAGACTGGTGGAAAGGTTAATTTATTTTATTTGTATTTTTTTATTTTTACTTTTTCGGGGGGGGGAGGGGGTTGGAGGGAGAACCTGACCAGAACTGCAGGCGGTAGGTGTGCTTTTTTCCTTCTTTTTTATTGAAAACATTTATATATATAATTTGATAATGTTACTTTTACTGTTCTTTTTATTAATGATTTTTGGGGGCAATTTGTTTGCTCTGTTGTGTTTTCTTCTAGTTATATTTTTAATGGGCTTTTAGAATAAGTGTGTAAAAGTTCCTCACCAAAAACATCCTAAGGACATTTCTATCGTCTTTTTTTTTTTTTTTTTCTCCCTAAGTTCAGTAGTAAAATGGTGCTTTCCACAGGCAAACCAGTTTTCAGTGGGGATAAACATACTCCCACAGGCCACACCGAGGCACCAGGTAGCAGTGACCTCTCCCAGACAAAACAGCTCTCTCCACACTCTCCATTTACATTTACAAAGATGAAAAGGGCTATGTGAGGGACCAGCCGACTGGAAATGGTCCCTTCCCACCTCGGGGGTCTGTCGGGAGGCAGCTGGTCTAGCACGAGCCGCTGTGTCCCCTTCAGCTGCATTCTACAGCTGGGCTAGAAAGCTCGTTAAAATTAAATTAAAAAGTCACGTTTATTTGAAGATGGCAAGTTCTTGGAGGGTACCTGCTACGGTATTGCTGTCTCTTGTTATTGTTTTCCCTCCTCGGAATCCAGCAACACACTCAGGCTGAAGCTTAGCTTTAGGCTGTGCTTACCCTGAGCCTATCTGCAAATGCTTCACTGGATGAGGGTTTCCCCTTCTTTTCCATATTTTTTTGTGGTTTTTTTTCCCCCTTCTCTTGTTTGTGTCCCTATTGCTTCCAGATGTTTCTGTCCTGGACAAAGTAGTTTCCCCCCCACACACACATTTTCAGAAAATCTCTGTTGGTCACATTTTGATCATTTTCCACTCACTTCTATTATCAATCCTTCCTGCTATCCTTCTGCCCTCCGTGTAGGCCTGCTTTGTTAAACATTTCGATCTGATGAGAACATCATGGCAAAACATGAATTAAGATTGTAGATGTTTGTTGATATTTCTTAAGAGTTGACTGTAAAGCTTCTACTGTTTAAAACACACGGCAACAAAACCAGTGTAGCTTTGTAGCTTTCTTATGATCTTTGTTTGTTTTTTTTTAACAGACTCATTCTGAGTCCGAATATTGCAAAATTTTTTTTCACGAAAAACCTGCTAAACTTTTGTTTTTCCTGCAAAACGTGAGTTTGTTGAACTGCTGTTGCAAGGTTTAGTAGGTAAGACATTATTGACAGGTATGAGAGGACTGGTTGTGGAGCCTGTGGAGTGCAGCTTACACGCTTGCTTTCCATTGTACACCGTTTGTCGGTCTGTTGTCTCTGGTGGGGGTTTGCTGGGAGTGTGAAATTCCATTTTGTGATAATTCCACTGGGGTTTTTTTTCCACATTTGTGTTTCAAAGTGTTGCTTCAGTAAATCTTCCCTTTTGCTCTCCTGCAAAGATTTGCATTTACTCTGATGTTGCACCCTGCCAGCAGTGCCACAGACCGAGCAGTTTCACCTGTTTTTTGAGCCTTCCAAAGGAAGTGTGTCATCTTCCTAAACTCCACAGCCTTTTCTGCAGTGGGTTGATATCCATGAAAAGGAGAGAGGCAGCAGGCCATCATAAGGAGACTCCTTCTCCGAGCCTCGTCCCTCACCATTCACTCACGACCTGCCCCGTTACCACTCCCTTCGCTGTGTTATTCCTTGTTCTCCCTCACCAGTCAAAGGCAGAGAAAACATTGTCATGGTCATGTTCAGCCCAGCCCCAGAAGGACTGAGATGACCCCCTGGATGCGGGGAGGAACCATTGCTGCAGACGTTGGGCAGTGCAGGGACTGGAGGGAGTTCCTGATCCTGGGGGATGGCCTGCAGGTGTCATGGGCTCTCCCACTGGCAGTGCCCAAGTTCCAGGCCACACTCCCACTGTGTGTGTGGAGATATTGCTCCTGATGCCCTGGCTTGCGGGAGTGTCCCCCATCCAGGGCAGTTTGCTTCACCAAGAAGTCAAGCTGTTGTCCCCTTGACAGGGTCCTCAGAGCAATGGAAAACCCCTCCCTGACTCCACCTAGAATGCTTGTGTCATTGGCACTGCTCCTGTTTCTCATCTGTACATCAGCTGGACACCAAATTGACCTAATCCCTGCAGGAGAATGATTTCTGAAGCAACTTTATGTTGTTACATATCTGGTTTCCTTGAATTTTACAACAGAGATTTTACTTTCGTTTTCCCTTTGGTGGCATAGACTGTAGAATATTTATTATAGCTGTAGTAAAGTGATGATTTATGAGTAGACCTTGACAGGGCATTGTTTCTGTGTTTCTCTTACAAACACTGATTAATTAAGATGTTTAAATCTGAATACACTTTTTACACTTTTTTTTTTGTTTTTACATTGAACTTTTCAGCCTATGTATTGAATATCCAATGTTATTTGGCATTCATTAATGTGTGTGCTGTGTATACTTTGTGATACCAGGAATTTTTACTGTCATTGTGCTGTTTCTAAGACATTGTTTCAACTCCTTTTGACATAGTTTAGCTATTTGGAATTTTTTGGCCTTCCAGACAATTCTACACTAAGTAATTGCTAGAATGAAGAGAACAAAGGGCTGTTCTTTCCCACAAGCTTTTCAACCTCAGCAGGAGCTTCTTCAGCCAAAATGAGCTTTTGATTTTCTTCTTTCACTTTTTCCTGGTTAATATGACAACATTCTTTTGTTTTGGTTTTCAATCCTGGGAATTCTGAATTCCATATTGGCCATTTCTAGCAATATTTTAGAAAAACAGAGATAGCTGTGCCATAAGGAGTTACTGATCATAACAGAATTGAAATACTGTAACTATTTTGGGGTTGTTAGTAAGTATTTTTTCCACTATTAAGTTTTTAAGCAAATCTTTTCACAGTGTGATAAAATATTAAAAAGACACTAAAGGACTAAGCACTCAACATGAGGAAAGGGATTCAGGTAAATGATTTCCATCCATATGAATGAAAAATAGCTTAGGAATTTTAATGTCAGAACAAATGCTGGGCTTCAGTTACCCATTTCCTGTGTCCATTAATTAATCCAGTGATTTCAATGAAACCACACCTGGCCTGGAAACTAAGGGCACACTTACAGGACTCACTGAATCACTCCTCAGTAGAGTGATTTATCAGATAAAGAAACTAGTGCTGATGTTGTTCAGAGGTGCTGGTTTACACTGCGATAAAAACTGCTCTGCAGAGCTGTATGTTGCTATTTTAAATACCTCAGCCTAGTAATGACATCGGGAGAACAAAGATTCCAGGAGCAAGTTAGTTTGGGGAACGGACTTTTGGAAAATCAAAGGAGGGCTAAAAAACAAGCAGGAGGCAATGAAAAATGTCTCTGGCTGGGTAGTTGTTGTAATGGTAAACATAATATGTGAAGTGTCATCCTATTGTTTTCCAAGAGGAGCCTGATGAATTGCCCGTGCCTTCTGTTGAAGCTTTACTCCTTTGTGTCAATGTTTTAGTGAGGTTTCTGTTTTAATTTATAAATTAAATACATACATACATATTCCAGTACAGTCTGCATTTGTTACCTGTGATGTACATACCTTTTTCTCCCTTTTATAAAAATCCCTGTTTATGTACAACTAGTTTCTGTCTTTTGTAAATGACACCACATGCAGATCATAATCCATAAATGCACATACAGGTGAATTCACTTCCCATTTGGGGTTTTAGGCTCATCTCCTGAGACAACCGCGCCATCTGCTGTTTGCCATCAGGCCCGGGAACTATGGAACTCGGTGGGAAACGTCAACCGATTTAGCAGGGCAGAATTCTCCAAAGTACTGTTGTCACTATGAAACTGGACAGCTGGAGAGAGGACAGAGTCCTTCCCAGTGCCTGGGCAAAGGGAAAGGCAGCAACCCCAGCTGAGACACAGTGCTGGACACTGGGGAATGTGCTTGGGAGAAAGGCAGTCTGAGCCCTCCTATGGCATGAACAGCTTTACTGGAGCCCACTCTTACAGTGTTAATTAATCAGTCATAAAACACAAAGCCACACTAATTGTGGAACTGAGAGGGCAAGGGCAAAGAGGGGAGAGAGGGAAGACCAGAGGAAAGTAGAGACTGACTCTCTAGTCATGCCCACTCTAAAATGATCATAATTATCAGCCCTGGGTATTGTCTGTCTTTCCTCAAAGCAGACAGAACCAAAGAGAAGGTGTCCATCCATCTCTCCGTTGCCCTCAGCTTAGGTGTACATCCTCTCCCTCCCCTCCTGCTCTCCTGTGTGCCCGGCTGTGTATCTGTGTGAGCCCAGATCACAGTGGTGGTTCCTTGGAATGAAAGCCATGTGCTGAATGACCATTAGCTCCTGAGCAGACAGCAAAAGTGTGTGCTTTGCTCCTGACCTCCTCTGGGTACAGATACAGTGGGCCTTGGAGCGTAAGGCAAAACCCTCAAGGATCTGGATGTTTAGCAGTGATTGATGCATCAAGTTATTTAGGAAAACGGACATGTTTCGATGCTCCAGCTTGGAATGGAGAATGTGTTTGAAACTTATGGCTTTTACCATTCCTGAAGGCTTCAAGGTCACTCTTGCTTTATAAAAATGATGGCTCCTGGATGTGTATTGCTGTACCCTGGGAGAGTAGTGAAACCTTGCACTGGTGCAATAAATAAACATTCTGGAGGTTTGCTGTGTGCTGCCTCAGACCCAAGGGTAGGCTTGTTTCAAGGCATTTTCATTTATTTAGATGTCACAGTTGAGATTTTTTTTCCCCCCCCCTAAGGGCTCTGCAGTTAGCAGGAAAAGTAGTTAATGAAGTAAATTGTCTTGTTTTAAATCAAACTCAGGATCAATTATGAAAGCAGACAAACAAGCAGTGCTGTGCAGTCCTGACCTGTGAAGCTTCTCCGAAAAGAACTTGGAGCTTAATGGTCCCATCCAAGGAGAGGATGTGCTTGTTTGTGCCACCAGAGGAGAAAGGAAATGTGTGTCACTGCTCCAAACTGCACCAAAGAGTGTAACTGCGAGGGGACAGACATCTCTGCTGGCACAGAAAAATCAATCAGATATAAGACCCCTTTGCAACAACTGTGAGAAGTGGGAAATATGACATATTTCGTATGTGAAATGCCAGTTTGCTAAGGATGTCCCCTGCAGCACAGATCTGGAGTTTCCATAATTCTGAAAGATATATTTGTAAATCTCCATTAGACAAAAAAAAAAAAAAAGGTCATGATTATTGTGATTAAACATGACTCAGATATTAGTATTCAATTAATATTTTTACTTATATGACTAAGGAATAATTAAGACAATGATCTCTGCAGTCTGCATTGCTGCATTTAAGGACAAGTAACAAGGATTAAAACCTGTTTTTAAATAACAAGGATGAAAACGCATTTTTGATAATTTTTTTAAGCTAATAACCAGCATTAAACCTTTAGAATCAGTTGGTGTTTGGGCAGGAAAGACCTCTCTCATCGCTTACACATTATAACTAATCTGTGACTGCAGCTAGTGAGCCTACTTTATACACCATATGCTAGAATCTGACACACACAAAAATGTTAAATTCTGAAGTATGTGGGATGGTCTAATTTAAAAAATGCTACTTAAAAGAGAGTTCTCCAGAAAGTTGGGATTTAGCTTTTCTGGCTCATTGTACCCAACCTAGCAGCATAACAACCCCATAAGCAGTATGGAGGGTGGAGGAAGGGTTAAAAAGGGCTCAAAGAACTCCTTACAGAAGTACAGAGTATTTGCAGAACTTGGTTATTACATCTGTGCTCTGCTGCCACAATATTGACACACATCAGCTTTGATCGTGTTTGGTTATCCCAGTGACAGGGCAGCGCTTACACTGGTTGATCAAATTCCTGGATTATATACTCCCGTGAAACAGAGCTTCTGGAACACTTGACGTTCCTGCCCTGCCAGGGCGACCCTGGACACCTGCCAGCCTGAGCGAGAGTGAAGCTGTAACTCCTGGTGCCAGAGCTATGAAATATTCATTACAGTGTTTGAGATGTAACAGCTTCTGGCCCAAAATGAGGGTGCCATAAACAGGCTGGGTTTCCCATAGCTGGGGAGTCAGGCAGTCAGCGCTCTGTAAATGCTCCTCCGATGGATCTGTTGTTTATTTTGACAAAGTAACAGATTGTATTTGCGCTCGGAAGGCAACCGGCAGATGGTCTTTGCACAACCTCGTGAGGGCAGGCCCCGCTCCTGCTGAGTGGGGAAAGCTCTTCAATCCTGTGCTGCGCGTTTTTCCCTCGCACAATGTTAGTTAGTAACAGTTCTTCCCTGAACAACCAGGGCTAAGTGGCCACGACACACAGCTACTGTGACCAAAAAATAGGTCCTTTAGCTGCTGGTTCCAAAAGTGTGGTTACTGCAGAGCAGTTCACGCGCGTGGGAACTCTCTCCAAATGCTGCCTTGGTCTGATCTGCTAAAAAATTCTTTATTCTAGCGTCACAAAGCAACTCAGAATATTCCAGAAACACTTGAAGCAACAAAAAACATCCATATAATCCTGTTAATATTTAGGTTAAGGATAGAGGTTGTATCCACTGGAGAAATAAGGAGGGAAAACTGAGTTTATGGGACTACTAAAAATCACAACAGTAGGAAAACTGGTCTATAACTGCAGACATCTATGACTGGCTTAAAGATAAAAACTGTTATATTGTGAAAATCCTTTATGTCCTCTCTCACACTTCTCCAGAATTCCCGTTTCCTTGTGGGGAATGTTGTTTATAAACAGAAAAATGTTGCTGTAAACAGAGTGAGTTGTCCTAATGTTGAAAGTTTGCCTCACATAAAGACTTTTTTTTTTCCTTGAAAGGCCTCCCACACATTTGTGTTCTTATCACACAGCAACTATTTGATGTTAAACTGGGAATGTTTTCAAAAACTTGAGATGCTTATTTTGCCTCATCTCAAATTATTTTTGATTACAAAGCTATGTATCACACGCATGATTGTGAGGGTTATTGGATGCAATTATTTGTATCTGGAAATAAGACAAATGTAAATACTTTACTTCCTTCTTCACACGGGTTTTATGTTGTCATTTATTTTTATGCTTAGTGCTTGAAAATCTTCTTCAGATTCCTCCTGCCCTCCCAGTATGGTTCAGTACACTGACAAGTCTTACAGGTATCTTTTTCCTTTGCTAAATTCCAAGCCTCAGCAGGGAAGATCCAGGTAAGACTTTCCATTACCTGTGAAATAAAAGTCACTCACACATGTGAGGTTTTTCTCTTATGATTTCAAAGCACCTTGACCTTGTTTTCAAAAAGAAGTGGGGAATAGACTCTAAAGCATTAATCCACAGAAATGTGCTAAAGCTCTTACTCATCGCTTAAAAAGAGGCAAGATATTTTTATTTCCATTTTAATGACAGTCAAAATACAGCTGTGTGTATGAAATGCCTTACTCAAGGTCACAGAGTAGCCCAGGAAAACACAGGTCCTCACCTCATGCCCTTTTTCTTCAGGAGATGGTGCAATCCACAATTAATATAACCTGAAGGAATATTCCATTGCTTCTTTTCCCCACCAAATCCAATTCTATACAGATACAAAATTGTTTACTTTGGCAGAGCCAAAAACCAAACTCCAGCGAACCTGCATGATTTTTTTACAGCAACAAAGGGAAAGCTGAAACCATGGATGACTCTTTATCACTCCGTTGTTCCCAGACACCCTCCTGAAGTAAAACCGCGGGTTGGAGTGGTCTGGGTTAATAATGTATCTCCCAGTGCATTACAGTAGCCCTCAAATGTCTTTATTGTGAAATTGGTGCAACGACACAAAGTATTTGTATAGGCATGATGATATAAACCCAGTTTCATATAACAATGTACCTGAGTTAGAGGTAACCCGCACTCTTCTGTCTGCACCATCCCGCGCTCACGGATTTGGCGCTGCCAAGGCTCGCAACACAATCGCTTATTGCGTCTCTCGGAGTTCAAGCTCCTGAATCCGTGTGACTGCGGGGAAGAAAAGCAAAGCCCTCAGCTTTCGTTCAGAAGGGAAGTTTGCAGCCCCCGTGGATGAGTTGGAAAGCCTGCGAGAGCCCGGAACGCCAGACGACACAAAGAGCCGCCGACACTCTTTGTTACGGCCGTTCCCGGCCAGCTTGGGGATGCTGGAATATTTGGGCTGGAGGCACCGTGGCGAGGCAGGCAGGTCACCTTGCTAAAGGGACAGAGGGACGGGTGGCTCCCCGTAACAAAAAACAGGCGACTCACGAGCTTTAGCCCAAGCTGGGGTTGCCTTGAAACCTCTCCCGTCTCCAAACTCCCCCACCCTGGGAAAGGATGGGAAGGCTTTCTGCCTTTATGCTCCCGACCGCCACAAGCCCACTGGGACCGGGGCCAAGGGGACCCTTTCCCCGCTGGGCGGGGAGGGGGTTCCTGCCCCCGCTGCAGCCCTGGGGCCCGGGCAAGGAGGGCGGCAGCCGACAGAGGGGGGTTGTTGCGGGCCCGGGCTGCAGTGACTCCTCCTAGAGGCGGTATGTGCGGAGCGGGAGGAAGCCCCTGCCGCCCCCCTCAGCAGCAGCCGCCATCGCCATCGGAACATACAATACGGGCAGAGCTGCCGAGGCGGAGCGAGGGCGGGGGGAGCCCGACAGGGAGAGTGGGGAGGGCAGGCGAGGGGGGGCCAGGAGAGGAGGAAAAGAGGGGGAGGAAAAAGAGGAAGGGAGAAGAAGAAGGAGGAGGAGGCGGCGACGGCGGCGGCAGGTGAGGGGAGCGGCGGCGCGGGGGCTCCGGGGGCCGCGGCGAGGCCGGCCCTGCTCCTCTCCTTCCCCCTCTGCCCGGCCGCACGACCTACCTCCTCCTCCTCCTCTTCCTCCTTCTCTTCCCGCCGCCGCCGATGCCTTTCTTCGGGAAGGTCCGGCCGGGGCTGTGAGGGGAGGGGGGGGGCGGCCGTGAGGGGGGCGGGGGTCGCGAGGCGGCGGCGCGCGCGGGGCCGGCCCCGGGGAGGGTGTGTGTGTGTGTGTGTGTGTGTGTGTGGGGACGGGGGGGCGGGGGGGGCGGCTCTTCCTCGCTCGCTGCCTCCTCCTCGCCCCCGCCGCGCTTCCCATGTTGAGGCCGCGGCGCCGCCGCCCCTCAGCGGGGCAGCGGGAGAAGCCTCGGCGGCGGCGGCGAACGCTGAGGGCGGGGAGGGGGCGTGGGGGGGGAGCGTTTGCGCGGGAAAGCCGCGGCCACACCCCCCACACCACACCCCGCCGCGCCCCAGCGCGCCTGCGCGCCCGGGCGGCACCGCCCGCCCCTCGCCCGTCCATCAAGCGGCTCGAGGCCAATCAGCGCGCTTTCCCCGCGGCCCGGGCTGCCGCAGCGGCCAATCAGCGCGGGGGTGGGCGGGGCGGCGGTGTCTGGGCAACGTCGAGGCGCGCGCGGAGCGGGCGGGCCCAGAGGGGCGCGGGGCGGGCTCTGAGGCGGGACGGGGCGTTCCCCTGGTTCGGCCGCGCTCAAACGGCTCCGGACATTCGGTCTGGGTCTCAGTAGCGAGGCCCATCCCCTCAGCCGCTGTGCTTTGTGAGGGGGAGCTGCCCAGGCAGGGCCCCCGGGGTTTGGGGTGCTCGGGAAGCTGCTTTCGCAGGAACGCGCTCTGTGTCTGGTCCTGGGGTCCGGCGGATACCCCACCTGCCCGCTGCACAGCGCTGTGTTTGTGCCCTGCGTGTGCCTCACTGCGGGCATTCGCATAACCAGCACTTGCTCTGGGGCTCCTGGATTATTTTTCACAAGTATCTTGTGTGTATATGGGTGTGCAGCCGACGTTGGCCCATGATAAAACGTTTGTGGGTTCCTTGTCAGCTCGTAACTGTTCTAGTACATCTTTGGCTGGAGATGAGGGCAGTGCAAGTGTGTTGATAGTCCCACGTGTCCTTTGTTTCAGTCTTTGCCTGCCGAGTTCGAGCTCTCTCGGTGTTTGGAAGTCAAGATGCTCCGAGGGCTGGCGCCCCTCTGCTCTGGAGCCAGGCTGGGAGAGATGGGGGTGTTCATCTGGAGAAGAGAAGGATCCAGGGAGACCTTATTGCAGCCTTCCAGTACTTGAATAAAAAAGAGAAAGAGGGACTTTTTACATGGGCAGGACAAAGGGGATTGGTTTTAAACTAAAAGAGATTTACATAAGATATGCGGAAGAAATTCTTCCCTGTGAGGGTGCTGAGGCCCTGGCACAGGGTGCCAAGAGAAGCTGTGGCTGCCCCATCCCTGGAAGTGTCCAAGGCCAGGTTGGACAGGGCTTGGAGCAACCTGGGCTAGTGGAAGGTGTCCCCGCCCATGGCAGAGGGTGGAATGAGATGATCTTTAAGGTTCCTTCCAATCCAAACCATTCTGTGATTCTAGGTACCGCCAGCCTGGTTCTGCAAACCACTCTGCTGTTCTGGGGTAACTGCTATTAAATAACAGCCAAATGTTTTCAATCCCTCTTGGGAAATCCCACATCACCTGTGTAAAATCCACTTGGCTATTTAAAAACAAAAAGCAATTCCTCCTCCTCAGAATTTGCTATTCTCTACCAGTGTTGCAAGAGTTTTGGTGCTATATTGTTCAAACTAATCTTTCTTTTACTGTTGTCTGTGGTTTTTCTTAGAGAAAAATTTAGATTTGGTGTCTCTTAGGCATTTTGTACAGCACTGAACTCTCTGATGCGAGTCCCTTCTTTCTGGCCCCATCTTGACACGCTAATTTCTGAAATTGTTTTCTGGCCAAGTCCAGGTTCTTTGGGGGGTTTCATCTGTTTCTGTGTCAGCAAGTTGTTCATATTTTCCAAAAGTTATATGTGCTTTTCCTGTCCAAAGATGATTCTGTCCTGTGTAGGACGGACAGAAATGTAGTTGTAAGGTGGCTGTGGTAAAGCTTGATCCACTGGGATGTGCTGTGAGATGCAGATGGCACAATGGTGAGAGGAATATCCCAGGGCAGTCTGTCATCTCAGGGTCCTTGTGGAGCAGTCCTCACCCTCTGCTGATAACTGTGGTGGGAGAAAAGAGGGTGGTCACATCTGCAGAGGAGGGACCCTACAAGTGGCCAAAGCAGACCTACCTGAGAGAGGTGAGGAGGCAGAGCTCTCTCCAGCAGGCAGAAGGAAAATGTCACTGGCTGTCTGGGCTCTGAAGAAGGTAAAACTCAACAGATGAATGCCCAGCTTGCAGAAGTCTACCCTGTTTCCATCACAGAGAGCTATGGGAGATGTGGTAGCTGCTCAATCCCCCATAGCAACACAGGGATGTTGGAGTCATGGCAGAGTAGGAGTGTGCTGTGACCAATTAAGGGATTGGGAAAATTAATCACTTTAAATTGCCCAGGCCTCGTGATGTCATGGTAGCCAGATATAGACTCTTCCAGCTCAGCGAGGACGGACTTCGCACGAACGGCACAGGCGTATCTTTAAATGGAGGCTGTGCTTTGTGAGGACAAACGTAGAGATGATGAATCAGCTGGCACAGAGGGAATTCATGTGGGTAGACTCGAGAGCTTTTCAAATGAGAAACCCTTCAGGCTTGGCTGTGTCATCAGAAGAGAATAATTAGGATGGCAGTGCCCAACTTGTAGTTCTTTACCTGTTGGTTGCAGTCCAGGTGAGTGCCCTACCTAACTGTGGCAGGGCTGAGCTCAGGGGCATCCTCCAAGGTGATGGTGCTGCAAAGGAAACCAAACCCTTGCCTGTGGGATTCCTTTGTCCAGGTCCACAGGAGCTGATGTGCACATTTCTTTGTCCAGGTCCACAGGAGCTGATGTGACTATGCCATAGCTTGGCTTTCTACCAAAAAATTGCCTCCTGTAGGATTCAAGACAAGACAAGAACACAGTGTTGTCTGTATTGCTCCTCACTGTACCCTGGTCCACGTTAAGTTGCAAAGAAGAGAGAGAGAGAGAGACAATGCTAGCAGAGTTTTGAAACCTCTTTTGTATTTACAAATATATCTCAAAAAGTCACACAATCATAACCTGCTCTGTCAGCTGCAGTGTATTTGGAAAAATATTTTGGGATTCCAAAAGTTGGCTTGGCAGCAGGGGATAAAAATTACTGAGGCTTGCTGTGAGAGAGAAGGGGAAAATAAAGGAGTAGACGGGGTGGAATGTTCAGTGAGGCAATGGAAGAATGAGGCAGAAGCGAGTAATTAAACATAAATTTATATAATGCTACAGCATGCCCAGGGCAATGTGGTTAGTTATATACAAATATGTTTAGATTTTCTATCACAGACATCAAGTACAACTATGGTTTTTCTGTGGGTGTAATCTCTTGATGTTTGCCTTTTCCCATTGATTTACAAGCAAGTGGGATTTGATACTATGGGAACAAACATATGAGGAGTGAGCTTAATATGATTTTGATACATGTAGTGTACTCTGCCAGCATGGCTCTCTGTAGGGATTTCAGTGGTGGACTGAACTCTTGGGTGGTGGAACCAGTTCCTGCCCTACTTGCATACACTTATTAAGTTCCACCTTAAAATGAGTTACTGTTGCTCGTATTGTTCAGAAGTGAAGGCTGTTCCAGAAATTGGCTCCTCTGATGGCTAAGAAACCTACTTCCCTACGTTTATTCAGTAGTTTGAGTGTCGGTTACCTCGAATGAAAAAGACACATTTTAAGGGTTGTTATTATTATGAAACTGAAAGTCTGTAAGGAGTTTGTCACAAATTGCAAGTTTCATTGAGGAAAGGGCCTTGGGAGATCACCTCCAGTCCCAGGGCAGATCCAATGCTGTCCAGTGATTTCTGGCATTCATTCTGTAACTGTTTTAAAGCTGTGGGAAGGTTCTGCTGCCTCCTGTCTGACTGAGTCCGGTGCTCTGCTCCCCCCCTGCTACACAGCTTCTGTGAGAGCCACTGCTGTAGGGAACACTCACTCTCTCCACCTTCGCAGCATCCTCTTACATCTCTGAAGCAATCTCTTAAACTTGTCATGTCTCCCCACTCCCCTTTCTACCTTCCCTTTGAGCTCTGTTACCACCACTCGTGATTCCAGGCTGGCAGTCAGCAGGGAGCTTGGAGTGGGATGATGAGCAACAGCAATTTTGATGTGTCCCTGTCTGATAGGTTTACTGCTTTAATCTTTCCCAACTTTTCTTATCATGCCCACGTAATGTGTTGCACACAGAATAAAAAAATTGGCTGATCCACAAGGACATGCCAGGGTTTTATAGATCCCTGCTGATATTGTTTTCCTTGACGCCATAAACGAAACCAGTGTTCAAGTTGGGTTATTGTAGAAACTGCCCCTTGGCTTTGGCTGTTATGGAGATGGTTTCTGGGAATGCCTGGCTTTGTATGGACAGATGACTCTCTTTGTACATGCACTTCATTTATATTAATCAGGACAAGATTGAAACAGGTTTCTGTACCCTGCTTGGGTGAACGTTGATTGTTCCCGAGGGCTTGCAGTGGTGTCAAATGAAATGTATTTTTATTTTTCGGGAAGGCTGTTTAAAATGAAGATTGTAATAAAGCTTAACAATATCACCTAAATTCATAGTTTATTTTTTTGCCCCCAAATTATCTCCCTCCTTGTGTTTCCTTGTTTCACTGGGGTGAATGAATACTGGGAATGAAGTAGCTGTGCCTTCACTGACAGAAATACCACCTGTGGCAGACCTGCTCTTCGTTGGCTTCAGAGGAGTAACCAGGCTGGTAATTTGGCCTCCAGGGCAGCTGTCAAAATGGAGTTAAAACCAAGTTTTGTAAACAGAGTTAAAACATCCCCATTATTTGGCTGAGAACTAGGGGTGTAATAGGACCACTCGCATCCTTTGGAGTGGAGTGGCAGATTCCAGGGTTTGTTGCCTGTTTGCCTGTAATCTCATGAAAAATACGGAGAAAAATGAGGTTTGTTTTCTTTATTCCTGATATTGCTTTTTTGACGGTGCAGTTCAAAAGCAAAGTTACAGCAAATATCCCAGTTATCCAACTTGTAATGAATAATGCCTCAGGTATTGAGGGCGGGCTTGGATTTTTTTTCCTCCTGGAACAACAACAACAATGCACAAAGATGTTTCCCACGCGCTGAACACCGACCCTGTTTGCCTTCTCTTGCAGCTTGTGGATTTGGAGCAAGGAGTTCGGAGTCACCAGGGGGGTGAGAAGCACAAGGCTGCGAGATGTCGGGCCGGAGCGGGAAGAAGAAAATGTCCAAACTGTCCCGTTCGAGCAGGGCTGGTGTCATTTTCCCCGTGGGGAGGATGATGCGCTACCTGAAGAAAGGGACGTACAAGTACCGGATCGGTGTGGGAGCGCCCGTGTACATGGCAGCTGTCATAGAGTACCTCGCAGGTAAACCAAGAACCTGGGCCTGCAGCTGCTGAGCACGCACAGGAGCCAGGCGTGTCCAAGGGATGGGGCAGGAGCGTGTGGAGCACTTCTGAAAATCAGGCTCTGCCAGTGCAGCACTTGCTGATGTTTGCTAAAAATGCTGAGGAGGTTAACTTGTTTCTTGAAGAGACCAAGTGTGGAAGTTTTCTCCTATAGAGGCACCAGCTGGACAGGATAATAACTGATAGTATATTATTATGTTAAGCTTTTGACACACCTAAATGTGACCAGTGACAGGACCTGAGGGAGTGGCCTGAAGTTGTGCCAGAGGAGATTTAGGTTGGATATTAGAACAAGGTTCTTCCCCTAGATGGTGGTCAGGCACTGACCAGGCTCCCCAGGCGGGGGTCACAGCACCAAGGCTGGCAGAGCTCAAGGAGTGTTTAATGATCCTCTCAGGCCCATGGTGTGACTCTTGGGGATGGTCCTGTGCAGGGCCAGGAGCTGGACTCGATAATCCTTACGGGTCCCTTCCAGCTCAGCAGATTCTGTGATTCTGTGAATAACAGGAGAAAAAAAAGTAAACCTACCTTGTACACCTCTTGTGCTTTTCAAGTGAGCTACCTGTTTTGCTGGCTGTGTTTCTCCTTGCAGGACAGTGTCAAAAGTGTTATGAAATACAAAGGTTGTTCTTTTGTATTTTAAAAACACTTTTGCTTTGCCTAAGTGTGTAAAGAAAGTGCTTCAGGGTTTAAACCTTCCCACCAAGTACCCCAAGTTTTCTTTTTCCTTCCTTTCTGAAACTGAACTCAGAGGAAGGGGCAGGTGTCACGTGGTGATACAATATCCTGTGATTCTGTACAGTAATGTTTCGGAGTGTCCTGTGGTCACATCTGCTCAGTTTCTTATTTAATTATGGAAAATAACACTTTAGGAAATTGTTAGAACTCACGGTGCAGGGAGGATTCTGGTTCAGGTTACTCAGGTGTTACAGATCAAGACTGAGGTGCATTAGAGAATCAGTGAGGAGCCACAGCCTGGATGGAACTAGTTGAGTGGATTGTGTTTCAGGAGCATAGTTTATTGCCAAAGTGGCAGGAAGAAGCTTGCATGGAGTCTTGGTGTCCATGTAAAAGCATGCCAGGCTTTACATAAACATCTCTGTCTTTTTTACACATGAAGGCCTGTTCTCACTACCAGGCAATAAAAGCACTATTTTCTTTCAAAGGTGTGGAGAAAATGTAAAATCTCTCTATTAAATTTCACTAATTTCACCATTAAAATTAAATTTCTGATGATGTCTAATAGCATATTACAGAAACTTCCATGTTTGTGCTGGTGCATTGCAGGATGAGAATTGACTATTTTTGTTGTTTTCTGAGGCTACTTCTGGAACTGGAGTGACAAAGTATTGCTTGTGTTGAAGAAATCACACTAACTTTTATAACATAATATGCTGCACTGTGACTCTGCTGACCCTCTGTCTGGGGGGGAATATGTCTTTTCTTTTCCCGCTCCACATGGATCCAGAGCATTCAAAGGAGCTTCTAGGATAAACATTTGGAGATGGTTGTTCTGAACTGTGGCAATTATTACAAGGTGCAGTAATAAATTGTCAGCAGCACATCTGGTGTGTGCAGCATTTCAGTAGTGCAGACTGAGTTATGGTCAGCACTGTTGACCTATTACCTGAACTAGAACAATGTATATCTTGGCTCTGCTCCTGGCTAGTAAATGCAGTTTAATTTGGGTCATTAATATTATATGGACAGATTACGTGTGGGCCTACTCTTTGTTTTAGGAAAAAAAGGAATGTGTAGTGAACTGGGCAAGAAAATTGCTAGAGGTGTGGGCTGGGAGCCCACATAAATTGTAAAGGAATGCTATTTTAAGCTGCTTGGTTGAGCAGAGAACCCAAGCCTGCATATATTGTCATAGAATGGAGTAATATTTCTGAGCAAACACCTATTGTTGGTGGATAGTGGCCTTTCCAAAACAAAGTTTCTGTGCTCTGTCCAGAGTTTTGTTTGGAAATACTACAAAGGTGGAGAGTTCGATTAAAAAAACAGTGTGGCAACATCTAACCCTGCTGATTTAGTTATTCCTAATACTTTGTGTGAATAAAGTCTTTGGTTTTGGTAAGCCTGTAGAAACAAAATGTGTTTTTCCAAGGCTGTTGTTAAAGGGGGTATTACATGTCAAACTGGCAAATTTTCTTAACATTATCTGATGCTTCCTGTTACAAATGCCATTCTTTTCTCGTGGACTTGCAGCTAGGAAATGCTGGTTACTCAGGATGAAAGGCTGCATGCAGGGGAACTGCTTCAGGCTAAATCTGGGACGGTGGCAATAAGGGAGTTTGGCTTTTTAGCTGTTTCACAGAAGCAGGTCAAACCATATATTTTTGTTGTGTTAAGGCATTCATGAGAACTTCTTTAAATCCCTGAGTGCTTCTCTGCATTTGAGCAGAGATTTGATGCTTTACAAAAGGGGAAGGGTGATCTCTATGCCTTTCATTTAAATCTCTCTATGCTGTTTTATATCTTAGGCTGGAAAATCATATTGCAAAACTGCAGCTTAATTCCTGTCTAGAAAGTTTTGTTTGCTGGAACAGCGTTGGGCTCCACTGGCTTCAGAGTTAAAGCTCTGGAAAATTGGACTCGGTCCCATTGGATTTATGGAGTCTGCAGCAGACTCATGCTCTGAGTGTGCACAGGGCTGACTGCAGTCACAGTCATCTAAATCAAACATCAGCTGCATGTGTCCCACAGTGCACCTTCCCAAAAAGCAGGCAGAGAATGCAGATGCCCCTTGATTAGGAGGCAGAAGTCATGTGAAGGGGGTGCTGCTCAGAGGAACTCATGGAAGATGCCAATGGAAAGCCATCCCCTCTAAATTAGGGAAGAACACATCACCAGGAAAGGCTTCTTCCTTTACAGAAATCACCTGGCATGATCTGCCTCACACAACTTATCCCAAAGGGGAGGTGGAAAACAAGATAAATAACCTGTATGAAGTCTTTCCAGTTTGCTATCAGTAATTCTCATAGACCTTTCTTATCAGTCCAGCTTCACAGAAACAGGCTGAGCTCAGCTGAACAAATACCTTTGGCCTGGCTAGGAGGCTTTTACTTCACAGGTGCTCCAAATGTGTTGATCCATCAGCCAGAGAAACCTCTTTTTTCTGGTATGTCACAGGATGAGGAGATGTAATCCCATTCAGGTCATGGCTTGGCTGCTGCTCGTGTCGGCTGGAAGGGAGTTATATCCTTCCCTGGTCTGAGTGCTTATCAAACAAGAGAAAAGGCTCCTTTAAAGATACTTTAAAAAGAAGTGTTGGGTAGAGCCAGTGGAGAGTTCTGGGCGCTGCTCTGTAGCCCAGCATTCGATGTGTGCCAGAGTCCCTCAAGGAGCTGGTTTGCTTGTAGCCCCCCTGTGCTGAAGACGTCTGGACTTGAAGTTACACTTCTGGTGTGGAGGCATCTTTGTGGGTTTTGAATCTTGAGGGAAGCAAGGTTGTTTCACATTTTGCTTTAATTCTTACTGCCTGCTGCTGAGAGCACATAAAGTAAAACCAATTTATGGCTGAGAATATCAAGATGCCCGATTCCCAGAGAGCTTGTTGTAGTACCTGCTTTTGTTATAGGACCTATATTCTCGGACTAGTCTTAGAATTTAGGTAACCTCAGCTGTTAAGATGTTTCTGCTTGAAATGTAAAGCACTTTCTTTACAAATCTGTTATTATCAGCAGAGGATGTGACAACTGAAGCCTCTAGTTTTGATGTGTATTTTGCAAGTGCCATTTTATATTATTAAGACTGTGAGTCCCTGCCTCTACCATTAGAAAAATATGCATATAAACCACCATTAGAAGGAGGTAATTTGATTATTTACCTATGCAGATATTTGGCGTCCTTTGGTAAGTTGTATATACATTTTCCACAATCTGCCATACATCACCTCTGCCTCGGATTCCCTTCTTCCCAGTGTCCTGTGGTGGATGGCTGGCATTTGAGTGTTCTGCCTTTTTTGCTCTTGACATTAGGCAGAGGACATTTGGGTGCACCATCAGGATGCTGCTGGCCAAAGGACCCAAACCTGGGGGAGTGGGGTGAGCACACAGGTAGCAGGATGTGCCTGTTGTTGGCACACCTGAAAGAACTTCAGTTCCCATGCAGGTAAGTATGTGTTGCTTTTTTGGATTTCCCCCCCCCCCCCCCGATGCAATTTTCCTCTGCTATCAGCACACATCTGCAAAACCCACTGGAGAAGCCTGGGTCTCTTTTCTTGTTCTCTGCTGGTCTGCACAATGGATGGAATCTGTTCCTGCTGTCTGCTGCTGCCTTAGCTCCACTGGCAGAGGCCTGGGAGAGGGTCTGAAACTTCCAGCCCCGTGGGGGTGAATATAGCTGGATTATGCAGAATTTCTTTTCAGTCTCTGTTAAAATCCAGGACAGACTCTAGGAAATGCTAGAGCTGAGAGGTTCCTCCCCTAACTCTTACAATTCACTGTGAATATGCACATAAATTTAAAAAGACAGCCTTTTACATCTCCAGCATTCATTTAAATATGTTCACTGTGTACTAGTGAAAACTGGAAGACAAATATGTACTTTTGTTATTCTTACTGAGTGATATTGAAAACTTGTATTTTTCCCAAGAGCCAAGAGCTAAGCCTCATGTTGAAATCATCTGGATTTTAGCCAGACAGCATTATGTACGTTTCCACTAGATTCTTCATTAAAGTTCTTCTTCTTATAATAGTTACAGTTCTTTATTTAGGAGTAAGGTATCATTAGGACACTGATAGGCTGTAGTTTTCATACCCCTGTATGAAATGCAAAACACAAACAAATGCAAACAACAAACCCCAAAACCAAAAGACAGGGACACTGTATGCTTTTAAAATGAAACAAAGTTTAAATATGATTTTTGTGATTATTTGGAGGGGAGGGGGGAAAAAATCCCTTCTTCCTTCCCAGTGTTTCAGTAGAGTTCTTACCTGAGAAATAACTTCTGAATAAGGGCCAAACTGTGTAAGTTAATGAATTCTAATGATTGTTTACTGCAGTCCAAATAAACTTAGAAAGATGTGTCTGTATTTCCTCCATAACACTTAGGAGAAGCTCGGTGACTTTGGTTGCAGTATAAATGTTACTGCTAATTTAGAGAAACTACTTTTGAAGTGACCTCCTGTTCCCAGAGATGTAGAAGGAACCTTCTGTCAATATTTCGTGCACTGAAGCTCTTACGTTGTCTCTGCTTGCACCTAAGGCAAACCTCTTGTATCTTGATCTGAAATGAAGCTTCTCACGGATTTTCAGTGCCCTTTTATTCCAGCAGTGCCTGGCTAGTGTGTTGGCTTTCCAAGTATTTCTTCAAATGCACCTCAGTCTTCATCTTACCTGGTCCTGAGAATCCTTGCTGTTTGGCAGAGCTGTCTGTGCCAGGTTTGGGGTTTCACTGCATGCTTGACTGTTCTGTTGTTACAGTGCTACTGCTAAATTTTGGACTGCTGATGTACATTTTTATAGGGTAGTTCTTTTGCCTTTTTGAAAGAATTATGACTTGGGGCTTGTAAAAGAAATGACGTGAACCGAGCTTAGCATATTTTCTGCTAGCTCTCCTTCAGGGGGTACTGGGAAGGACAAATTAATTGACGTAAATTTACAAATACATTGAGTGGGATTTGGTTTCTGCCTTTCCGTAGCAAAGACCCTTTAAATCTGAAAACATCCCGAGAAGGTAAATGGATATTAAGAAGGAATGTAAAGCGTGACTGCAGCGTGTACCTGAGGTGCATTTTTGTTGCTCATTTTTATCTCGGTGTGTTGCAGCTGAAATTCTAGAGCTGGCGGGAAACGCGGCGCGGGACAACAAGAAAGGGAGAATTGCCCCCAGACACATCCTCCTGGCAGTTGCAAATGATGAGGAACTGAATCAGGTACCTGTTCACTTTTTAGTGCAGGAGTCAAGTGCTGTGGCATAGGGGAAGGCTGGAAACAGTTTAGTCTGAGACATGAACATGGTTGTCAGAGCAGAAGGCAAGACCTTCTTAAATAAAAGCAAACAAAACCAAAGGTTCTGAGATACCTTATCTTAAATCTTATGGACATAAATTTTGCTTCTTTTGTAGCCTGTGGGTCCTGTTGAAGTGTGTAGGCTTGATGCTTCATTCTTCTCAGGGACATGCAACACTTGAAGAAAATGTACCTTCTGCAAGACCATTTCCCAAAAAGCTTAGAAATGTGTGTTTTCTATTATACTGGCTGTGAGGCCGTCTTGGGTAGGGATCTGGCTCACTCTGTTGCTGCCTCCCCACCCATTTGCCCATTAGCTGTGGTTTGCAGTGCTCTGACTCTCAGGATCATGTGCTCTGACTCTCAGGATCATGTGCTCTGACTCTCAGGATCACTTCTGCTAAACTTGGTGAGTGAGGACAGAAATCATCAGGATGGCCTGTAAATAGTACTATTCAGGGATGCCAAAAAGGTTCAGGCAGCATCAGAGTATCTCTTCTTGGTGGACCCCATGTTAAGATGGATGACATCATTCACACTTTGAATACTCCCGCACTTATTTTATCTGCTTTAAATAATGAAAATGTGGTGCCCATGAAGTCATGTGACTCTGTTTCTACTCAAGCAGACTGAAAAGTCAAAGCAGAGGCCAGGAGAGAAGGAAAAGCATGCTAACACTACCAGCCCTTTCCCAGCTCTGTGGTTCTGGCTGGTGACCTGTGAACTGGGATCTATAGAGATCCAGTGTTGTCTGTTAGGAATTAGCCAGACATCGTCCTCCACATAATATCACAGCCCACTCCTGTTGTTTGTCTCTGCAGAGCAGGTCCTTGGGGCTCTTCCTTGCTTTGTCACTGCATGTTTCCCTGCCAAAGGGGTCTGCATCCAGTCCTTTGAGCAGGGCTGTGGGACAGGCACTTTCTTAAGCAGCCCACAGGCACTTTTCTTATTTTACCCACACTCAGTGTTTCTGAGTCACCAAAGACAAGTTTGCACAAGGATCACTGCACTGGAAGAGACAAGAGTGATTGTACAGCAGCAGAGTTCCCAGGATGTGCTGACTGACTTTGCTGTCACCTGCCAAGGTCCTTTGTATTGTGGATTTTCTCCCTAACAGTTTTTTGGTGGTGCAGGCTAAGAGGATCTGTAATATGCTCCTCTACACTGCTTCTCCTGGCAGTTGCTGAAAGGTGTGACTATTGCAAGTGGGGGTGTCCTGCCCAGAATTCAGCCTGAGCTTCTGGCCAAGAAACGGGGTGCCAAAGGGAAGTCTGAGACCATCCTTTCCCCTGCTCCTGAGAAGAAGGGGAGGAAATCCATGGTGAACAAAAAGAGTGGGAAGAAGGCAAAGTCTCCCAAGGCCCGGACATCCAAAAAGGTAAGCACAAGGCAGGTGCACATTCCATGCTGCCCTTTGCAGTACTTTCTTGATAACTGTGTGGAATCTCTTTACCTCCACGCTAACTGTGTGGCAGTGAGCTCTTGCTTTCAAACATTGTCTACTGGAGGGATGTCATGCCTTCAGCCTTGTGCAGTTGCTGAATTGCTGTTAGAGATTTTCCTAACTGCCCAGAGAACTTGTCCTGACGTGCTATGGCAGTGCCATTGTGACAAGCTCTTTGTTCCATGTGTTCTTAGCTGTGCTGTTGTTAGTGGTTTTTAAAAGAAGAATAAATGAATCAGAACTTGAGCACTGCACCTTCCCTCGTGGTTGCCCTTCCTCTGTCACTATCCAAAATGGTTTAATTTGGTAAAGCAGTAACCCAGATCAGTGCTCTTGGTTTGTTGTTCCAGAGCATGCACCTTAAAATGCTGCTTGGTTTTGTTTGGGTAGGATTAGATGATATTAAACTTTGACTTAAGCTTTTTAAACTTGCATTAAGCACATTTTTCTAGAGGCCTTTAAGCTTTGATAGAGTTCCGTAGCTGAGGATATGCAGAGACAATTTTTGAAAAGAAAACAGGAGTTGCTTAATAGGATGTTTATTAGGATGCCTCTGTGTATTGATCTCAGCCACCACCTTACTTTGAATTGTGCACATCAGAGTTTGAACTTGTTAGGAAAAGTTAGCTTCTTGACATACCTTAAAGCAAATACTGAAAGATGTGAGGAGATGCTCCTGCAGCCCTCTAGGGCTGGTGTGTTTGCTGCTCCTGGAGCTAAGCAGCAAGAAGGATTTATGATTTATTAACTGAGACTTAACAGGGTTTTTTTCAGATCACAAAGTTGTTTTTTCTTCAGATTGGGATATTTGACTGGGTTACTGAGTTACTAAATCTGATTTATTATGAGCTCTGCTCTGTTAGCAACAAAAATAAACTAGCACACACCCACCCATAAATACAACTTTAATTGTTAGTGAAACTACAGATGGCTGTGGGTGCCCCGAATCTGAATGTAACCACAAATGTATGTAATACCTCAGATGAACCACTGATGTTTAGCATTATATAAATAGAGCAGACCTCTGTTGTTATATAATCTTTGGGATTAGAAGGCTACAAGTAATATACTGATCTGAGAAGATTAGATTTATAGTAACTAATTAAATCTATCCATTACTCAATAATGGTATATGTTGATTTTTTTTTTCCCTTTTGAGAGTCCTTGCTTCCCTGCTTTTTTTGTCCCCTCAAATAGAACAAACAAAAAGACAATGAAAAAGAAGGAGCTTCAAACTCAACATCTGAGGATGGACCTGGGGATGGTTTCACTATCTTGTCCTCCAAGAGCCTTGTGCCAGGACAAAAGGTAATATGAAGTTAGAATGGATTGTGGGGCCTGGCATTAACAAAAGGATGAGTTTGATCCAACAGCACTGCAAAATCTCTGTGTTCTGCCTTAGTGGTTCCAAATTTAAGGCCAAAACTCACTCAAGTCATTGGCAAGGTCTCAAAAGTATGTCTGCAGATAAGTGCTGGTCAGCCCCTCTGCAGAGATCCACACTGAATCATTTCTTGGCCTAAGCAGGACTTGGGTTTTGATCGGTTTGGCTTTGTCTATGTTGTGCTGACATACTGCCAAACCAGGTTTAAACTTCTAGGCTATTTATTGTTTCTAAAAGAGTATTTCTGGGCCAGGTCCCAGGATCACCCAGAGCTTGTTGGTTTGTGCCAGAAGCCTGGATGCTCCATCTGAAAGTGGGCTGTGGGACTCTGCTTTGTCAGTGTTCCAACTGAGGACCTCACCAGAGCTGCAGAACATTCCTACTGCTCCATCTCAGCACAGGCTGTGGCATCCTGCCTGGCCAGAGTTACAAAACTGTCCCACCAAAATACATCTCCTTGGTGTTCCATCGACTGTGCCCTGTGTTTATTACTTTTTGTTCCCCTGTAGTCTCCAAGAACAAGAGGGTTTTTTTTGTCTTCCTTAATTTTTGAACCCTCTGAATTAAATTGGAGGTTTTCTTACAGATTTAGCTATGGGAATATAATTAATTTTTTGTTATTATTTATGCCAGGAATGAGTAATTAATCACTGGGGTTGTGAAGCCTTCATAGATCAGGATAGTGCTCAGCCCATCTTCTCAGCCCCCTTACAGTAGTTCTCTGAGGGCAAGTGCTTCTACAGGAGAAACACTTTTTAGTTTCCTTATTTTTCTCTTTAAACCAGAGCATTTCCAAAATCAGCCCTTTTTTCTCCAAAGTGTGATGCTAGAACACTGATTTTTCTAGCAGTAACTTCCTCTGGAGCAAACTCCCAAGCTGTGGGCATATCACCAAATAATTGGAGCGGTGTGCAAATTAATTAATCAAAAGCTGAAAATCAGAATCACACACACTGAACACAATAAAATAACTGATCTCTGAAAGACTGAATCCAGACTTCTTTCATTTTAGTTTTTTTGTGGTATGAAAATGCTTTTGCATTCGCATTACTATTTTATTTTTTTCCTATCCCCTCATTATTATTTTTCAGCTTTCTCTGACACAGAGTGACATCAGCCATATTGGCTCCATGAAAGTAGAAGGCATCGTTCACCCCACAACTGCTGAAATAGATCTCAAGGAGGAAATAGGTGAGGTTCTGCTACAGGCAGAAAAAAACAGGTCTAGAGTTGGAACAGTAGCTGGTCTACTGGCTGCCTGCTGAGATCTCATCCTGTTTCATCTGAATCTTCCCCAGGCCATAAATATCATTTACAACACTTCTGAAAATCAGGCTGGATCTGACTAGGTATAACAGGCTAATCACTAATTTATCTTTGTTTTGTTTTTTTTAATGATGCCTTGTGACAAGCAAAACACAGATAATTGGTTGAAGCACATGAGCAGCAAAGGTGTAAATAATCATTACTGCTGTCTTTTCTTGGATTATTTTTATGTTTACCTCTGAAATTTCTCTTACAAAACTTATACATTAATAGCACTGCTAATTATGCTTTTCAGTATAGGATATGACATAATTTAGAAATACTCATGTACAAAGCCTTATCCTGCTCATGTGAAATAAGGAAATATTATCATTACAAATACAGAAATTGAAGCAGGAGGGAGGTAAAAAGCTATTAGTCCCTCAGGTAGGGGGGCACAGAATCTAGGCTTTGGGATCATTGTTTTGTAGTCATCAAGACCTTCACTGGCATCTCAGCTGTGTTTGTTTCAGCAAGTAGTAGGGTTTGTATGCTGAACTGATTCTGGAGGCTGAAAATCTGAGTCCTGAAAATTCTCACTATTTTAGCCATAAATCAGAGTAAGTAAGATAGCTTTCTTGCAGATATTTATATTAAAGTAATTTCCAGTAGTATAATAGAGGGCTCTTCAAAATCAATAAAAAGTAACTTTATCTGTGTCTAGGCACAGTGGCAAACATAAACATCAGCTGCTGCTGATACAGGGAGACGGGATAATAAGTGTACAGTGTTCTTTGAAAGAATGCAGAGTTGTTTTTCCACGCTGATGCTCTGAAGCCAAGGCCTTTTGCTCCGTGTCCTTGCAGGCAAAGCGTTGGAAAAGGCTGGAGGAAAAGAGTTTTTAGAAACAGTGAAAGAGCTTCGCAAATCTCAAGGACCTTTGGAAGTTGCTGAAGGTAAAAAGGATACTGCAGTCTGCCTTGGAACCAGCTCATTTCATATGTTCTTTTCTCTGGACATTCTGGTCTGTTCTGGATTATATATGTGCCTTTGCTTGTGTGATGTAAATGTTTCCTCTTCGAAGCTGCTGCTGATGTGAACAACCTGCTGAGGGGGCAAAAAAGGAGGAATAGGATGCCTGTGTGCTGTGTACGTTCTGTCTTTGGGCTGATTAATTTCTCTTAGGCAACTTCTGTCTGCAGGAGCCCCAAACCTAAGAAAATCTTGTGCTGTCACCTATGTGCCGTCTTTCCTGCTCTGTTTGTACTGATTTTTGGAAGAGCAATTGCTTAGGCACTACAACTAAACTATTAGAAGAACTCCCTGCAAGGGTTTAATGCATCTGTAGCAGTGAATGGGTTGAGACTTGAGCTTGTGCTTTCCTTTGTGGACAAATTAAACCAGTTTATAGGGATTAAAGGTGGCTGGAAGACGGATTACAGAAAGTTATAATATGTCTTATTTGACTTAGTATCTCAATACTCAAGAAAGTAAATGCTTTAAATTGTCTCATTTTGGAAATTTTCTAAATGAGTAGCCTACTTTTATAATCTCAAATGACAGGGAAATTTTTATACGAGATAATGTGCTTCACTTTCACATCTAATCAAATTTATCTGCCCTAAAATCAAAGTAAACTGCTTTTCTCTGTAATGGTGGACATGTGAATACATCAAAGTTTTTCATCCTTGGGCTAATTTCATCCTGCACAGCTAATATCAGAGAGTTTAACCTGAGTTTCCCCAGACCCAGATTTCCAGTAGTTCTGATGGTCACAGTTACAACAAAATCAAACTGATACCATGCTGTGGACTCTGCAGGTCCTGGAGAAATATTAGGCTTTCTGAAAAATTAATCTGAGTTTCCTAATTGGACATAACTGGTGGGGACCTTCAACAAGCATCTTTGATTTTCTTGTCCTTATCTGAAATTACCCAGCTGTGTAAATATTACTCCCCAACACTCTGGAGCTGTAATATGATGGTGATGATGATGCAGGATATTTGTGCAAAGCATTCGGTGACAGCACTGCAGAAATGTCTGTTGGAGGATGAGCGCTGCCGTGTTCAGGGCAAGGTTTCGGTACTTTGCATAAAAAAACCTCAGAGGCCATGCTGAATGAGAGAGCTGAAAACCATTATTGAATAACTGTGTGCTAACCAAATGAGCTCTGGGTTCTTTGGTCTCCAAAGAAATAACCATTGATCACAAAGGTAATGATGAGACAGTCAGATTATGATTGCGAGCGAGCCACTGTGGCGTGTCGTAATTCCAAATGTATTTCTTTGGAGAGGTAATGTAATTAAGAAGTGCATTGGGTTGAGAGGTCAGCGCAGGGTGGTTCCTGTTCGACACTAAATGTTACGTTTCCGTTTGTGTTAGCTGCACTCACTCAGTCTAGCGGCCTAGCAGCAAAGTTTGTCATCCACTGTCACATCCCACAGTGGGGCTCGGACAAGTGTGAAGAGCAGCTCGAGGAGACTGTCAAGAACTGCTTAACAGCTGCAGAAGACAAGAAGTTGAAGTCCGTGGCGTTCCCCCCGTTTCCCAGCGGCAGGTAGGACTCTGGCTGCACAGGAGGGTTCTGTGTCAGGGAGCAGTGGTGTAATTAGCTGTCAGAGAGCTGCTGCTGTGGCAGAGAGGTGCCCTCTGCTCTGTGACCCTGCCTCTGCCCCTGCCATCCAACACCGTGCTGCTCCAGGGGAAACCAGCCTCGAGGGCAGCGCTGGCAGGACACTGCCAGAAAGCCTTTGTGAAGAGAAATTAGCCACCTCACAGGAGAACTGACTGAGCTTGCTGTGTTTTATATTGCTGGGCACTCGTTTTCATTCCTCTGTTACGGGCCTACACCCCCTCAGGTCCCTTCGTTTGGCTGTAGGGGTCTTATTAAAACTGAGGGCAGGTAACAGGGATGCAACCTGAGGTAGGTAAGTAGGTGTGGGGTGCTCACTTAAGTCACCCTGGCAATATATATTAAACAGACTAGTCACACAAAATCTCTTTTTTTCAAAAGAAAATGTTTCTCAAATGTATATTTGCTTTAAAAAGGGAACTATGAAACTAGCTGTGAAGCTACGTGTTTCTGTCTCAGTGACTAGCAAACAAAATGTGGTTGACTAAGAAATCCGAAGTATTTATCTTTTTCTTTTTTTTTTTTTCTTTTTAACTTCTTTTTAAACCAACAGTTTGTTGGTCTCTGATCACAAGAAACGTTAGACAAGCCCTGCTAACTGCAGAACTTGTTCTTCTGTGTTAAGAGTTCGAAGGCTTATATTTGATTTGAAATGTATCTGCTGGTTTTGGTAGTAGGGCCCAAAGAGTAGAGTACATAGTACAGTCCAGTTGTGTTGGCCCGACAGTGACTAAAATGAAAGTAAAACTGTGTTTTGATCAGTGGAATCACCCCACATCACTGAATACACAGGAGGTGAAAGTGCCATTTTTACACAGACAATTTTCAAAGCAGAATAATATTTTTATGAATCAGGACAAAAGAATAAATAGAGAGGCAGTGCAATATTTAGTGATTTTTTTTTATATACAGATCTTTTTGTTTATGGTTTTCATTTTTAATAATAAAGAGCACTTTTCAAAAATGAACTGTAGCTTTTAATGCCAATAGAAATAGTTTTGAGACCTCTTGTCTTCTGTGAGCATAGAATTAGAATAATCCAGTCTTGGACCATTAGTCTTGATGCAGATCCTTCTGCTGCTTTGTTCCGTGTCACTGTCTGTTGCTCTTACAATTACTCCTGCTAACAGAAAATAGAATAGATCTTATCAAGTGGTAAGATTTATCAAAGGACCTCAAAATTTTCTGAAAAAAGGGAAGAATTTTTCAAATTGGACTTAATGGCTTTGTTTTCGTTTTATTCTCCCTACATGTCTGCACAGGAAATAATAGTTTTGTGAGCAGATCACGAATTATGCTGCATCAGTCCTGTGAATTTTTTACATTTTCCTCTGTCCCATCCTAGGGACTGTTTGCAGTAACTGATGTAACGCTACAATAGATGGGATATCTCAGTTGAGCCAGATCTTTTTGATGTGTTCAGTATGAAATCACTCACATAGAACTGAGTAAAGAGAAGTGAGAAGTACTAAACATAGAAAGTGAAATACAAAACACATGAAAATGTTACCAAAAAGTGGGGGGGGGGGAAGGAAAAAACACTGCAAAGGCAGTTCTGGTTGCTGTTAGAAGAAATACTGTAATCTCTCAAGTGGAATGGCTTATCTGTGTATTCTGCTGTAGCCCCACCAAAGATCTGTAAGTATAAGTTAGACAAACCTTTTCCAGAGCACAAAAGTTTTATATGTAATCCTATCTCAGAGGAAGGGCACGGCCTAGGTTGTGCTGACCAACTATTTTTGGCGTGGATCAAAATTCCTCTGGAGCATTATCACACAGCAGAATCTAAATAGGAATTAAAAAGCCCACATACTGTAACAACTGGTAGCTTTTAGGTGTTCAGATTGTAGGTTAGAGAATATTACCATCAAAATGAGTGAATGAGTGTGTCTTGACCTTAATTTGGCTTGGAACTGTAATTTCAATTATTTTCACAGGAGTCCCAGGCAAAGTATTTTTAATGACAGAGTGAGGAAGTCAGCTAAGTAGGTGATGTTTTGGTTTTGTTGGGGTTTTTTTTTCAGTTTTCAGCTAAAAAATATAATCATCCTTTGAACTTTCTAACCTGCCCAGCATGGCACGGAAAAGTTTAATTCTAAGGGGGGGAGCATTAAAAAAAACCTTTGTGTGGTTATAAAAAGGAGAAGCAACTGAAAACAGCAGCTATGCCAGCAAGGAGACTGATATAGCAGCAGGTGAATATTGCTATCAAAACCTTGGGGTTTGCTTCTGGATTTGCCAGACTGCGACTGGCACTGTCTTGGCAGCAGCGCTGGCTGGTTGTTCATCACTGGTACATCACATGTACCCAGTGCCTGCCCTGTGACACTCACCTGTGCTCTTCTCTTCCCCTCCCACACAGAAACTGCTTCCCAAAACAGACGGCAGCCCAGGTGACTCTCAGAGCTATTTCCACCCATTTTGATGGCACCAGCTCTTCCTCCTTGAAGAATATTTATTTCCTGCTCTTCGACAGTGAAAGCATCGGCATCTACGTGCAAGAAATGGCCAAGCTAGACACCAAGTAGCAGTGGCAGCCAAATGAAATTTTATTTTTCAACAAACTTGAGTAGCATTAAAAACATTAGAGGTGGGTTTTATTTTTTCAATGTGATGAGGAGGGGGAGTGTTAGTAGTGTGATGTGTTGTGACTTGATGAAGAGCTGTGACTAGAGATGAGAGGGGTTTAGTCCGATTTCTTCATGCTATCAGCATCCTCTAGCCATTTCTATCACCTTAAGCAATTGAGTTACCATCTGTTTTTGGGAGTTTAGTGTCCCTTGGTACTTTAGTTTAGGAGTTTTTAAAGAGTAACCTCATTTTAGATTTGTAGTGATGATTTCTCCACACACACCACTTTAAAGAAAGCTCTTAAAAATGTTCTGCTCCCTTTTCCCCTCTCTTGAGGGTAGATGGTAAATTGCCTTCAGCCCACAGAGAGAGGGGAAAAGGATTTTAGAAGTGATGCATGAGAAGCTTCTGTTTTGCTTTTAACTCACAATAACCTCTGTAATTACTGAGAATATTTCATGGTGATTTTGTTTGTTTTATAAGAAAAAAAATGTGTCAAGTGTGGTTATTGTTATAATCCCTAATTTTGTTCTGGGAATTTCTCACCTTAAAAAAAAAAAAAAAGAAAGCAGCATCAACTCTAATTAAGTACTTGCTCTATCACAACAGCAGTTTTTCTGGCTGAAGTGTAATGCTATAAGTGACGTGATCAAAGCATCTGTGGTGATTTTGACACAAAGCTGCATTAATGCATTATATGCATTATATAGATATATTATAATATATATAATATATATGTAATAATTTAATAATATTATAATATATATATTATATATAATATATATAATATGTAATAATATAATAATACGTTATTATAGGAATATATATATATTCCTGTCGAATCCCAGGATTATATTAGCCCCTCCCAGGTTTTAGGCAGGCTTTTCCCTGGCAGCACTGAGAGCCATTCTCCCTGCATGCTGCAGAACAGATTCCAGATCTGTAAGAGGCAGGTACTTTTTAGAAGGGCAAGAATAGAGAAAGCCAGGGAAAAAAGAAAACCCACATAACAAATAAAACACGGAGATTCTGAAACCCACAGTGTTTATTGTTACAAATCAAGGTAAGCCAAGCTTCTTGCTCAGAGATATCTCAGCAGGGGAGTAAAAGAGACATTCCTTCCCTGTTTTTTATCATGGGAACTTCTGTGCAAATTGTTTGGGAAGTGCTTCCTTCCCCTTTAGAGCAAGACAGGGCGCTCTGTTAATGTGGCACCGGTGGTCGAGGAGGTGCTGCAGGAGACAGCACCAGCCAGTCCAAGCAACAGGAATGCACCTCACCCTCCAGTGGCTGTTTTCCTTGCTGGCTTGTTCCTGGTGTCCTCCTAAGAGGGCATTGTCTGTCCCATCGTCTTCCAGCTCTTGGAGACGAACAGGTCCCGGCTCTTGGCAATGGTCACCAAGAGACGTCCCACGTAGTACCCATTCACCTGGCCCACACCATCATTCCTGCCCATGGACAGCAGGAATGTTAGTGACCCTGGAAAGAAGATGTAGAGGCTTAAGTTAAGCAACTGCTGTCCAGATCCGCTGCATCCATGTGGAACAGCTCTCAACACAGCTATGGTTAGTGTTTACATCAGTGCTTTATGATTGAGACCCATCGCCCAGCTAGATTTTTGTATAGTTTGTTGTACAGTTGAAGAGGAGAAAGGCAAGCCATCTCCTTGTTCAAACTAGTGTGATGAATAGCAGACTCCCACCAGTAAATTTTTCAGGAAGACATTGGTGAAGAAAGGACACGTTGTGTCAGTAGACTGGCACAGGTAGTAGGCAGCTACAGTCTTTGGCAAGGACTAAGATGAAGTCTGAGCTATCAACTGACGTAGTCAGCCCCAGCTGTCATCAGTGTCCTCTAATCAGTGTCCTAAGCAAGTTGAACAGCTGTTCCCTGCAGCAAAGCAGCCCAACACCTAAGGCCAGGAGCTGGGAGATGGCCTTACCTGGCTCGTAGGTTTTAAGAGGCTTCTGTGTGAGGCTGTTGATGATGTTTGTCACCACGATGTCGGCGTGGAGCCCGGCATGGTAGGCCATCTTGGGCTCTTTGAGATCTGCACAGTCCCCAATGGCGTAGATGTTCTCATAGCCTTCCACCTGGAGGTGCTTGTTCACTTTCAAAGCACCATTACTTGCCATTTTGTCACCTGTTTGGCCAAACAGAAGGTTTTTATATGCAGCTTTGTGTTGGTTCTTGTGGCCCAAGACTCCAAAATACTGCTGATGTTATTGACACAAAGTAAGGAGCTGGCTTTTCACCCTTTTTCTATGTGCCAGGGTAGAGATGCTTTTTGCCTTGCTGTGGTTAATCACTGCAGTCTCATGCAGTGCATCATCCTTTGATATTTCAGTAGAATATCCCCTGCAGGTCGTATACAGTTCATTCCTCACCTCACACCCCTCAAGCACAAGATACTGAAGGGCTGTGCTGGTTCCCCCACCCAGTGGGGTTTTTTTCACTTACCAAATGCAGCAGCATACGCTGAAGAGTTAATCTTTATCCCCGTGCACAGCACCACCATGTCAGCAACCACCTCGGTGCCCTTTTCTGTCCTCACCACCATGTCCTTCTGGAACTGGTTTGGCGTGAGGTTTTCCACATCCCTGACCCTTTCACCTGTTGCAACAGAGAGCCCTGGGTCACAAACCTTTGCTAAGCTGCTGTTTCCAGCTAGCCCAGAGGAACAGGAATTCAAGGGAGCCACACTTTGTCAGAAAGAGGACATCAGGAGATGCTTTGGCTAAAGGAAGAGCAGCCCATAGATCCTCAGAGGCATTGTTAAGTACGTACTTAGCAGGAGCCGCACTCCTTTCCTGAGGAGAATCTCCTTGACCTCCTGACGGACGCTGGAGAGCAGCTCCACATCAGCCAGGGCAGGTTTGGAGTGCATGAGGATGACCTGTTGGAGACAGAACAGCAAACGGGGACACAGGAGTGGGACAGGACTCACTGCATGCCATGTGGGAGCAGCTGTAGCTGGCTTCCCTCTCCCTGCAAGGAGAGTGAGCCAAGGAGAGGCTTTTAGTGCCAGTTGCTGCTGGTGGCAGGCCATAGGGTGCTCTCAGTAACTCCTGATGTGCAATCATCTTGGATACCTCCAGCAGCACCACCACAGAACAGTCTCAGAGAACAGGATGAAGTTCATTGTAACAGAGATGCTCCTACCTCTTTGGCTGGGTACTCCGTTTTGATCTCAGCAGCCATCTCAGCTCCAGCAGAACCACCTCCCACTACCAGGATGCGCCCAGATTTCTCAACCTTGAAGAGGCAACTCGTGTTACGATAGAACCGCAAAAGGTCTGATGCCTTCAGCCACTCCGCGAACGTTCTGAGGCACAGCACAGGCCCAACAGCAACAAACCACTTAGTTCGTTAAGAGGAAACAAAAAGTGAGAACCCTGTGCTCTCCTCCTGCCTACACTGTAACACTGTTGAGCATTTCAGGTTTCCCCTTGTGCAGAATGCTAGACAAGCCTTGATGAGCTCCTTGTCCTGGCCTGTCCCTATAGGCATTTTATTGTGGAATCTTGTTCTAGGACACAGATGGCTACAGATATCCATAGTGCTGCCTGGGACAGGTAGGCTGAACAAAGGCAGGCGGCACCTGCTAGGAAATAAGTTGATTCCTCACCTCTTTAACCATGTCTTCATAGGTCTGGATGGCACTTTCCATGTCAATAACTTTGTTGAACTTGCCGGGGAATGGCCCATCACTGCCTGTTGCAAGAATGAGATGGGAGTAGTGAAGCTCCTGGGAGGGCAGAAAGTGGAATGGGATGTTAGACCTCTTGAAAATGGAGCCTAGGACACAGTGGTTGCCTCCTAGGTTCTAGTCACTCATTTCCTCTTCTCCAGCCCTTCCTGGTAACTAGGAAAGTGCTTGTTATTGTCAGGAAGTGACTTTAGGAGACCTGGTCCAGGTGACACCAAGTAACTGCCATTCTCAGGGTCTGAGAGAAGCACCATTCAGGTGAGCTGGGAGCTTTAAAGAAATTACCATAAGTTTACAGGGTAAAGTTATGTTTATTTTACACTTTATGTTTAACTTATGTGTTATTTATGCTGGACAGTCACAGCTGGCTCCAGAGCATAGCGTCTCTCCTTCACCCTCTTCTGAACAGAAGTGGGATGCTCTGGCTGGAAAGAGTGACTGGAGCTGCTGCCCTTGTCTCTTCCTGCAGTTAAATAAGGGTCTGAGCTCCAGGGTTAATTGCTGAGCTCTAAATCCAGTTCTAAGAATAAAAGCTCATCTGAGCAGGAGATGGGATGGGGTATTTACTGCACACCCACATCCCACACAGCTCTAGGCCACTCAGCTTGGCTGGAAGGGATGGTGCCATGCAGGGAATGACGGGGGCTGTTGCCCTGCTCCTCAGGATGGTGAAAACACCACCTGACTCTCTGCACTAGCAGGTGATCCCATAAGGCAGCCAGGTCATTGCAACACCCACCTCACCGTCACTGAGCAGGACTTGTTGCCTCCCAGGGTCTATGCCCACAACCTTGCCTTGTCGGAAGCTGTCCCCAAAGGTGATGGAGTAGGAGATGAAAGTCTTCTTGGCAAATCCTGTGGTAAGAGGAGACAGTAGAGAAGAGCTCTCCCTCTGTGGAGGCTAAACCCCTCCTCCCTTCTGCCCTCAGGCCATCCTTCCTCAGACAAAAGCACAGCATATACCTGGGACCTTGGGCTGTGCTGTGTGCTATCTCTGCCCAGTAATGAGCTTCAGGACCCTGGCCTCCTGGTGATAAGATCAGCTCCTCAGGTGATGCCCTTGCTTTGTCTCTGCTCCCCATATCTCCTGTACTGATTTGCCAGTAAGTGCTTCTGTGGTCTCTGGAATTTTGGGCTGGGTGTCAGAGGCTTTTTTCATGTTATCTGCCTCTCAGACCAAGTTTTTGCCATCCTTTTGATGCTTGTTCACAGCCTCGAACATGAGATTTTCCCCCTAAACCCCCAGTGGCTGGAGAAATGGGGTTAGCCCAGCCTCCCAAGGGAGATTCCAGACAAGCCTGAGTAGCTCTCCAACATGATTTTATCATCCAGGGCCTCACTGATGAGCTGCTCGACATCTCAAGGGCCAGATACAGAGAGTGATTCATTCAACCCTTCCAGCTGCTGCTGCTTTTAGCTTAGTCACCTACTAAACTCTTGAAATAAACACAAAGGGATCGTCTGAATAGTTTTTGCCCAGTTTTCCCGGCGGATCTGCAATTAAGTTAACACAGACGGGCCGTGGGTCCTCCCGGAGCCAAGTACTTGTTTTCCAGACGGAAAACATCAAGCCTCTCAGCTCGGCAGGGGCGGAGGAGGCAGTGCGAGCACCCCGTTCCCTGCCGCTCGCGGGTAACTCCGCAGCCCCCGGTGGGACAGCGGAGCTGCCGCGGGGGTCCGGGGTGGGCTGAGCTCTTACCGCTCTCCACGGCGGCCCGGAGCGCTGCCACGTTGTGGTGGAAAGCATCCCTCACGTCCACCAGCACGAAGGGCACGGCCCAGGACTTGAGCAGGCTGGCGGCCGCCGTCCCCCCGAAGCCGCCCCCGACCACCACCACCCGCACGGAGTCGTCCAGGGACAGGCGGGACCCCATCGCGGGCAGGGCAGCGCTGGGCTCCGCAGGAGCGGAACGCAGGGGTTGTCCCGGGGGGAACGCAGCCTTCCCGGGCGGAGCTGCGGGGCGGAGCCGGGCTCCCGGGCGCTGAGACCGGCCTCCAGGCCTTGGCTTAGCCGGGCGGGGGGTGGGTGTCCTGCCAGGCGAGTGCCGGAGTCCCGAGAGCAGAGCGCTTCACCTTCCACCTGCCTGAAGTGTTCCCCCCCTCCCCCCGTACATCCCCCACGCGACAAGAGGAGCAACGATCTTACAAACCAAGGGCTGTGTTCTTAAATTCGCAAGTCTGCAGGCCGGGTGAATAGCGCGGCAGAGGACGTCTCACTCCATCTGGAAAAACAACCCCTTGGAGAGGAGATTGACGATCACAGAATCACAGAATCAATGAGGCGGGGGAAGACCTCTGAGATCATTGAGTCCAGCCTATGACTGAACACCAGTATGTCAACTAAACCATGGCACTAAGTGCCACGTCCAGCCTTTCCTTAAAGCACCTTCAGGGGCGCTGATTCCACTACCTCCTTGGGCAGCACCTTCCAGTGTCTAATCACTCTTTCTGTGAAGAAATTCTTCCTGACGTCCAACCTAAACACAGAAAACAGATGTATCCGCTCTGAGTGGAGCAGGAGAGGGGGCTGTGCAAGAAGGATGGAGGGGAGATCACAGAATCACAAAACGGTTTTGGATGGAAGGGACCTTAAAGACCATCTAGTTGTAACTCCCCATGGACAGGGACACAGGATGAGCTCAGCATCACCACGGTGGAGATAGTGGGATGTAAGGAGGAGCAGGGAAGGGCTCAGGAGGTAGCAAAGGCCCCTGCAGAAGGGGAGCAGGGAGTGGAGAAGGTTGACAGTAAAACGTCCAGATCGTAAAATGTCCGCAGCACGGAAGTTTCCCTGAAGACTTTCGGCTCCTGTGGCATTCCAGATAAATATGGCTGCTGGCCATGTAGATAAATATAGCTGCTGTGCACACTGAGGTGCTGTGAGCTGGCAGAGCCGCCCTCGCGCTCCCTTGCTCCTCATTCTCCTTCAGTGAACCACAGCCCGCTGTGCCAAACCCCTTCCCAGCGGGGTCCCCAGCAAAACTCCCCACCCTACCTCGCGGGAGGGAGACGACGAAGGAATTCGCATCTCTTCCCGGGAAAGCAGGGCCTGAACTCAGGATTGCCGCCAGAGGGTGCAGCCGGCTTGGCCGTGGGGACACGGGACGCGGGCGTCCCAATCCAGGGCACTCTCCCCTCGGCCGCAGGAGAGGCTCGGGGCTGGGAAAGGAGGGTGACAAAAGGGTGGTAAGAAGCGGGGGACGTTCCTGAATCCCACACTGTTCAGCCTGGAAGAGAGCTGGAAGGAAAGGGATAGAACAGCCGACAATAAAGGTGGAGGGGAGGAAGGTCCTTGGTGGGAAAGCCCATGGCTCTGCTGAAATACTCCCAGGGCAGGTTGGTGCTGTTTGTTACACAGGACTCGGCTGGAAATGCTGAAGTTTTCAATGGTAGAAAAATCATTTTGATTAATGCGTGCAATATAAATCCTCCAGAGCTGCTAAACATCGAGGCATCTGTCCTGGCCAGGAAATCCAGGAGCTGTGAATGTCCAGAGGCTGGGAAGTATCTCCAGGGTAACAGTGCTCCAGATCTGCTCCCTGTCCTCTCTTCTGGTACTGGCTACCGGGTACCATGGTACCTCTGCGAGGAGGCTGCTGGAAGAGCCTGGCAATGGCCAGCTTTGGGAAAGCACCATTCAACGCAAAAATTGTAAAAAACCAAACCTGCCTCCATTTCTAAAGGGATGAACTCTGGAATCAAAACCTGGTTTAAGCTCTTCCCTCAAATTACATGAGCTGGCTTGTTTGGCACCTGGTGTGTGTGAACCCATCCCATCCTGGCAGGGTTGTCCTTACCTCCATAACTCCCCTGGCTCTTTATCCTGTGGAGCAAAGCTGGATCAAAGGCCCATTCTGAGCAGATGAGGATGCTGAGGATGAGTTACCACTTTCCATGTGCTGCTGCCCTCTCCCCCTTCCTCTGCACCCTTATGCCCAGCGCTGGCTTTTCCAGAGGCAGTTTTGGGATTTTCACACCAGGCATTTGCACATATTTTACAGCACATACCCACTGCTGAGAGCAGTGGATTACTCCAGGAGTATTCCCCTGATTTCCCCTATCATCTGGTATGATCAGGCTGGACACCAGAAGATCAGGGCAACCTTTCAAAAAAAGGGGGGAAATATCTGGACCAGTGAGTTGGAGATGCACCAACAAAGGAAGAAAAGGCCAGTGCCAAAAAGGGTGCCCAAAGCAAGCAGGGAGGGTAAAAGGAGACATTATGAAAACCTCACATCCAGCCCCAGGCAAACAGGAAGAAATTCCGAGTGCCCAAGGCTGCTGCTTGGGTTTGGCAGAGGAGATGTTTTGATGATATTTCTCTGGCTGGCTGCAGGCAGATGGCTGAGGTAAAAGCTGCCCAGCCTCAGAGAGGGGTTTGCCTTCTGCTGGTGATCTGTGGGGCACGGGCAGGCAGGAGGCCAGGAGCAGCAATCAGGCTCCCCGGGCTTTTCCTCACAGCTGCCCTGTGGACTGAACGCTCCCTGCGGGATGGCAGGGATCCAGTGGGAAGGAAGAGGTGTAGAGAAGGGGCTCTGCCACTCTGAGACAGGCAGCATGGGTACATATATGTATCCTCTCCTCATCAGGTTTAATGCAACATCCGCCAGAGCTAATAATCCCTCTGAGTATGACTAACCCAAGGATGGGTACAAAGCTGCTGTGTGGGGAGACCTTACAATCCCACAAGTGGCCCTGCTCTGCACTCACCTAAACCCCCCCTAAGCCAGGTCCTCCTTGTCCTGCCCACCACGAGCACCAGGGCATGTAACTTTGCAGTAGCCCAGACAGGCTGGAAGAAGGATAACATCCTTCTCTTCACCCTCCTCTGGAGAATTGTTATTCTACCTGGGCCAGGCTGAAGGCCCCATCCCAGCTGGTCAAGCCTGAGCTGCTGTAGACATTGTTATTGGCTCACAGCCACCTCTGCAAACCCCCAGATACTCTCCTGTATCAGCAGCCTTGCACAGCACATTCCCTCTGCCCGCAGACGTGTCCTGCACATTGTCCTGCGACAGCCGCAGCGGCACCAGCGTGGCTGCAGTGCTTGAGGCTGTGCTTCAGTGAAAGGGGGATCTTGAGTCTCCCAGGGATGAGGGATTGCTCTAGGCAAACTGCTTTGCCTCTCCTTGGCACCTGCCCCACAGCTCCCCCTTTTTCCTGGGCGATCTGCTCCCCCTCCCCCCCATGCCTCAGGGATCTCTGCTGCAGCCAAGGTGGAACTGTGTCAGTTCAGGGCAAAGAAGCACCTGGAAAAACCAATTCAGGCTGTTCCTGGCTGCTTTTAAACATCAACACTGGCCATTTTATACTTTATAAATAAAAATCTACTTTTAGCAGAAATCAACAAGGTCCTGTTTTATTTATTCTCTCCCCAACAAACTTCATTTCTCATTTTCAGTTTTTCAGTGACACTGGCTTGGGAAGACAAGCTGCTTCTCATGGGCCATAGCACCAAAATCATCTTATTTCGGTCAGACCAGACCAGTCACTTGTATTTATAGGCAGCGCCTCTGTACGTGCCAGCTCATAGATTGGTGGCAAATCCCATCCAGGAAAGGGATTCAGGAAAAGCCCAAAGGTGAAATGCAATGGTCTCTGTGGTTCAGGTGATCTTTGTATCCATAAGAGGAGCCATAAGGAGCTGGTAGCAGGGTTCCAGTCCATCCCAGGGCCGTGCCACGGCTCTGTTCTCCCTGTTCCTGGGATGGCAGCAGGCTTGTGCCAAGGTGCTCCCAGCTCTTCTTTCGCTGCATTGCAGTGGGATGAGTTTGCCAGGCTCAGTGTGCTGTGGTGATGGGCTTTGTCTTACCTGCCATCGGCACCTATAAACTGGAGCTCTCGAGAGGCTCATCCCAAGGCAGGTTTTGGGGGAACCAGGGACGGCCAGGTTCATGTCAGCCCCCAGCATTGGATGAGCAGGGGCAGAGCCAGGGCTGTTCTTCCCCTTGGAGGAAACCCCAGCTCAAACAGCTCCAGCAACTGCCTTGGGGTTTCGTGCCACGCAAATCTTCCCTACCCCTCCAGAGCCAAGTGTGGGAATTTTACAGAAATGCCATTTTGTGGATATTCATCCCTTGTTGTGCTGTGATCCAGGCAGGTGCAACAAAGAGCTTTATCAGGTCAGCTGCCTGGCTGCAAGGATTGTGGGGATCTCTCTGGAAACACTCTCTGCTCCTGCAGCAGAGGAGCCCATGGACTGACAGTGTGGTGACACCTTTCTTTTATGGGACAACATGGTTTGCAGCATTAATCCTTGTGGGGTGGTAGAGAAGCATAAAGGAAGTCAGCAGTTGGGTTTTCCTAGAGAAAAGGGAGAGGGCTCGGGCAAGTTCCTTTGCTCTCAGGGCAGATTTTGAGAAAGAACAGCTTTCACCCATGAATTGTGGGGAATTTTCTCCTCCCTGCCCCCCAGATTTCATTACAGTGAGAGCACAGCATAGAATAAAACTGTGTCCTTAAAAAAATCAGCCTTGCAGACAGGCAGCCTTTGTCCGAAGGTGTAATTACAGGATAAATATGGGATGCAGACCAAGAAATGCAGTCTGGTCAGGCATGCAGTCTCTTAGAAAAACACAACAGAAAACAAGGCTGTCATTTAATACTGAAATATCCACGTGTGCTGCAGCCCTCACAGGGTCCCTCACTGGCCCACGGGTCTCCCCACTGACCCAGTGTTTGGCCGTGAAGCTGAAGCCTGGACCAGCTCCCTGCGGGAACTGCACCGAGCCCTGTGATGGAGTGAAGGGCAAGGGTGGATCCAGCCTCCAGCAGAAGCTGGAAGAGGTCAGGGAGGATGGGTTTCCTTCCCTCCAACCCCTGTGCACAAATCCCATCTGATAGCACTGCGAGGAGACATGAGGGATTAGCTCATCCGATCCCATTAAATGAAGCAGGAGCAAGCGAGGAGAAGGGAATGAGGGGTCAGGACAAGAGCAGAGCAGCCACAACTTCTGATGTTCAGGACAAACCTTGTGCCAAGCTGGAAAAAGGCCTTTTTGTCGATATCTGTGGGCCAACCTGGAGGCTTTGCTTTGTGGCCCAGCAGGGCCACCTGGGTATTAAAGTGAGGGGCATCTAAGGTGGCATTTCAGAGACTTGCCCACCTTGACAACTCTCTTCCTTGGCAATGGCAGCTTCTGCCTCAATCAAGAACTCCATGGCAAGCCCAGCCACGCCATCACAGCCACTCTTGGCTCCAAGAAGGAGGCATAGAAACAGCAGGATGTACCTGCTGTCCAAAGTCAACTCTGGATTAGACCAGTGAGGGAAGCATTACCCTAGAAAGATCCCATTGAGAGGGGAACATTGAGAGCACATCCATCGTTTATTAAAGCTCTCATTGTTGCTACATCATTTTGTGTCACCTGCAATGACCCTCAGGAGAAGCGGTTTTGGCCGGTGGCCCTGTCCCACAGGGCATGTCTCCCCTTGCTGCTCTTGGGCTTCTTGCAGAAAAGGTCTCTCTGGTGACAGTAAGCATCACCACAGTGTGGTCAAGTCCCCACCAAGCACAGCTGTGGCAGAGGCAGTATAGCTGCAGGTTGTTGAAAGGGTGGGAAACAGGGTGCTTACTTTAAGGCAAGCCTGAGCCTTTCAGGTGTGTTTTATTTCTGCAGGCTTAAATCCCTGGAAAAGAGGATGGTTTGGGGTTTTTTGGCATTGGTGTGGATGGAGAAAGGGTAAGGCTGCATTTGTTGCAGCTCCTGTTGTGGCCTTCCTGCATGGTTCGTCTGGATGCAGGTATGTCCTTGCTCTAAGGCTTTGTCTCTTGCCGTGGCCTTCCCAAGGCATGCTTTTCCTCCCAAATCCATGCCTGTCCTCCTCTAGGGAAAGAGCAGGGCAAGGCCTGGCAGCAGCCAGAGCGGGATGAGCGGGAGATCCCTCTCCTAGGGGGACAAACCTCCCCCTAGTCGGCACAGGGGGAATTCAGCTGCTCTGGTCTCGCAGGAGCCTCGTGTCCCCCGTGGCTTCCCGACGTGTCTCGGCTCCGCGGGTTTAATGGGAGCAATTAGCCCCGCGGAAATCTACATGGGTCGGGGGCGTGTTTTTTCTCTGTCCTGTGACGTTTTTGACGGGAAGCTGGAGGGTGTCCAGGAATAAATGCTCGTGCTTGGCTAGAAATGACAGGCTGGAGCCAGCCGGGGCTGAGGCAGCCCGGGTGAGAATGGTTGGTTGTCACTGTCCCCTCTTGGCCTCAGCTCAGCCCAGCACCCGGTTCCCTCGGCACTTGCTTTGTATTTCCCTTATTTGCTTGTCCTTGCCCCTGAACCTGGATTTCCCCAAGCCCCGAAGCGCCGCCTGCACGCTGGGTGGGAGGGGGATGCTGGGCACCCTCTGCATCCCTTCCCCGGCTGTGGCAGCTCAGTAGCTATTCACCCCTTGAGCTGTTTTACAAACGATTAACGTAAATTTTATTTTCTCTGCAAAAGCCAACTTAACGGTACTTTTCCAGAGGCATTTGCCCGTGACCTGGGTCCGGCCGCGTTCCCCCCAACGCTGGCTGAGCTCTGTGAGCTTTTCCCAGCGCGCAGCTGCGGAATATCCATCCGACCTCAGTGACCCTGCTGCTTTCCCAGCAGGAAGCCTCCAAACAAAACCCGATTCACTCAACAAACCCAGGGCTGCTTGTGATGCCGAGAGCTGCGTGTGAGGCAGGGAGGGGGCTGACGCTTTCCACCGCCTGTAAGCGGTGAGGGTGCGCCAAAAAGTGCCAATTTTTGCACCCTGTCCCCATCCAGCATGTGTCGAGCGCCCTGAATTCACACCTTGAGGCCAGATGATGCCCGGCCCCGCTCGGAAAGCCTCCGCAGCCGGGGCGGGCGGGTGGCTGCGCAGGGCTCCGGCGCGGCTGCTCCCCGCCGGCCGGCCCCGCGCTCCTCAATGCCGCCTCTGTTCTCCCTCCGGCGTCAAAAACGCAGCTTTTGTGAGCTCAGCCCAGCCGCAGCCCGTCGCTGGAGCCCCAGCACGCTCCTCTCGGCCGGCAGAAGCACAGCCCAGCTGTGCCCAGCCGCCGCCTCGTTTTATTTATTTATTTTTGCTTTTGGCCAACAGCTCCAGTTGGGGAGAGGGGACGTGTGGCTGCTGGGAGCCCTTGGGGCTCTTCAGCAAGTCTTAGGTGGAGGCAACCCCTCTCCTCCACTGGAACGCCTGGCTTCTCCCTCAGGTGGCTGTTGTAACCTAAAATACATGGGGGAGAAAAAGGATGTGCTGCAAAGAGAGCTAAAAATAGGCATTTTAATTAATGAAATGTGAATTGGATGGGGTAGCTCGGCGCCGGGTGAACGTCTGCATGTGGCAAACACCCTGAAACTCCCTGGGCCTCCACCAGGTTTGGTCACTCACCAGTGCTATTGGCCTATATTTCTGGGGCTCCCCCTGGGGCAGGGGAAACCCACCAATGCTAAGGAGACAGGAGAGGCTCTGAGCTCTGTACTGGTGTTTTTGTTTTTAATCAACTAAGTCCGACCATCTTTCAGCACCGCCAAAGTTTGCAGTTGCTCCCGTGCGGGGCTTGGGGGGTTTACAGCCCATTGGTCCCTGGGGGCTCTCCCAGGATCATACAGCAGGACACATGTTGGTCTCCAGCCAAAATGGGACCTCCCTTCTGGGTGTCTCCCTGTTTCTTTGTGGTATGTTGTGCTGCTCTGATTTTTGGGCTTAGTTCTTTGACCAGCCTCCCCCTCCTTTTCACAAAATAAATAAATAAATTCACCTGGTATGCAAATACACAGGGGAAAAAAAGGAAAAAACCCCAAACCTCCCAAACCAAGTTTGAAGAGCACCAAACCACAAAGTCACCTCATTTTGTTGCAGCCCAAGTGCCGTCCAGGGCTCTGTGGGCAGTTCCCAATCTGTGCTGGTGTATGAAGGCACAAAACCAGTAAGGCCTCTGGGGTCTCTGTCTTTGCTGGCACCACAGCGATCTTGTCCTTGCCCGTCCCAGCTGGGACAGGGAGTGGCAATGCAGAGGTGCTTGGTCTTGTCACCCTCAGCTTGCCCTCACCCTCCTCTTCCTCGGTGCAGCTCCCGGGCTGGGGAGGTGGCCCTGGTGCCAAACCCACCGCCCCTCATCCTTGCCTTTTCCCCGTTCCCGGGAAAATTGTGTAATTCAGGCTCTGCAGGACTCTGGGGTCAGCTCTGCCAGGGTGCTCCAGCTCCTGGGGCTGCCATGTGGCAGCAGCCAGGAGCATTTTCAGGAGCAGGGACCCCCAGGTCGTCTCCGGACCGGCCGGGAGCAGGGCTACAGCCCCTCGTTCTGCCCCGCCGCCGTCCCCCGGTGCTGTTACGTGATCCAGGAGGGCTGTGCCTCCTCCAGCAGGCTGAAGGAGCGGTTGGCCAGCTCGGCGGGGCTGTTGGCCAGCTTGTAGCCAAAGAGCTGCATGGCCGGGGCGCAGGCGTCCTGCACCACCTGCGCCAGCTTGAAGGGCATGCTGAACCGCCACTTCTCGAACTGCTCAGAGGAGTTCTTGCATGTGGAGTAGACGCCATTGCCATCATGGGGCGCCTGCGTGTTCTTGCCTATCCACTCCTCCACCTGGGGGGTGAGGGGCAGCCCGGCGAAGCGGTACATCTCCTCCGCCTTTGGCAGGGGTGCCCGTGCCACGTCCTCGTAGCGCACCAGCATGTACCGGCCCCGCAGCCAGCCCGGCCGCCGCAGCCCCAGCTCGGCCGATGCGCGGATGCTCTCGCAGTTGCCCCGCAGCCGCTGCACCTCCTCCTCGTGCAGGGGAGCCTCCCCTTCGGATGCCCACTTCTTCCAGGTCTCGTACTTGCCCGAGAAGGCCACCATGCGGGAGGCCAGGACGGCCCGGGGGTCCCGCACCAGCTGGATGATGCGCAGGTCCAGACGAGGGTCCTCCACCAGCGGCTGCAGAAACTCCAGCTGGCGGACGCGCACCGTCTTCAGGGCCACGTGCTGCTTGTGCTGGCACGCCTCAGCGGCCAGGGTGATGTTGAGGGGGCCGCAGCGCCTGTTCTTGCAGTAGTACTTCTCGAAGACCTTCTTGGTGCTGGGCGTGCAGACAGGGTCCTCGCAGAGCGAGCGGCTGGAGCCCCGCCGAAACAGGAAGGGCGTCAGATGGCCCTCGGGCGCTGGCGAAATGAAGTTCTCCAAGATGTAGAGGTCGCAGAGGAGGAGTTGCTTGAGGACGTCTCGGTAAACCAAGGCTGAGCCCACGGCACTGGCTCCTCCTGGCAGGAAGGTCACCGTCTTCTCGACATGCCAGAGGGGCTCAAAGAGGTAAAAGATGCTGCCTTGCTGGTTGAAGAACTCCCCCACGAAGGAGGAGCCGGTGCGGGTGGTGGCCATCAGCAGGACGTGCCGCCGTGGCCCGGGGTCTCCATCCCCTGCCAGCTGCAGGGTGAGGTTGTGCAGGTGGGACCTCAGCTGGGAGAAGGCGGCGTCCAGCTCCTGCAGCGAGGCCAGTGAGCCGTTCTCGGCCGGCGCCAGGCTGACCTCTGTGCTGTTGGCCTCTGTCAGTGCCTGCGGGGACTGCTTCAGCTTGTCTGACACCCTGCGGGGAGACCCAGCCCAGCCTGGAGGAGAGCGGGACCACCCCTGCATCCCGGTGGGGGATTTGGGGGGCCCTTGCTGCACAGGAGCTCGGGATGTGGGGGAAAGAAAGGGTGAAAAATGCGGGGTGGCTCAGGTACCCGCTCCCTACCTGGAGATGAAGTTGTTCTCCTTCTCAATGATGACGAGGCTGACAACGAAGACCAGCAGGACGGCGTACTTGCTCCTCATCTTCAAGAAGTGCAGCAGCTCCCAGATATCCTGGGGTAAAGCACGTCGGATCTCCATGGGGAGCACACACAGATCTCTCCTGTCTGCTGGGAAGGTGTCCTGGGCTAGGGCATCCTCTGTCTTGCCAGCCCTGCCTGTGGGGAGAAGAATGGTCAGCATGGTGGTAGTGCCTCCCTGCAGGCAGTCAGAGGCTGAACCTTTCCGAGAAAGGCTTGACAAGACCAGTAAAAAAGGGGGAGCTCCTCCCTACTGCTCTATCCCACCCCTGAGGAGCAGCTGCATGAAGCCTCCATCAGCTGCTCCCCCTCCTTCCCAAAATACGTCTGCCTGACAGGACCCCTTCCCACGCTTCCACCAGCCACCCCTGCGTGCTCTGAAACCCAATCCCTGCTGCCCTGACAGCTGCCTGCTCCCCACTGGCAAAACCTGCTGTCCACAGCGAGGGACCCCTCGGATCATCCCGGTCTGTGGCACATTGTGGCTCCCAGCCTTTGGAAAGAGCTACTTTTGGGGACGGTTGGAGGCTCTGCCATAGGGCCCCGGTGTGGGGCCGCGTGGCTTCCGCCTTCCCCCAGCACAGCAGCAGCAGCTGCTCAGTACTGAAAATGAAACCCAGAGAGTTTCCAGGAATGATGACGGGCCGGAAAACGCTGCTGCTGCCAGTCCCCTTCGGGGTGTAAAATGCTCTGGGTGGTGGTGGGATTTTACCAAAAAGGAAAAAAAACCCTTGGTGTGGGATGCAAAACCAGGAGACTTGGCATCCCTGCCCAGCAGAAAAGATCCCCCTGCATCCTCCTCCCAGTGCTGAAATTGGGGTGTTGGTGGAAACCACTCTGCATTGCTGCAAATGCACACACCAGCTGGGATGTGGTGGAGATTTGGGAGGCCAAAACTGCTGTTTGGAGCTCTGGGGCAGGTCCCCAGCATGTGTCGAGTGTGCACATTTACACTCCTAGGGCTCCTGTTCCCTGCCCACTGGTTTGCACGCCCGGGCAGCTGCGTGGGTGATGCCGTTTGCTCGTCCTGCTTTCTTGGCCAGACTTTCAGTGACTCAGGGAAAGTCTATTTGGCTTTTGTTTCGCTCTGCCAGCATGACTCCAGCAGCCCGTACCACCCCTGCTTTCTGGGGTGAAGGGGGGAGCCAGGCACAGCCCCATCCGTTGGGGAGCGCCGGGGTTTGCCAGAGGGGAGATGCCCCGGCCGAGCTGCGGTGCCCCCATCCCTCGGCAGGGTGTGGAGCAGGGAAGCCCTGCCAGGCATTGCATCACACCCCAACCTCCTCTGCATCGTGCTTGGCCAAAATGTGCTTTTTTTGGTATTGCTCGCTCTATGTCCCTCCCGCAGGGAAGGAGGGAACACAGGCAGGAAGGGAGGGATGTGCCCCGTGGCCAGGGCAACATCCAGACTGTCCGGTCCTCAGTCCTCCCTGTGTGAGGACCAGGAGTTTCCAGGCTTGAGCAAACCATTCAGCCCTCAGGGCTTGGCTTTCAGCCATCCCCTTCCCAGCAAAAGCTTCTAAAAAGAGACACCTGCACCCATGCATCCAGGAAACTCAGGATTCAGTGGGATGCAGGGACTCTGGAGAGCCATGGCAGCTTCCAAGTCCTCCCTCAGGGGCCCCCCGGTTTCCCCCTTCAGCGAGTGGCACCGACATCACCCAGCACGTGTGTGTGTGTGTGTCTGTGTGTGTGTCTGTGTGTGTGTGTGTGTGTGTTCAACAGCCCTGTTGGCTCAGTTTGTCAGCACACTGCTCCTCGGGGACAGGCCAGCAGCCGGGGCAGGTGCCTTTCACCACGTAGCCCCCTGGGTCCCCCCTCCTCGGTCGTGCCCTTGTGATGACAGGACTTGTCAGAGTATTTGAGGAACCGAGGAAAGAAATCAAACATACAAAGCCCTCGGTGTGCGGCTGCGTCTCTCAGCACCTGCCGGAGTTGCCGACTTGGCTGTGGCAAAGGACTTTTGGGTTTGTGGCATCCCAAGGAGCGGCGGTCCCCATCACTGCCCTCGCCTGGGGCTGGGGACAATCCCCTTGCTGCTTGCAGCGTGCACGCAGGGGGATGCCATCATCCACTTCCTCAGACAAATCCATGGGCAAAGCCAGCCTGGGGTTTTCCCCCCTCTAATGCCGCCAGCTGCCCGACCACAAATGAGCCACAGACCAGGAATTATTCACAGGGATGACACAGAGAGCCATGTCCAGCAGTGCTGGCAAAACCCTCATTCCCAGGCCTGGGGCAGACATAATTCATTAAATAAACAGCCGGCTGCAAACGTCCGGCCCAGGACCCGTGGGGCAGCAGCAACAGGCACAGGGGCCCTGTCAGGGCTGAGCCGTGGGGCTGGGTACACCCTGGTGACCTGGCGAGGCTGGTGGGGGCTGCTTGGCATCCCAAAGCTCTTCCTCGCTGGGGCACAGCCCGGACGGGGCAGCACGCAAGCGACAAGCATCCCTTTGTGAGGGGGAACAGAGGGGCTCTGTGTGCCCCGTGTTCTCCCCTCCGGGACTCTGCTGGGATGGGAGGGATGAGGAGAACCACCAGGATGCTGCTGCCGCCCCGGGATGCCCCACCAGTGACTGCTCCTCCAGTGTGAGCAGACAGACGGACGGATGGACATTGTCCCTGGTGATGGCAGGCAACTGCTCTCCTCTTGCTCTGCACATCCCAAAGCAAAGAGCAGTAATTTCCAGGAACTGAGGCGCCCCAGACAGCAGCACCCACGGGTCCTCAGATGCTGCTCCCTGACTTATCCTTCAAGCTAGAAGTGCTTTTCATTTCAGCAGGGACTGCAACAATTCCCACTGCCAAGAGGATAAAGGATTTATGGATTTCCCAGCTGAGTCAAAGCCAGTATAGGGGTGGTTTTTTTGGGTGGTGGTGGGAATTTTGTTCCCATGCAGACCTGCCCAGGTAGGATCTGCTACTACCCGCAAGTTCCCCTAACCCTGACACAGCAAGAAGGAAGGACTTGAACGGTAATGGAGACACCAAACCATTCCAGTCCACTGGAGCAAGTCAGTTCATGGGATGGATGCTCCCAGTGGTGGTGCAGGTGGGGTGAGCAGGGTAGTGTAACTCCAGAGCAAGGACAGCAAGGCCCATGGGAAGAGGAAGGAGCAATGGGATGCTCTTGTCACCCTTCTGCAGAGCATTTTGCAGGACTGCCTGACTGGGAGAGAAGAGCAAGGGTTTTCGCTTGGTTTTGGGCAAGGGAAGGTCTTCCACGAAGCCTTGGGGCTCTCATCCCCCTCCTCTGGCTGCCCTGAACCCACACCAGGTGAGCTCCAGGAAGGAAAGGCGCCTGTGGCTGGCAGGGGAAACCAGCTGGAGGTGAGACTGGATGAAGTCACATTTTCCTCCGGTGACTCAACAGGCAACAACTGAACTTCGGACAAGGAGCAGCAATGAAGCACCTACGTGCAAGCTCCCTCCCTGCCCCAGATCCCTCTGTCCATCCAGCCCCCATCTGCTCCCACGCAGAGCCCACAGGGAGCTGCAGCTGAGCTCACTGCCCCCTGCGCTGCTGCTGCTGCTCAGAGTAATTTCCTCCACGATCCCTTGCTTCATCAGATTTCCAGCAGACACGAGGGCCAGCAAAACACAGGGGTGGAACAACAAAGAGATAAGGAGCATGGGCTTATCTGCTGTCTGCACTGCTCTTTGTCTGCAACCTGGGAAAAAAAATCCTCTGTATTTACTCTATCAACTATTTCCGCTCCCAGCTTCCTCCCAAGGCTGGCTTTGGGAAACGTGCCACCGGAGCTTCCCACTTTGCTTTCATCTCCCAGCAATTTTCACCCTGGCCCTGGCTGTCCTCCAAGCCATGGCACAAGCACAGCACTGCTTCGGTTTGCCCTGCAGCACATGTAAGGAGTCTGTCCGGACAGGTATTTTTTGGTTAAAAACATGTCTAGTCAAGCTAAAAAAAGGAAGGAGGGAGGGAAATGTCACCGCCTACGATGTTTATAAAGCAGCCGAGAATAGCCACAGGCCTCATCAAATTGAAGCCTGGAAACTGCCCATCAGAGAAGAAAGTTTGGAACGGAAAGTCCTTCTGGCTGAGGTTACACTCAGGAGCAGCGGCAGCGGGTGTTGGTACAAACAGGCACCACTGACACAACTTTGTTTTCATTGCGTGAGCTCTCAAACTCCAGATGCACAAGGTTGTCTCCTGTCCACTCTTTATTGTCCCACCCTGAGTTCGGGGGTAAACCAGATGAGCTGTCCTTGCTCCTCGTCTCCCAAGAAGCACTGAATCCCAGATGGGATTTAGAGGCAGGTGTTGGCACAGTAACGCCAGTGACAGGACCAGCACAGGCTTCGTGGCCAGGACAGACCAGTCTGGGCTCTCCCTCACCTTGGTGGTGTCCAAGAGAGGTGTTTTGTCCCAACCCAGCAGAGAGGAGAGCTGATGCTCCCGCCCCCAGTGATTGTGATGGGAGACACAGAGGCATCTGTGCTGGGCATGGGGGAAAATGTGCATCTGCCAGGCAGGGGCCGGCCTCTGGGGTTGGATCTGGACCAGGAGGCGGTTGAAACACCTACCACCTCGAAGCCAGCTTGCTGGAAACCACAGGCACCGCTGGGGTGGGTTTTGCAAATACCACCTGCAGCAAAGGTGAGCGACTGAACGGCAGCTGAACGGGCCACTGAACGGGCCAAGCTGCCGGGCAGCAAGGGGGTCCGGAGCACGGGCCACCAAGGCGGGCGAGGGGCCTGCCCGGCGCCGGCGGCACAATGCCGGCTGCTGTGCGTGCCGGCAGCCCCCGGCCACGCCGGCAACCGCAAGTGCGCGGCCCTGCCTCAATGAGCCCTTTCTCTGGGGCGCAGAGCCCACGGTCCCTCCCACCGCCCCGCGCTCCTTCTCCTCGCTGCTCCGCACTAGCCTGGAAGCTCCTCCGCAAAACCCACCCCAAAACCAGGGACACCGCTCTCTCTGTGCCCTGCTCCGTGTCCCTTTCACCCCGAGACAGGCGTCTGTAGCACTCCCGGGACCTCTGGGAGGGACCGGCGGCAATAGATGTTTGCTGGGGGGAAATAGCGACCTGTGCCCGGGTCTTGGTGCGAAAATGAGTCGTACACTGAAGCAACATGGCAGATGTGGGAAAACTGCAGAGTTAAATCCCTGTCCTGGCGTGGTGTTGTGGGAAAAGAGACACTTTCCCCGAGGCAGCAAAGCCAGGCTCGGCGCAAAGGCAGTGGGGTGCGGGCAGCAGATGTGGGAGCGGCTACTGAAATCCCGGCAGGCTCTGAGTGGGGGCTCTGCTGGGGCGGTCTTTTTCATCCTAAGGTACCTCCATACCAGCCAGGTCCCCTCTGGGGCCGTGAGGATGTCGAAGCCCCAGCTCCGGCAGAAATGCCGCTGGCTCCTCGGTGCCGGGAGCTGGCCCGAGGGCCAGGGTGCCCCGGAGGCCCCGAGGCAGGAGGGGAAAGGGTGAGGACAACTTTCCAGTGCTCCCTGGTAGGGGCTGACAGGCCGGATGATGCAACTCCGGGATGGTTGTGAGAAAGTCTCCTTTTCCAAAGTCTCCTTCTGCCGCCCCAGCCGCGCTTCGCTTCGGACGGAGCCTCAGCGCTGCCGCCGCCGAGCTCGACTCTATTCCATTGATTGCATTTTTCCTGTTTTTCTTTCCCCGAAAGAAAGGCACGGGGAGAGCTGCTGAGGCAGTCATGTGCCGGGAGGACTCTCTCTCGGAGGCAGGGCGCTGGGATCCGTCTGTCGGCCGAGGGGAATGAGGGACGGAGGCACCGCCGGCGCTGCCCCGCTGCGGGAGCGGGCGGCCGGGGCCCCGCACCGAGACAAAGGAGCGGCCGAGGCCGGAGGGCGCACAAAGGACCCAGCGGAGCCCGGGGCCGCCCCGCGGGGGGATGCGGCCGCCGAGCCCCCGGGCTCCCCGCCGGCCTCGCTCCCCCTGCCCGGGGGGGCTCGGGGCCGCGGCCCCTCCTCGCACGCCCAACTTCCCGCAACTCCCCGCCGCGCCGGGAAAGGCCCGACCCCCGCCGCCATCCTCCCCCCCGCCCCGGGGCTCTCGCTGCCCATCGTCCCGGTCCCGGCCCCCGGCTGCGCTCCGGCCCCATCGGTCCCGCTCCCGGCTCCCGCCGCACCTACCGGCAGTGGCTCCGCGGGGCGAGCTCGCCCGGTCCTGCCGTGCGGGAGGAGGGACGGCAGAGGGTCCCCTGCTTTTCTTCACGGTGCTGTCATCCTCCCTCCCTCGTTCCCTCCCTCCCCTCTTCGCTCCCTCCTTCCTTCCTTCCTTCCTCCCTCCCGGTGTAGCGGCGGGGGGAGCGGTCCCGGCGCCTGGACGCGGGTCCCGGGGCGGAGCCGGGCAGGGTCCCCGGGCCAGCCCCCGCTGCCGCCCCGCTGTCCCCTCCCCGACACGCCAAGGCCGGGAAACCGGGAGTTGCCGACCCTAGCCCCGGGATCGCTGGAAGGGGCCGCCTGGCCGCTGGGGTGGGGAAATGGGGGCCTGGAGCGCACAGACACCCCGCGAAACTGTCAAGACAAGATCTCTGCTGGGCACCACGGTGTGATCTGGGCTGCAGGCTCATGTCTTGTTCCCTGCCCAAAGCGGGATCACACTGGAGTGGTCAGGGCTTTATCCAGCAAACCTCCAAGGGTGGATCCAGTATAACGTCTCCCTGCCCGCTGTCGTCCTGGAGAAAATGTTTCTCCTTATATCCACTCCAAATCTCTCCTGTCCCAGTCTTCACCATCCCACCACGTGAGGAAGCTGGCTCCATCTCCATGACCACCTAGTGGGAAGGTTCCTCCTGCTTGTCCCCAGCCAAAACTGGCTCCAGGGTCAGCAGCTTTTTCCCCAAACTCCACTTTCTCCCCATACAGGAGCTTGGGGGAAGTTGTCCCCACTGTGGTGTGCTGTGCCAGTGAGCTCATGTCTGTGTGCTCCAGGAGGGCAGGGAGTGAGAACATCCTACTGGAAACAGCTCAGGAGTTGGGGGACACTGGCTGTCACTGTCCCCACAGGGCAGGCTAAGGGTTTGGAGCATTAAATTGTACAGAAACAGCTGTTTTGGTTTAAGTGCAGAAATTCATATGTACATACAGCTCCCTCAGAGCTCTGTAACGTTAGATACCGAGGAGCTGAAAGACATCTGGCTCTGCAGGCAGGGAGAGATCCAAAAAACTAGTCCCCATAAAAACTTTCAGCCTTCTTTTGCATTCCTGGCATAGTTTTTCTGCTACGCATGTGGCATAGGCAGAGAAATGCAGGTTTTCTTGGCATTGAAGTGTGAGGACCTGCATCACTCCTCTGCGGCTTCCTGTCAGCCAAGGTGACGGGGACAGGTTTGCTCACAGAGTGCCAGTGGCCAGTGGCACAGTTGGCATGCAAACACCAAGGCAGGAAAGCCTGGGTGTGATGTTCATGGTGTAGCCTCCATCTGTCCATCCATCCATCCATCCCATCTGTTTTTCCTGGTTTTATCTTGCACCCACAGCAGTAACTCTGTGATCCAGCTGCAGGCAGACACAGTGACTCCGGTACCCTCCTGCCACGGCTCTGGCTTCCACAGCGTCGCTGATGGAACCGGGGTGAAGGGCAGAGTCTGGGAAACTCTGCCTAAATGAGGCAAACCCGGCGCTTGCAGGATCAGGCCTGTGTAGGCTGTCAGGTTGATCACGTCAAAAAAGAGTGGATAAGTCTGGCTGGCCGCACACCCGCAGGAGTTTTGTGGGGTTTGGAAATGTGGCGAAGCACTTTCAAGCTCCTTGTTTGTTATTTCAACTGAAACAGGGAATTCTGCCTTGGATTTTGTGGGCAGAGGAGATCTTGGTGAAAACACAACCCTAATATGTAAATAATTTTAAGATGAGGGCAGAGAGAGGCTGGTGGGGAGTCAGACACTCACACTAGTGGGGTGTCACTGCCTTCGCAGGATGCTTTTGCGGTGGTCCCAGGGGGTGGCAGGAGCAGAGGAGGGACCTTCCCCACATGTGGGGCACAGCCTGGACTGAAGCCCACCCTCCTGAGCCTGGGATGTGCTCCCTGCCTGCTCTGCACGCACACACACACACGCACACACACACACACACACACACACACACACACACACACACACTCACACAGACACACTCAGGGCTTGGGGTGGAGATCACCTTCCTGCTTCGTTAATAAGTAAAGCTGGCACAGGGAGAAGCAAAGTGTCTTCTCCACCCCTCAAACTGCCGAGAGAGGCGACAGGAGAGGCAGGGAGTTATGTTTCCTCCACCCTTCGCTAGCTGCGGGATCACGTTCCCTTTGTCCCCCATTCCTCTTCCCCAGGGATAACAGAGACTGTTCTCCTTGCTCCCCGTGTTGCACATGTGTACACACACACACACACACACACACACACACACACACACACACATGCCTGCCGTGCGGGAATAGGCAAGGGACCAGTCCCCAGAATGACATCAGGAGCAAGGAAAGGGGAACATGTTACTATGGCAACCAGGATGCTCTGGGGTTTCGGGGAATAGAGGCATCTGATGCTGATTTTCTGCCCTCAGTTCAAGCTGATGATGTGGTGGTGACCACATCGACTTAAAAAAGCCTCCACTGGTCTTTGCCCTATTATCACCAGGGCATTCAGCCTAGAAATTTTCCTGAGAAGACTGTCACCAAATTCTGTCCCGTGGTTCTTGTTAATAGATCCCTTGGGGCAGATTAGACTGAAAGGACACTGAATGACCAGTGTTTATATACATGTATGTATATGCCAGGTTTATTTTGGAACAATTTGGTTGCAATGGAAAGGAGGTGTGTACCTTGTTTTGGTTATTATCTGTAGAAATATAGGAGTATAAAACTATAAAATTATCACTTAAGAAAATATATAAGGAAAAGAAAGAATTAGAACGAAAGGATAAGGGCAGACAGCAGAAAGATGTCAGCACCCATGGATCCAGTGATGAGTCTTGATTGTTGCAATTTAGATGTTCATTGGTCTGAGTCTTGATCCATTGGGGATGGGGGAAGCCCCCAAATAATAGAGTCTAATGGGTTAATATACACTCAGGTTCGGGTGGGAACGCCCAGGTACCTCCCCTGAGAGGGGAGTTTTACACTGTCATGTAACACTGTGGATCACTGGTGGAAGCCCCAGAAATGAATCTGGGGGCACTTCGGGAGTCTTTGATGTTTATGACAGCTAAGACATGACAGCTGCCTCTCATGTCAGCCTGAGTTTGCCAGTGATGCCTTATCAGAAGGATGTGAATGTCCCCGTACCTCCCCCAGGGAGGAGTTTTACACCTGATCCAGTTGTGTAAAGGAGGACATTGGCATGATAAAAAAGCATTATCCCACCCCTGCAGGATCTGCTTCAACAATTTGGGGATAAAACAGAGGTAAACAGTTGTCTTTTGGGTGGGCAAATCTACTTAATCTGTAGGGGACAAAATTAACATTCTGGGGGTAAATATTGAGTTAGTCTGTAGGGAAGAGAATGAACAATTTAAGGTAAAAATGAGGTAATCAGTTAGTGGACAGGTAGGGAAAATTTTGTGTGCAAACCTTTAGGCAATCTGTAAAGGGACAGTGAATATTTTGGGGTAAAATCCGAGATTATCTGTAGGGGACAGAATGAAAATTTGCAATAATCTAGAGGTAATCAGTGGGGGTTTTTTGGTGGCAAAGTGTAGGCAAGCTACAAAATGCCTACAAAGTGAACATTTGGGGGTAAATCTTGAGGCCGTGAACATTTTAAGGTAAACTGTGGTAATATATTGCAGACAGATAGGGAAAATTTGGGGGATAAAACTTGACGTAATCAATAGAGGATAATGAATATTTTTTATGGAAAATCTGAGGTAATATGTAAGGGAGAGAATGAACATTTGGGGGATAAGATAGAGATATTCTTTTGGTATTAATCTGCAGGGGACAGATTAATCTGTATTAATCTGTAGAGGACAAAATTAACTTTTTCGGGGTAAAACTTGTGGTGATCTGTAGGGGACTAAATCTTCATGACAGATCATTGCACAATATCGTCTTTTTAGCTTTAGAAACATTTAACTCGGAGAGCAGCAGGGCTGATCCATGTCCCAAACCACTTCCGTGCCTTTTAAGCGCTGGCAGCTCCATCTGCTGGGAGGAGAAAGAAGGGAACGATGGAAAACAAATGCAGGGAGAGATCACAGAATCATCATGGAATTCCAGACTGGTTTAGATTGGAAGGGACCTTCAGGATCATCTCATTCCACCCCCCTGCCATGGGCCCTGACTCACAGAAGGAGACGATTCTTGACTGGATTAGAGGAGTGAATCAGCCCAGGGTGCAGAGAACAGCACATGATGAGCCAGCTAGACTGTGGGAGCGAGAGCACAGCAGCTTCAAGCTGACAGAGAGCAGGTTTAGATGAGATATTGGGAAGAAATTCTTCTCTGTGAGGGTGGGGAGGCCCTGGCATAGGTTGCCCGGAGAAGCTGTGGCTGTCCCATCCCTGGAAGTGTCCAAGGCCAGGCTGGATGGAGCTCTGAGCTAGGTTGCTACCTGGTCTAGTGGAAGGTATCCCTGCCCATGGCAGAGGCTGGAACAACGTGATCCTAAAGGTCCCGTCCACCCCAAACCAGTCTGGAATTCCATGATGATTCTGTGATCTCTCCCTGCATTTGTTTTCCATCGTTTCCTTCTTTCTCCTCCCAGCAGATGGAGCTGCCAGCACTTAAAAGGCACGGAAGTGGTTTGGGACATGGGTCAGCCCTGCTGTTTTCCCAGTTAAATATTTCTAAAACTAAAAAGACGATATTGTGCAATGATCTGTCATGTAGATTTAGTCCCCTACAGATCACCTCAAGTTTTACCCCGAAAAGTTCGTTTTCTCATCTACAGATTGGTGCAGACGTTACAGCCAAAATAACCCTCTGATTACCTTTATCTTATCCCCCAAATGTTCATTCTCTCCCCTACATATTACCTCAGATTTCCCACTGACTCTGAGAGTAGGAAACCCCAAAGGATCCTATTTATTGGCAGAAGAAACTTTACAATTCATCTTTTTTTCCTTTTCCTAAAGGAAATTCCCCATGGATCATAAACAATTTTTAATAGTTTCCCTTTCTGCCTCCAAGAGGGAGAAGGTTGATCTCAGTGCCAGAGTGCAGGTGTATCACCCTGGAGTATGTGCACAGCCAGCCCAGGGCCCCCAGTTTGCCAGCTGAGTGCCTATCCATGACCTGTACCTGGCCTTCCCAAGGAAAGCACTCTTAGGTGTTTTTATGGGAGCTCTAACGACTCCCTGGCTCTGGGCTGATATGGGAAAGGCAGCAGTGGGAAAATTCTTGTACCTTTCCATTTCCATTTGCAATTACTGAACCACCTGTCCTTGGGCTTTTCCTCTTGGACCTTGAGAGGGGTTTTTTTGTTTGGTTTTGTTTGGTTGGTTTGAGTTTTGTTTTGGCTTTTTGTTTGTTTGTGTTTTAATGACCCTGTGAAAAAATTAAACCCTACTATTCCCTCCTATTGGGAAACCTCTCTCCGTGTAACTATCAGCGAGGTGTTCCACCCTCTCTGCCGCTGATGGGTCCGATGCCAAAGGCTGTAAAAGAGCCAGACTTTTTAAACTCGGTGTTTTAAGCCCCGTTTTCAGAGCCCTGGGATGCTGCTCTTCCCCTCCCCATGCTCCCAGTGCTACCTGGCGGCCGCTCGCTGACCCCTCACCTCTTTGCAAACTGGTTCCAGTTTTGTAGCTGCAGCCCTTACTGGGAGCTGGTGCTGCCTTTGGTTTGGGGGGTTCCTCTGCCAAGGAGCCGAGCTCGCCTCATGCTTCCTGGCCTTGCAGGTTGGAGAGGGAAAGCCAGACCCTACATCTGCTTTTTCTGTTTCTCCTTCCCCATCTCTTTTTCAGATGAAACAAAAAAAAGCCCCTGCCTGCTCCCCTGCCTAACCTTTGTCTTCCCCCGAAGTGCCTGTTCCTCTCTCAACATCTCTGCTGAGTGCCCCCGAGGCTGTCCCAGACCCAATACCACGATGCACAGCCCTGGTACATCAGCTTTCGAGGGGAAGGTGTTGCCATTGAAGAAGAAAAAGCAAATTTCCCACAAAGAGGGCAGGAAGCCCAAACAGTGGCCCTGGTGACAGCACCCAGGGACTCGGAGAGGTGACAGCCAGCAAACAGCACGGAAAGGGCTGCCCATAAACCAGCAGCGTTTGCCACCCTCTGCTCAGCACCTGAGGAAGGAGTTGCTGCTCTCTATGGAGAACTGATACTTGCCTGGTTTCTACCCAGTGTCTGCGGCGACAGCTGCTGGCTTGTGTTTGCTTTCCTACCCCAGCAAATCCCATGCTTTGAGCTCCCCTGAGAGATTTTCAGTGGATCTTTCCCCCCGCCTTCCCAGCAGGTATACTCAAAGCGAGAGGATATAATGAGGGTGGGAGCTTGGTGGGATACTCAGTGCTTTTGCCTGAGCTGCCTCCTGCAGCCCACCCCCGCAACATGCGCAGGATTTTCAAGCGACCCCGCTCCACATTTTCCGTTCCTTTTTCAATTCCGCTTCTCTAAAACTGCTGAGGGCGAAATAAAGAAGATGGTTTATTTTTAATCACAGCAAACGCTTTCCAAACCTGCAGCGCAAAAGTCTCGCTTTGACATGATGGGAGCAGCTGAGCCAGGGGGATGTCTGTCGAGAAGAGAGGCTGGCAAGCCTTGAAGCAGTGATACCAGCAGAAAAGGCCTCTGATGTCCCAGCAAGGCCAGTCTGCTGCTCTCCCAGGCGAGCAGGAAGCCTTGTGCTTGCTGGATTGGCTTTTGAAGCCTCTGTCACAGAGAAAAAAGGCGAGTGGGAAGAGAGGGGGGATCACACACAGGCTGCAAATGTGTTTGTAACAGTGTCATTGGCTTTGGAGCAGCACTGCAGCAAAAAAAATGCCATCAGGTGCCCGTGAGCATCTTAGTAAGACTGTCAGCAGCATCCCCAGCAGGGTAAATCCTTGTGTCCCTGCTCTCTACAAACATGGAAAATTCCCCATCTGAGCACCCCGCTCTCCCAACACGCCATTCAAGGAAGAGAACTCCATTTAGGATCAACCAAGTAAAGCTCTTTTTCTTTTTGATGAGCCAGTGTATGGCGAGAAAACCCCAGCAAAAAGGAGCTGATTGTACTAAATGGCACCAGTGACCCACTCGAGCCACAGTGGGAGAGGAAATGTCTGCAAAATCATGACTTGTCCCACTCTCTCCCCTCCAAATAAAAGGAAGTGAGAACCACCTTTTAGAGGGAAGTTCTCAGCACCCAGAAAACTCTAGGGGTGACTCATGTGTTCGGGTACTCAGTGTGTGCTGAACTATTCAGCCTGGTGCCTGCTGGGTTTTACTCGTAAAGTGCCATCTGGGGCCACAGGCACACACCCAAGTGTGGTCCCTGCTGCAGGGTGTCCTCTTCTGCTTCTCACCCACAACACCATGAGATGGTCTTAAGAGCATGAATATATATTCTGGCAACAGTGACTTATTAATATTTTAGCCAAACCCTTGGTGTCAGGATATTTGCAAGACAGTGTGGTTTTATCAAAGTATTCCCAAATGTTGATGAAACCTTTAAGAAGCCTTAGGTTGGAAGGGGGGTCCTCATGCTAAATGCTCTCATCAGTGAGATTTATTGATTAAGCTTATTTCCTTGTCCTAATGTGTTATTGGTATCTCATATTTTCTGTTGCTCTGCCATTTCATGGCTTGCCTAAACCTAGCTGAGGCAGGGAAGAGAAGAAACCATCCTGTGCTCTCTTTCTGTCCCCAACATGTGTTCCCTCTCCCTCCCTTTGTGTCACCTGCAGCAAAAAAGCTTGAAGTCTCTTATTGCCTTTCCTTTGCAGGGGGAGCTTCTAGTTGGATCCCCCTGATACAGCTGGGTCTGGAGCTGATTAGGTCTACTCAGGATCAGTCTGTCCCTAGGCAGGGAAGTAGCAGGAGCACATGGCCAGCAGATATGTATTCAGCACCAGATATGCTTCCTGAACACCACTGAGGAGATGCAGAAACCTGACTTGGCACTGTCCAGACAGACATATGTTCATCCTATCCTGAAACACCTTTCAGGACTGAGATTCCCCAGCCACTGCCAGAAGGATCCACTCTTGCATGTGACTGCTGCTAGTTTGCTTGACTGCCAGGTTGGGCTTTTTTGGGGGGATGTTTTAATTCTGCCTGTGGCTCAGCCCCTGTTTGCAGAAGGGCAGGCAGTGGATTCTGACTATCCCCTGGTAGTCATGCTGTAGCCCTGTGGGTCTGCTTACAAAGGGAAGATAACATCTGGCTTGGTGATAACCAAATCCTTGCTACTTTACACAGAATAAGGGCACCTTTGAAGCCTTGCTCATAACCCCCCAGAGAGGGGCTTTTCCAATGAAGAGTCTGAAACAAAAGCACCAGCACAGATAAAGAACAGAGAACCAATATCTGCCCAGAAGCCTGGGGACTTCACTGAGATATCCATAGGGGCAGCCAAACCCTGCAGCTGGACTTTTGGAAGATCCACCTCTAGGAAATAAGTGGCACTACTGCATCCTGGCAGCCTGTAGGGATGAGATATGCTTCTACACCTTGGGTGCTCTGGTCGTGGTGGGTGTCATTGGAAGGGTGTGTTGTGGAATGAGAGATGGTGTGTGACATAGGGCAGGACCCTCCCGGTATAAAACCCATAGGTCTCAGGGAGAGAGAAGGACCAGATCCACCAAGGAGATCCTCTGGGGATTTGTGGGGACACCTGTAGGAGGAACCACCACTGCCAGCAGGGAGGCTGACACTGGAACAGCTGTTCAGAGCAAGCTGGGGAAACAATTTTACTAGAAATCACTATACATTTCTCACATCTTCTGATGACCCCAGGCAGCAATGGGAAAACCAAATTAGAGCAAAACCTGTTTACTTTCTAAGCTTCCCGGTGAAATAGGAACAGCTCAAACCTGATAATCCTCATTTTTATGGAAAAGGAACCGACCAGTTTTCAAATCTCTCAGGGTTAATTAACTCTCATTTGCAGGTCTGTTAGCAAGAACAGAACATGGCTCTGAACCTTGTCCCACTAAAGGAGCACAGAGAGAGATCAGCTGCAGCTGAACATGACAATTACAACCTGAGGGGAATCAGCTGTTGAATAAGTTTTAAAAGGCAGCTGCACTGTGGCCTAGTGACGGGAAGTTGGTAAGGTTTATTTTTTCTTCCCATCAATGGGTTAGTGGTGAGTGCCTGAGATGTCCTAGGTCAGTTTTTCTCCCTGTCCTTCCACAAGTGGTGGATGTGACCCCGAGTGTTAAGCCAGGAATGACATTTGCCGCTCTTTACGGAGTAGTTTCTTGCTTTTTCTCTTTATCTCTTTTCCATGGGCTCAGCCAGGCTTTTGTTCTGCAGCTGGCTGGGCTGCAGTGCCCAAGGTTGGGAGCTACTCCTACGCCTCTCAGCCCTCCCCTGGGGAAGGATAAGAGAGGTTTTGTTTCTCCTCTGATGTCCACCATGGCAAACAAAGCTCAGCAGAATGGTGAGTTTTGCTGCAGCTCTTTCTGGCTGTAGCTGAGTTGGTGTGGGTACATGATGCTGCCTTTCTCGGGCTGAGATTTACAAATAGAGGGTTAAAACAACCTTTTATTGAATTAGTTTGTTTCTGGGAAAAGGTGAAGAGCAAGTGTCAAAGACACATGTTAGGTGATAATCATGGAAACTGTGACTGCCACAGAAAACCAGGCTGTGAGCTGCCAATACTTCATTAGTCCCAGCACCTCTTTTGGCCCATGTTTGCTGTTTTGAGGAGATGGTCCAATGTCTCCTCAGCTGCTGTTGGGTGAACTGTGGGAAGGACACAGAAGGGGAGGTTGCCAGCAGGGAAAGGTGCTGCTGAATCCTCTTGTGAAATCCAACGGTGTTGAGCTGCAGCTGTTTGCCCTCTTCCCGCTGTACTCCAGGTGTGGGGTTTTTGGTTATTTTTCCTGATACAAAACCTGCTGCTTCTCTACGACATTGGAAGGTGAAGAAACACTAGAAGAGGCTCAGGAAGTTTGAGAAGGGATGCCTGTCAGATGTGGAATAAGCAAGGGTTCAACACTACACTGGACAACTTGCTCCCAACTATTTAAATCCCAGGGGATTGCTGGGACAATGGGAGAGGGAGACTGAGTCTCTGACTGTATTTTTAGCCTTTTGTAGAAGGGCACAGGGCAGCTATTCAGATGCCCATGACTCTGGGTGTGGGTTGTGTGCTACTGGTAAAATGATGAAAGACCATGTGGTAGAAGTCACAATAGCTGAACTCGCCACTTCCCCCCTCTGTGCGGCCTTGTGACTTTGATAAATCCTGACCCGTGCCAATTTTGGCCAGGGTTAGCTGCTATTGGAAGCTTCATTGAAATTCACAGCCTGACTTACATGTCCTAGGCTGTGAGTGCACAGCTGAGGTGAGATCACATGTGAGGAGGTGCTGCCTGATGCCTCCAGAGTTTGTGACCTGAAAAAAGGATTGTAAAACTTTCAACAGTGCAGAATCCAGTGAGCAGGAAAGCAGTGATCCCTGCCTGACCTCTGGGCCTGTTTATTACAATATTGGACTGTATGAGCTCCCTGATCTATTCCCTCCCTCTTCCCTATGCACCAGCTATTTGCTCATCCAAATTTCTTGGGCTTTTATTTCCAGTCCAAACTCTTTTGTACCTTCTTCCCTAAATAATATTCCCTTCAATGCCTTCACTTTGGATAACGAAGGAAGAGAAAGAACATATTTCAACAGTCGAGGAAATTGTGTGAAGAAATTCTAGGGGATGGGTGTTTTCTCAGCCTGGTTCCTTACAGGAACCCTTGTAGCTGTTCCCTGCCAACTCTTATTTTTCTTGCTATGTCTGTAATACTTTGTGCTTTTCCTTAAAGCTGTAGCTCCCAGAGTCCCGTGATTATCTAATTGCTTCTGTGTGAGCTGAAATGAGTCACAGCAGATGGAAAAGACTGGATGGCAATACCCTCCGCTGCTGAAAAAGCCCTCAGAACTTCTGAGTGTAATCCCTGAAAACCTGCAAAGTAGAGAGCAAATAAAAGGAACTGAGCTCTGTGTTTTGTAAAGGCATTTTGGTTTTGGCAGGAAAGTTTTGCCTGTTTCTGGCTGGCAATGCTGAAAGGTGGTGTTTGGAGCTACCAGTCCTGTGCTGAGAGCTGAGACCAGAGGCAATGGGCAGGCACAGGAGAAGGAAGAGGAGGAGGCTATTTTCCACTCCACACCAAAAGCTACAGTGAAAGAGACCCTACACACATAGGGTCCCCCCAATGCACTTGCCACCCCCATCTGGGTCCAGGGCAGGGCCTGGCTGTGCTGTTTGGTATTGGCTTTGCAAAATACCCGCACTGCTTGGGACCTTGGGTAGAGGTGAAGCCCTAAACACATCTTCTGGAAAGTGTCTCTTCGGGGGGATAGATGAGCTGCAAAGACCTGGCTGCTCTAGGAAATAGTGGTGAGCTTCAATGCAATGGCACAATGTGACTGAGGGAGGGAGAGCAGGAATAGCTCAGGGCACTCTTCTGTTTGCTCCATTATTTACTGCAGAAATCCTAAGAAGCATCAAGCCTGCTCCTCTTATTGGAGAGAATCTCAGCTCCCAGTAAGGAGCCCAAGTCATCTGCTTTGGATGTTTATGTACAAGTCAGGAACCAAAAGAGGTACTGGCTCCTAGGGGCAGCTGGGGAGCTGCTTCTCTGCTGTAGCATGAATGGGAACCAAAAGCGTCCTAAAGTCTTCTTTTCTTGGTCCGAGTCTATTTTATTTTTTTTTTTTTTATTTCTGAAGTATATTTTAAAACCCGTTATTAATTTTCCTTTATTTTCTTCCTGGATAACCTAGATGTATATTTCTAAATTATTTTTTTTTTTGGAGGGGGTAGGATAAAGTAAGATTTACAGGAAAACATTACTCTCTATTGATAAATACAAAACAGTTTCTTCTGCAAAGAGTGTTGCAGAGGTTTGTCTGACTGCTTTCTTATTGCTTACAACCCTGAAAAGATGACACAATGGGAGCAGGAATGGGATTGTGCATCTTTGTGCATATCCTTTAAAGCACGGATGAGGTGATGCTGCACTGTTGATTCCCCTCTACTTAGAGAAATCATCTACTTTTCTCTTGTTTAAGTCTTGCTAGCACTGGTCAGAAATCCTGGTTCACGAGGGCAAAGCATTTATGGCTGCTGACTCTCCTTATGTTGATCTACTTGGTTTGAAGTAACAGTTGCCTTGGAATATGGTTTGCCTTGGCATAGGACTCTAATCCCAGTAAATGCTGAGGAAAACTTGAAACAAAATGCAGCTTGTAACTAAAATGTAAAACTTGTGACAGCTGACAAAGGAAATACTGAAATGAGAATTAGCTGCAGTGATTGGAGGCTTTATGTTATGCTTTGCTTGGAAAATCCAGTGCACTTGATGTGACCCCTTTGGATAATTGAGCTGTGGCTGAGCCAAACGTGGGAAGGAGGGTGGCCTGTGACCATGCCACTGTTAATTGAGAGCTTGCTGTAGTGGGGCTGCCAAAAGGGGAAGGTCCTCAGTGCTTTCACCCCATGCTGCCATAAGCATTCAGACAGAGAACTGGATCCAGGCGGAAAACTGCCCTGGGAGAGGAATGGATCATTCCTAAAGCCAGATCAGTCGCTGGGCTGGGCAGTGTGGGGCTGTTTGTGCTGATGTGAGGGGCTGAGAGGCTGGACAAGTGAAGGATCATAGAACCACAAGATGGTTTGAATTGGAAGGGACCTTTAGGATCACGTTGCTCCAGCCCCTGCTATGGGCTGGGACACCTTCCACTAGACCAGGTTGCTCCAAGCCCTGTCCAACCTGACCTTGGACACTTTCAGGGATGGGGCAGCCACAGCTTCTCTGGGCAACCTGTACCAGGGCCTCCCCACTCTCACAGGGAAGAATTTCTTCCCAATATCACATCTAAACCTGCTCTCTGTCAGTTTGAAGCTGCTGTGCTCTCGCTCCCACAGCCTGACTGGCTCATCATGTGCTCTTCTCTACACCCCGGGCTGATTCTGTGCCCTAATCCAGTCAAGAATCATCTGCTTCTATGGGTCAGGGTTCTCTTGCTGTGTGCCAGGAGGAGGGGGACATGTCCCACCTGCCCTGTCCACTATCAGTGTCAGCAAGCTCCAGCTCTGCCCTTGGATGCAGTTTGTGCAGCATTGCCTTCTTGTCTGGAAAATGCTCTGCTGCTTTCTGCTTTGGGAGGTATGTCAGAGCAGGAGCTTTTTCTCTGCAGCCTGTTATGGTGAGGAAGGGAGTGTGTGGTGGGGTGCCTGTTTCTACTCCAGTGGGACCTGCAAGCAAAATCATTTGCTGAATCACAGGGAGGCTGCTGTTGCTTGGGCTGGAATAAACTTCAAACGTGTGGCTCTTCACGAGGCTGCCAGGCTGTAATTTGCGGCTGGCTTTGCTGCAGTCTGAGTGGAAATGCAAAATAGTCTGAAAACCAAGCTGCTGTGGAAAATGCCTCTTTTTATTTATTTCACTTGGGTTTTTTTGTTGTTTTTTTTTTTTTTTTGTTTTTTCTTTTGCAATAAGAGCACTTCTCCCGCAGAGCTGGCTGTGGCTGCAAAACCAGAGCCTGCAGGGGCCTCTGGCTGGCCTCCAGGGATTGCCAAACAGAGATTCCTCACGTGCCCCACTTATGCAAAGCACAGAATTGAGTGCCAGGAGGACGAGGTGACGTGGAAGGAATTTGTGTGCTGTAGGCATGACAAAACTGAGCACCAAACCCGGCTTTTTGGAGCTAGCTGGGCTCTGGTGCCAGCCCGGTCCAACTGGTTGGTAGGGGAGGCAGCGGTCCTGGACGCCAGCCCCTGGCAAATGAGTCATGCATTTTGCTGCAGGAAAGTCCCTCGCTTGGCTGCAGCTTTCCAGGCTCTTCCTACTCAGTTTTTCTATGCAGAGTATGCTCCTCCCAGAAAATAGGGCTAAAAATCAAGTTTAGGCTGGGAAGGCCCCCTTCTCTCCCAGCCATGGCCAAATGATTCAGCTGTACATCCCTACTGACAAGCCATGCCTGAGAATCCTCATCTGACACCTTATCTGGGAGGTTTATCTTCAGGAAAAACCCCAAGTCTGAGCAGAAGCCCACCAAAAGCAGGAAGTGTTAGGCAGACAGCAGGCCACTGCAGTTCACACCCTCAGTGCAAGGTCTCAGCTCATGTCTGTGAGCTGAACCTGATCTCAATAGGCTGAGGATACCCTTTGGAGTTTCCCACTCTTCCAAACAGTCCTGTTGTCCATGGCAGGCAGCCTGTGCTTGAACTCTTGATGCTGTTTTATTTTTTTTAATCCCATTTTCAAGTGGGAAAACTAGCAGGTGGTGTGGCTAAACCAGGGAAGCTATGTCATGGTGACAATTTGTTATTGTCAAATATTACACGCTGTGGTTAGGATGCAGCACTCCCACCGCTGCGGCCCGGGTTCGATTCCCGGTCAGGGAAACTCCCCCGGGCAGGTGGAGCTCGTTAGCCCTGTAAGGCCATCCATCTAAGAGAAGGTCACTCTAAACAAACCAACGTCCTGAGGACCTCACTGCCACTGTCCAAGCTTGCTCGGCCCCGGCAGATGAACCTTAGGATTAGAGGGTGGGCTCAGCTCAGCGCACACTGTGTCTCACCTAAAAAATCCACTGCGCAGGCTCGAAGGGTAAAGACCTTTCCCAAATCTTCGTTCGCGAAGACTGGCCATACATGCTGTGTACTTGAGAGGAAAAAGAAGGCCTCAAATCAATGGGAATTAGCGAAGCTCCAGGAAAACCAGGGCTAACCTGAAATGATAACAGATTGGAGGTAGCACCTGCTAGCTCGAAGCTAGTCCTTCCTTACCCCTGTCCTTCAGTTCCCAGATGTAAAACACCCTGCCTGCTGAAATAGCTGTCCTGTTCCAGACAGTCTTACTTAACCTCTCTTTTATATATTCTTCACAAAGCTCTTTTTTTGTGTGTGTGTCTGACTGCTTGTTAGAAAGCCAGGGTGCTTCGTCAACACTTTATGTGCACTCCTGAGATAAGAGCAGCATGCTGAGCCCTGCCCAGGCAAAGTGCATTTACCACCAGAGTAAAGGTTGCTTGTTTAGTCTGGCCAAAGTTGCTGCTGGGGGAGGCTTTCTGCCTCGTTGATTCAGTGTGAATGCACCTGGCTCCAGTTTGGGAATTACCTAAGAACCTGGCTCCAGATGGTGGTGATAGCCGAGGCTCTGGAGGCTCCAAATGAAGCTGTGCTGATCTGCAAAGGGGCAAAGGCCCTGTGTAAGCATCAGGCTCTCCTGCTGTGGTTTGTGAAGAAGAGCATGATAACAGGGGCTTCATAGTTTGAGTTTTAAAAGTTCTCTATAAGAAAAGGAGAAATGTGCATTACCCTATTTAGTATAGCCGGGCAAAGTGAAACAGAACAGATCCATTTCCTCCTAACCTTTACACTGCAAATAAACCTTAAATGTTATCAAGAAGTCTAGTCCTTGGAAAATGAACACACAGGTAGGGAGGGACTTAACAAGGTAATACCATGTCTGCCCTTAAATGAAGGACAATACCTTGGAGATCCCCACGAAATGGGCAGGATAAGTCTGGCAGATGGCAAGCACTTTAGATGTGATGAGTCTGTGTGTGTTGTGGTGATGCTGCAGGGGATACCCAAGTGGAGCTCTCCAGGCTGTGAGAAGCATCATCAAGGACCCTTCCTCCAGCTACAGCAAGCCTTAAATGTGGGTTTAGAAGAGAAGGGGAGCTGGTCTGGCAGCTCTGCACAGTCCTGGGGAGCTCATGAGGGACCAGCTCAGGCCTTTAGCTGAGCTGGTTTGGTTTGTTGATCCAGTCAGGAAAACGCTGCACTATTTTTTTTTTCTGGGTTAGTTTGTTGTTCCAGTTGCTGAATCAGTGCAAGGCACATCAGTACAAGGGAGATAGCAAGTCATTTCAGGCTGTCATTCTTAATTGCTGTTCATTTGGACCACAGGGATACCTGCCTGCCCTGTGACAATGGGGAGCTGGATTCTGCCCTGCACAGCAAGGAAAAATCAGCACCCCCCTTGCCTCCTAACCCCAGGCAGTGAGGTAGGAAGCTTTTAAGTGGGAAGCACTGCTGGAGCATGTCCAACAATGTCAGGTGTGATGTTTGGTCGTGTAGAGACTTTGATTGGTACCTGAAGAGGGCCACCAGGAAGCCAAAGAGAGAGAGACTGCGTTAGGAACTGTAGTGATAGGACACAGAGTAATTGCTACAAATTGAAAGAGGATAAATTTAGGGTGGGTATTGGGAAGAAATTCTTTGCTGTGAGCACAGTTAAGACACTGGCACAGGTTGCCCAGGGAGGTTGTGGATGCTCCAACCCCGACAGCATTCAAAGCAAGGCTGGATAATGCCTTGAGCCACCTGGTCTAGTGGGAGGCATCCCTGCCCGGGGCAGGGGGGCTGGAGTGAGATGACCTTTCAGGTCCATTTCAACCCTTTAACACTCTCATTCCATGTTGGTATGCGCCTCCATCAGACCCCGCCAGCCCCCTCTGGGGGCTCTACTGTCCGTGGAAGCAAAAGGCGCCTTTTTTCGGCTGTGAGGGCTTTTTTTATTTGCAGACAGCGCCGTTTCAAGCGGCGGGGACTCCGGGCAGGCGCGGCTCCAGCGCTCCCCTCAGCCCCTCCAGGCCGCCATTTCGCGCCCCTCACGCGCCCCCCCCTCCCCGCCATTGCGCGGGGGGCGCCCCCCCCTCCCCGCCATTGCGCGGGGGGCGGGGCGCCGTGCGCGCGTGCGCCCCCCCCCCCCCCCCCCCCCCCCCCCCGGCTCTATATAAGGGCGGTGGCGGGCGGTGCCGGCGGCGCCGCATTGCAGACGGGCACGGGACGGAATCATGGCGCGGCTGCTGCTCCTCCTCAGCCTCCTCGGGCTCCTCGCTGCCGGTGAGCCCTGCCTCCACCTCCCCGGCCCCTTCCCCGCCGCGCCCGGGGAGAGCTGCCTTCAGCGCCCGGCGTGCCCGGGATGGGGGAGTGGAGTGGTGGTGGTGGAGGGAGGGAGGCCGGTCCTAACGCTGTTTGTGTTCCCACAGCAGGACCGGATCCCAAAGAGAGGAGAGGAGGCGGCGGCGGCGATGGGCTGGTTTCGAGGGTGCCTTCGGGGTGGTTGTGGTGGAAGGGCCGTGTTTGGGGCGGCGGCGGGGGAATCGCCCAAAAATAGCGCCAGGGAGAAGGGGGGGCGGGGTGGTCCCGGTGAGGAACCGGCCTTTCCCGGTGCTGGTGTAGAAATGACTTCCTGATCCTGCGCATCCACATCCAACAGGGATCGGGCGTCTCAGGCACCGTGTCGGTGGGGACTGCTTTTTCTGCCAGCAGCGCTGTTTATCTTCGTCATTTCAGGGAGAGATGGCTGCTAATCCTCTTGCAGATGGCGAGAGGTAGCCTTTGCTGTAGTGTGTTTTCATTACTCCAGATGGAAAATTCCACTAATTTTGCTGCTCGCTATCTCGTTACCTGTTGTTGCAGCAGTGGAAGTGCTGGGGGGAATAGCTGTTATTCTCCTTTTAGCACTAGGACTGGAGGTTAGAACAAGCAGCCCTTGTGTTTTGTACATCGCAGAGGCTTTACAGAAGCGATGTGTAGTCTGACAGGAGTGGTAATACACCTTTGGGTTGTGGCATGGAATAGCTAGAACCCCCAAAATCGAAGGACTCGTACAGTGATGTGCACAATTACTTGGAGAATTTTCTTCTAATTGGGACTACTGTAATCCTAGAGCTTATTTACTTACAAGTTTAACCTGCAGCATTTCACAAGTCAACTAAAAAAAAAAAAAGCCTGACCGGCTGTTTAAAGGCCACAGGAATGACCAACAGGCAGAGGACAGCAGATTATACCTATGGAATCTTTACATTAATCTTGTGCTTTATTGTAGTTTTAATGTCATAGAATGGCCTGTATTGGAAGGGACCTTAAAGGTCATCTATTTCCAACCCCCCTGCCATGTACAGGGACACCTTCCCCTAGATAGACTGATAATATTTAATATGCTGATATGACAGTGTAATGGAGAACCTCAGACTTTTCAGACTGGAAGCAAGAAAGCAAATATCAGCTTTCACTCTGCATATTTATCTGCGTTAATAGTGTCTTTTGAGTCTGCTTTGCACTGAGTTAGCTGCCATCGGTTACCACTCCTACTGGGACCGTTTCCAAATCGCTAAAATCATTGCAGCTTCTTGTGCTTTAAAAGTGAAAAGGATTCACCTTGAAGTATCCACCAGCTTTCCCACTAGTGTATTTAGGGAAATTGTAATGAGAAACCAGTTCAGCAACAAGACTTCACTTGGCCTACCTGTTAAAGGCATGGTATGCAACTGAGTGTGGCAGGAGACTCGTCGGGCCAGTTTTTCTTTAGGAAGTCCCTGTTTTAACACAAATAAACACCTGTCTTTTCTCCACCAAGGTTCTGTGACTAATACTAATTGACTCTCTTATCATGCAGATTTTTCTGAAGATTTTGCTGTGACAACCTGAAACACCGTTTTTTGTCTCCTAAGCTCGTTAATTATCTGTGTAAAAATTTAACCACCCTTGGCGTATCTTAATGGAGTCACTTGGCTGGCTTACAGGCCATGAGGGTTTTTGGTTGACCTACTTACAGGGCTTCTGTGCACCTTCTCTTTAAGGGATGCACAAAGGAATTAAAGCAGGGTGGACAGGTCCTGGCATCTCTGGACCACTGATGCACACTGATTATTGCTTGTCTTTGAGGCCAGGAAAGGGGGAAGGCTGGGCGTGCTGTTAAAACAGCAGTCAGTTTCTCTTTAGCTGATTTCCCCCCCCCCCCTCCTTATTGAAAGTTAAGCTGGGAGTGGAAAGTACAAACTTTGAGGATGTGATTATTTACACCCCTTCCCAAAATAGTAGACTTAAACCTTGGAAGGAGGGAAGATTCAAGTTAGTATATAATTCCTCCAGCAAACGCTGGTCAGAACATCTGGTGACAGGAAATTTGAAGGCTAAGTTAGCCTGGCTTGAATTTTCTGGAGGATGTGGATAAAGCAGATAATGGGACTGTGTTTTGTGGTTTGCAGGCTCATTCTGGTTATGAGTGTGGTTCCTAACAATAAATTCCAGGCTGGTGCAGCCCACTGCTGTAGGTTAAATTAGGAAAAGAGTGGAAGGTGTCTTGTCTCAGCCATGGTGTGGGCGCAGGCCCAGGGCAGTGCCCGTCCCTGTGCTGTCATCGCTGAGGGACCTCGAGGGCTGTGTCCAGTTCTGCATCCTCACCCCAGTGAGACATGGAGGGGCTGGAGCGTGTGCAGGGAAGGGAACGGAGCTGGGGAAGGGGCTGGAGCACCAGGAGCAGCTGAGGGAGCTGGGGGGGCTCAACCTGGAGCAAAGGAGGCTCAGGGGGGACCTTCTGGCTCTGCAAGTCCCTGACAGGAGGGGGGAGCCGGGGGGGTCGGGCTCTGCTCCCAGGGAACAAGGGACAGGGCTAGGGGAAACAACCTCAAGCTGTGCCAGGGAAGGGTCAGGTTGGATATCAGGAAGAATTTCTTGCTGGAAAGGGTGGTGAGGCCTTGGCAGGGGCTGCTCAGGGAGGTGGTGGAGTCCCCATCCCTGGAGGTGTCCAAGGAATGACTGGATGTGTCACTCAGTGCTCTGGGCTGGGTGACAAGGTGGGGATCAGTCACAGGATGGACTCAATCTTGGAGGGCTTTTCCAACCTAAATGCTTCTGTGATTATATAAAAAGGAAGGCCCTGTTTGTTGGAGGAATAACGGGGTCTGAGGCACCTCACAGCCGTCACAACGCAGCGGCGCTTTGATAGCGCACCAGTCATGTGCCCTGTGTAAACCTGCCCTTGCACAATCCCTCCCGTGTGCGCCGAGGTTTATAAATAGAAAGAGCTCTCGGTTGTGTCTGGAGGAGCTGAGCAGGCCGTTCTTCCTGCTCAGTCACGCCTGGTGAATGCACCATCACATCCGCAGAGCTGCCTGAGCCCAGCGCGGCCTTTTTGCACTCGGGTTGTGCTGTTCCACACACCACAGAGGAGCTGTTCTGGGAGCCTCCGAGCCCCCAGAGGATGGAGAGGGTGGAGCAAGAGAGGGGGAGCTTGTCAGCAAAACTCATTGTGTCACCTGACGCGGCTGAGGCTCTCCAGGAGGTTGGGCTGTGCTATTTCAGGAAAGGTTTTTCTGGTAGAAAATGCAGGAAGGTTTTTATTTTGTACCTGTGGGGGAAGCAGGGCCAGTTGCTGCTGCCTGCCCCTGGATTTTTGTTTCAGTATCTCATGTAGATATGATTCTTCAAAGTAGGTTGGGGCAACGCCTTAGAACTGTATGACATGAAAAGGGATTGTTTGTTTTTTCTTTACTCTTTCACTTTCTATTTTACTTTTTTTAATGTAGCAGCTTTTTTTTTTCCCCAGTTAATTTGCTGCTATTAAGATATCAAGAGTTCTCATTGCAATTTAAAAGGGCTACCTCTGTGGTCTTTGAAGTGTGTGTATTTTAGGGCAGTACTTCTCTGTATTTGGTCGTGGGGCAATGTTTGGTTTCAGATGTCAGATAGCAAATTTCCCCACTCTTTGTGGTGTGGATATGTTTACCTGGTGAAAGGGGGATGTTAAGTATAGGAATTCTGCAGAGACTCACACAAAATTTGTCCCATCCTCCTCCCCCAAAAAGCCTCTCAAAACAAAACCAGGAATAATGGACGTGGACAATAAGTATGTCCAACATGTTGTGGTGTATTTCTACAGGGATCTGCAGGGAAAAGTGCTTCTCGTAACTTTTTGGGAATATCTTAATTATTGTATGGGACCACTGTCTCCTGCTGACTGACTACCAGACACCCTTGAACATCCAGTTGTCTCTTGTAGATTCTGTCATAGAAGAATCTCAGGCAGAAGCCAGGGCCTGCTTGACAGTGACCTCTGACCTGTCTGGAAATTATCCCCTTGCAACCTTTGCAGTAACTGGGACAATTTATTGGGACAGTAGAGGTGATTTTACTGTCTCAGCTCATCCGGTTCTCTGCTGTCTTTATTGTGATTTCTTGTACATACACGAACTGCTCCTCTTGCCCTACTTGTCTGCTATTGAGGGAAGCGAGGGAGCACCTGAGGCAGGGGCATGTGCCAAAATGAGAACCTGTTCCTCACTTTGAGGAAGAGCCTGGTTGTGGTCGTTAACTCATTTCTTCTGAATCACACTGGTTAGAAATGTTTCGTACTTGTTTTTTCATCAGTAGATGTGGAACAGGAAGACTCTGAATTTTAACTGGAATGCTAATAACACCCAGCCAGATTTCATCTAATTTTTCTGTAAATTGCCCGTAATCTCTCAAATATTGTGGTCACTTTACTGCCTCATTAATCCAGAGGGTAGTAGCCCTCTGGCAAGAGTCACTGGTGTGTGATGTGCCTACAGCTTTTGAAGTTTTACTCATTAACTGACCAGAGAGGCTGTGGAGTATTGAGCCCTTCAAATAACTTCAGATTGAGGTCACTCTTTGACTTGTAGACACTTTGTAAGACTTGGTGGTGAGAAGTTGATCCCTCTTGACTTCTTTAACTTAAAAACACTTGGCTTTTGCAGTTCTCAAAAGTAGTGGGGAAAAGTCACTAACAGAGCACAGAGTGGCAGAGACTGATAGATTCACTTGGTCTGTGGGTGTTTCTGGGAGATAAGGAATGGCCTTTTTTGTTTTAACATTACTAAGCGAGAAACCTTGGAAAAAACATCCCTTCCTGCTGAATATGTTAATGTACTTGGACAAGTTAGACTGTTAAGGCATAAGAGTTGACAGCACCCCAAATTGTCTTCCACATTTGACTTCAACCCGTTGAGGTGAAGAGCAGCTCAGTGCTTTCCTGTTTTGGGTCTCCCCCCCCCCAATTTACAGGTTAATTTTTCTGTAACCATGTTGCTCACAGCAGGGGTTTTCTAACAGTTTGGTTTGGAGGGGGCTGAAGCCTTCAAGTTGAATTCCTTTGTGTCCTGGGTGATAGTTTTCCGGTTCATCCTTTGGCTCTTTAGCGAATCTGGTCTGGCCCATTCAAATCCCTGTTCATAGAAACTTATATAAGGTATTAACTTTCAAGCACAATCACAGAAGTCTCATTAGTAGCTTCAGTACAGCTTTGGATGGGATTTCTTAGGATGCTTTTTTGAGAATCTTGGGGGAAAAAATTGAGGCTGGCTCTCCCTGGAAGATGAGTAATACAAATGCCTGAGGGAATGGAAGGTTTTTCTCAAGACTCAAGATTTTCCTGTAGCTGTCCTTGCAGGATGGTAATCCAGACATTACAGCCCTTGTAAGACATTTTAGGTTCCTGTTTCCTGGAGAGGAATGATGAACTGAGCTGTGCTTCCACATGCATGGCTTTTTTCTCCAAGGAGAAAAGGTGGTATTTTCTGAGGGGACTCTCACCTCTGCTACCTTAAGCCTGTCTGTATGTTCATGTTGCCAATCCAAGTGTGGAGGAAGGAGGTGAACATTAGCATTTGCTGCTTTGGAGAAGTGAAACAATGCACAGTTGCTGAAGTAAATAGGTTAGAACCACTGTGAGAGTGAGTTGCAGGTTTCCCTTTATCTTCATGGCCTTTAAACTGGTTTTTATATGGATTCCTGGCAACTGTCGCTTGCAGGACTGTGTTCCTGGTGTTTTGACAGTGTTGGGGTGCTGACCTGGGCCTCAAATCAAATGATTCTCCTTCCTTTTCTGCTGTTAGCCTTCGACCCTTGGAGTATTTTGATCGTGTTGTTGGGCTTCAGGCTTTCTGGGGCAATGCTTGTTCTAGGAGAGGATTTCTCTTGTCTGTTAGACACGAGCATCACAGAGGTGAGAGTGGGTATAGATCTTTTTTCTCCTCCATTTTCTTGCACTGCGTAATTTAGGAAAAACTTGGTAGAGCAAAGGGCGTTTTTTGTTAAATTAAAGAAGCCATATCTCTGAAACCGTTCAAGGAGGGAGGAACCAGTGAAGAGGACGACTAAAGAAAGACCTTGGCCTTCACAGATAAACTTGTTCAGTGCTCTGAAAACAGTGGCTTGCAAGAACTTCAAGGAAAGGGGAGGGCAGATCTGGGTGGGCATGAGGTGTGACTGTTGAGAGCTAACCTACAGAGAAAGGAGAATTCTGTTTAAAAACGGATGACCTTAGATAAAGAACAATATATAAAAGAGAAGGAGGCCAGAGATAACTGTTATCCCTTTGGGTGTACCCAGCAAGCGTTGAGAGCTGTCACTGTAAGTGAGAGTGCTTTGCTTTCTCTTGGGTTGCTGCTGGGGATGTGAAGTGCCACGTTTGTGTGTTGCACCTCTTGCAGCAAAGGCTGTTTGGAGGGAAGAAAACTGTTAAGGGTCAAAACTCTTTGTTCTGAGACAGCACAAGGTCTTAACACACTTCATTGGCATATTTGCCTTTGTTGTAATGTAAGTTAATATATGATTGAAAAATGCTGTTTCATAATTAAATAGAACAGGATAAAGGGGAAAAGTGGGAACAGTAAAGGATTTCAGGCTGTACTTTTCTGAATCTGCAGAGTTTTTTAGTTTTGTGTGTTTCACCCAGGATGTTCAGAAAGGAAGGGTGGTGGATATTGTTGCAATGAAGGTACATCCTTTCGTATTAGACATCTAACAAAAGTATTCCCACGTGATAGAGAATAAACTAATACAAATTTAGCTCTATTTGAAGTCACTGTAGAAGATGGAAGAAAAGAAGCCATGATCAGTGTATTGTCTTTGTTCTGTAACTGCTTTCTAAAACGTGCCAGCCATGTGAGACCCTGACAAACAGATTTGCCTGGTCACTGTTTGACCAGAATGATCTGTACTGAAAACATGGAATTTAGAGTTGTCTTCTCAGAAGGAAAGAACTTCCCCAGTGTCATTTGCAGGTGAAAGGGCACTGCTGTTCCACCATTTTCTGTTTCTGTAGGTAAGTGTTCATCTCATGCTGTAATCAGGTTTCCTGAGCCTATGGGCTTCTTTTGCTAGAAGCCTGTAGGTATAGTGGCATCTCTTCGTCCTCTGATGTTGTGCAGGAGTGAGGACTTTAAATAATACCAGTGAGAAAGTGTTTGGAGTGCTTGCTTCCATCCTAAAACTAGTTTTCACTGTTTGGTGGCTTATGAACAGTTTTCTTCTTATGCCTCACTGTCCCTTCTGCTCCCAAGTTCTTCTGAGATTGTCTTTGGCCCTCTGTAGGGGGTGGCAGGTAGCATTAATGCCCTTATTCTCAAATTCCAAGTGACTTTGTGCCCAGTGGCAATGCTTTGAGCAGAATCTGAACAAAATGTGGCTGTGAAACTCCTCATTTTTCTCCTTACAAGCTGGTGAGATGGGATGCAGGGAAGCAGAGAAGTCAGAGGCATCGGTTAGTTAATACACTGTCAAAGATCAATCTAATTTTAAGCCTTTTTTTCCCCCTCTCCTTGTGAACAAGTCAGAGCATTTGTGACTGTGTGAGCATGTTTGATACAGAAGCCATGCAGCATGGAGTTTGTTAAAGATACACAGCCAAAAAAGCTGATCAGTAAGAATAAATCTGAAGTGTAGTATTTTTGTTATGCACTTACTCATCATCATGGATAGACTTTGCGAACGAAGATTTGGGAAGGGCTCTACCCACGTTTGTTGGTGGCTAAAAAGGCCAATACGAGACAGGCATGTCTGGTTGCAAAAGGCACAGCAGAAAGACTCTTTAGGTGGTAAATTCTGCAGGGCACGGTTCTTTCTGCGTTGTCTTTTCTCCTCGAGAGTGATCCTGTGTGTGTTCTCAAAAGCATCCGCAGCGTTATAGATGGTGTGTCTCCAGACCTCCTGATTGGAGGCCAGAGTAGACCAGTTCTGTTGATCAGTATGGCCAAGGCTGAGATGTTGTTTCAGGGAGTCCTTGTATCTTCTCTTCGGGGCTCCTCTCTTGCGGCAGCCGGTGGCAAGTTCACCATAGAGCAGGATCTTAGGGAGGCGGTGGTTGGTCCTTCATCCTGGAGACGTGCCCTGCCCAGCGCAGCTGTGTTCTCAGTAACATGGCCTCAATACTAGTGACAGCTGCTTGCTCTAGTACAGATGTATTGGTCACATAATCTGACCAGTGGATGTTTAGGATTGTACGGAGGCAGCGTTGATGGAAGCGTTCTAGGAGATGCAGGTGGTGGCGGTAGATGACCCATGATTCAGAACCATATAAGAGAGTAGACAGCACTATGGCTCTGTAAACACTGATCTTTGTACTTTACTTCAGGTGTTTATTACGCCAAACTCTTTTATGAAGCTTTCCAAAAGCACTGTATGCCTTTGCTAACCTGTTGTCTCTCTCCCCGTCAGTCTTACCATCCGAGGAGATGAGGCTGCCCAGGTAATTAAACTGCTGGACTGATTTGAGCTCTGATTGGCCAGTGGTGATATGGGGATGATGGAAGACTTCCTAAGGTGCAGGTTGATGGAGAACTTCCGTCTTCTTCAAGCTGACTTCCAGCCCAAAGAGCTCAGCAGCGTCTGCGAAGCAGGATGTTAAACGCTGCAGAGCTGCTTCTGTGTGGGCAACAAGGGCAGCATCATCAGCATAAAGCAGCTCTCGGACAAGAGGGTTTAAGGTCTTGGTGTGGGCCTTCAGTCGCCTTAGGTTGAAAAGGCTTTATCAGTATGGTATCAAATGCAGATACCATCCTGATCATCGAGGTCTGCGGTGGCCCTTTGGAGCATCCTGCTGAAAAAGACTGTGAGTAGGGTTGGTGCGAGAACGCAGCCTTGTTTCACATCATTAGTTATTAGGAAGGGCTCAGAAAGTGCATCACCATATCTGACTTGGTCGTGCTGATCCTCATGGAGTGAGATGATCATTTTAAGGAACTTAGGGGGACAACCTAAATGTTCCAAAATCTACCATAGACCTTTTCTGCTCACAGTATCAAAAGCCTTGGTGAAGTCGACAAAGGTTACATAGAGACCTTTGTTCTATTCCCTACATTTCTCTTGCAGTTGTCTGAGAACAAACGCCATGTCTGTACTGCCCAGGTTCAGCATGTTCTGGATATATTTGCTTTGCTCTGTTACACCCTGACAGGGTGGTCAGGACAAAGGGGTGTTCCTGGGTATTTCCTGGAGATTGTATATCGATAGGTGATAGCAAAGTTGGAAATGTAAGATATGCCCAAATTGTTCTAATAGGAATGAAACCTGTGTACCCCTATGTGGTTGTGAGCCACGCTGGTGATGGTACATGCCTTCGGTAGGGTCGTCCATGCCAGGCAGGTCAAAACCATAGGACCAGATACACTACATTCTTGGGCAGGATGAGCTCGTTAGCCTTCTGGCAGTCATCCTAGGAGAAGGACAACTCTAATCCCAAACCCAGGCAGATGGAGCTCGCTTTGCCCTGTAAGGCCATCCATCTAAGAGAAGGTCACTCTAATTAAACCTACGTCCTGAGGACCTCGCTACCACCGTCCAAGCTTGCTTGGCCCTATTAATGGGCCTTGTTAATGACCTGTTATTAAGACTATGAGGAAGGAGCAGCAAGATTAGCTGTTGGACATTCTGCTGAAGCTGGTATGGATCTGAAAAGTCATACAGTGACAGGACCTTAAAGAAGCAAAAGGAACCTCAAAGGTCATTAAGAGGCAGATCAAAACAGTGCAAGTTACAGCACAAATGCTTCAGTTTGGCTTTTAAACATTCTCTTAGATCAAGATTTTGAGAAACTGCTTGGAATAACTGTAATTTGAGTTATACAGTTTAGATTTGGAGTTTTACAGTAAGTTTAAATGTAGGGGCAGTAATTTCCTTTGATTTACAGAAATAAAGGCATAGGTTAAAAGCTTTACTTGTAAATAGTTGGGAGCCCTTAATTCCACTGTTTAAAGTTCAGGTCTTGCTTTACTTTATTCAGAGCTTGACTCTGCCTTCCAGAGCCTTCTTACCACTGTTCAATGCCAGTATCTAAAAGAGAAGAATAACTTTCCCTCAACCAAGTGTATACTTGGTTATTGTCACCCTGCCAGAGCTGACAGCTCTTTGGCTGGCCAGTCTGACTTTGAAAATCAACTGTTCTTATGTTCTCAGATCCATAATGCTGGAGTTTAGAATAGGCTGTAAATATTTTGCTGACCATACGTTGTTAGGAGCTTTGAAGTCTTTTTTCCCCCTGCAGTTTCACAAGCAGTCCTGGTGTGCTGTCTTGCTCAGCAATAATGTGCAATCAGGGCTTTTTGCTGGGAGAGAGGGTGGCAAGCTCCAAGCTCTTGTGGAAAAGATTAAGCGTTCAAAGCACGTCTTTCTTGAAATAAATGGGTCATTCCTCTGAAATCCAGTGTAAACAGGCTTTATTAAATCAACAGCTGAGAAGGCTGCAGAATGCCACCTATAAAGCAGCGTTTGTGTGGCTGTTTGATGTGTGGTGGCTGTGCGCACCTGGTACATGCGCTCGTAATTCGGCTGTTACATCGATCCCCTGCTTGCTCAGAACAAGACATGAGAAATGGAAAAGTTCATCTGCTGTAACCTTACTAGAACTTTGTAGGGATGAAACGGCTTAACTCCTGCCTCTTGGCTGACAGTGTAATTTTACAGGATTTTGTCATGTGTAAATAGCATTGATGTAAAGATCCTCAACAACACCTGTACAGGTAATGGCTTAGAACAGGTTGGGTTTGTGTTTTTTGTTTTGATGTTTTTGTTATTGTGAACTTTGACAGCAGTGCCTTGTAGGCTTTGGACCATGGTAGATTTTGTTGGAACTTGTTTGCTGTAGGATTATAGGAGTTGTTTCTTCATAGGTTAGTGCAGCATAGGGCATTGCTGAAGAAACTGAGCCTGCTTGACAGATAGGATGGTTTTAGAACCTGGGAGCAGTTGGGTGTCCAGTCCAGACAGCACAATTAAAAAAAAAAGAAGGTTGGAAAGTCAGCAAAAAGGTGCAGTTGATGCACTTTTCCTATTGCTTACTCATAGTGCAGGTGTTTTACATTTCCTTAGGAAAACTGTCCAGAAATGGCATTCTGTATTTTACTTGAAAACTTTAGAGGTTTGGAAGGCAATTCCACATGGGATGGGAGGTCATGTCCAGATAAGGACTGATACTTCTTTTCACCCCCACAGATATTTCTGTACACAGTTGAATTGCTGACCAAGAGAAAAAAAACAAAACAAGTATAAATAGATTTAGTGGTTTAAAAACTATGATAGAACATTCCTTGGGTTGCTTATTAAACCCTTCTGTTTATCATCAGTGTTTTGGTGTGTACCTGCTCTTAAGTCTTCCATGTAATGTGTACATTGTTGTGGCTTCTAATCCAGTGAGTTTCCTCCCTCTCTCAGTAGCTGTGTGAGAACAGGGTGGTTCATGTGGGAGGAGGAATGCAGACAGCAATTCCAGGCTGGTTCAGAGTTGAAGTGACAGTGGAACAGGAGAACAGGGAGGTTGTAGCCTTGGGAATCAGCTGTTCGAAGTGTAGATTTCTGCAATGAGCAGTTTCCCTGTTTCAACTCATTTGATAGTTCTTGTGCGCTAAGTAAAGTGGCAGTTTGTATTTTGTTGGAATTTTTTTTTTTTTTTTTAACAAAAAGTGGCTGATGGCGGGAATATACCAAGGTGCTGAGACTCAGGCACTTCACGAAGGAGCTTCAGCTGTTGTGGTTTTTCTCATTCTTTGTGTAAATCTGTGTTTGGGGGCTCGTGTTTCAGCTCAAATTGCTGGATTGAAATGTGCTTAAAAAACGTTAATAAACCGAAGTGTGATGTACTGGAGAGGAGGCGGTTACACTGCACAGCGTTAACCTGCTTGCTTTGGAGCAGAAATCACTGAAGGATGGTTGTTTTTCTCTCTGGCAGCTGTGGCCAGCCCTGTGCTGTGGCAGAAGGAGTGTGTGAAGGGGCCGGAGGTGTGGTGCCAGAGCATCCGCACGGCGTCGCAGTGCGGGGCGGTGAAGCACTGCCAGCAGAACGTCTGGAACAAGCCTGTTGTAGTGAGTACCCACTGCTCACAGCTCTTCCCCCGCCACCTGCAGCTGAGGTGGCTGCTTCCCACGTGCTGAGGAAGGTTTCCCAAGTCTCTGATTGGATTTAAGTGTTACATCTGGCTCTGCTTTGATTGCTGTGCCTTAATTTAGGTGCTAGATAAAGGTTGCTTTTCACTGCTCTGCCTTGCTCAACTTGTCTGCTGACTTCTCCCGTGACCTGTTGCACAATCAGGGAGCAATGTATGGAATGGAGCTAGTGGATTTCACTCGTTCCTCTTTATTGCTGACCCCTAATTCATGGAGTCCACTTGAGCAATGAGTTATTACGAAAACAGCTGTGTGCTTCTTTAGGTCTTTCTCAAAAGTTCGTGTTCCAGCATATGCTAAATTATGAAAGCCATGACAAATAGTGGTAGAAATGTTACGTTTAGTGCAGCCTTTCGAGTTGCATTTGCACTAAAGGTGAGGGCTGCTTTACTGGGTGTAGCTGTAGTTTGGGGTATTGTTTCACAATTTCTAGGAGGGCCAAGGGCATTTTACTTACAGAGGCATTCAGTCCACACTCGCTATGTCTGCTGAGATATTTCAGTTTAGGGGAAATTAGGGGAAGGGAGGAATCTCAGAGCACAGCTAAAATGAGGGAAGTCGCCTGGAATATTCTTAGGTTCTAGCAAGTGTGAACTCTGAAGAGTAAGGTAAAAGGTTCAGGAGAAGGCTTGTTGGGACAGTATGCTTCAAGGGACTGGGACTAGTTGAAATGAATAGGTGGTAGCATGCCAGCTTCTTCATGCCTTGTTGATTTACTGAAGAAACTGGAGCTGGGCATGCTTGAGATAGCCTCACTCTTTGTTTGAAACACCTCTTCCCACCCCAGCCTCAGCCAGTATTTCTTCCTTAATTTCCATTCTAAACGCAGTGCTTGGTGTTTGTGTTATTTACACCCTGCCCTTACAGGCACTTAAGTCTTTCTCAGAGTAACTGTCTGCTTCTCTCTCCAGAGCAGTATCCCCTGTGACTTGTGTAAGGAGCTTGTGACGGTGGCTGGCAAGGTTTTGAAGGATAATGGCACTGAGGTAAGCAGAGCTCCCTTTCTCCTCACCCCAAAACACACTTTGATTTCGTGGACCTAACAAGATCTCGTGATGAGGGGGTGGAACAGTTGGCTGTGTTGTTTTACTAACATAAGCAGCAGATGTTGAAAGGGACTAGAGTACATGGGAAAAGGCTTTTAAACAGCCTCTACTGGTTTAGAAATTAGCAAATTCTAGAGCCTCTCATGCTTTAACACATCCCTGATTGACTGTAGGTGCTTAATAAAATTGTTCTTGTGCCAATGGGCCATCAGCCTTAAAAGGTGGGATACTGCAGACTCTAGAAGTGGACAATTACACCAACTGGTCTTTGTTTGGTTTTGAGGGCACTTACTCCCTTTTTCTTTTATGAATCTGTGAGTACTTTGTATAAACAAGTCACTGTCCCCCTAGTCCGTAATTTCACTTCCTCCTCTTTAAATGTAAATGTTCTACTCTGGCAAGGCCTTGCAAGCAGTATTACGTATTTTCACTTTGGCAGGGTCTCATCAAAGGTCAGGACTGGGGAAAATAGACTTACAGTGTAAAACCTCAGTCTAGTTGTGCTTCCCACTGCCTGGGCCTATCTGAGTCCAAGGAGCTTGTTTTAGGCTTTGTATTGTGCATTTTGGCAATGGAAAGAGCATTTGAGAAAGGGATAATCTATCCATGCCTACCTCATCTTTCGCAGGAGGAGATCCGCTCTTACTTGGAAAAGACATGCGAGTTTCTTCCTGACCAAGGCCTGGTGTCTGAGTGCAAAGAAATTGTGGATTCCTACCTACCAGTTATCATGGATATGATCAAAGAAGAGCTAGTAAGTAGAAAATTTTCAACCACTGGATTTAAAAGTCACGCTCCTATGATGCCCAAATTTCTCTTCTGCATGGGATTGTGCATATGATCCTTCAATCCTGTGTGGATCCCTGCTGTTGCAGTGAGTAGTGTGAGTTTGAAGCCTGCTTCCTTGCTGTGAAACATTTTCCCCGTCTGTCACGTTTCAGCTGAATGACTCTAAACTTCATACAAAAGCGACGTGAGTTTGGAGCTTTATGAGTGTATCTTGTCCCCCCTAGGATAAACCTGAGGTTGTGTGCAGTGCCCTCGCCCTGTGCCAGTCCCTTCAGAAGCACCTTGCAGCCATGAAGCTTCAGAAACAGCTCCAGACCAACAAGATTCCAGAGCTGGATTTCTCTGAACTGGCATCCCCGTTCATGGCTAACGTGCCTCTTCTCCTCTACCCTCAGGACAAACCCAAGCAGAAGCCTAAGGTAAGGGTGCAGGGCTGTTCCAGTGTGGACCCTGTGTATAATCTTGGATTAAGTTCTACAGCTGTGCCCTTCGGGGGAAGCATTTGCCTCTCTGAATGTAGAAGCTGGTAAGATCTATGCCAGATTTGGAAACCTTCCCGCTGTGGTCTGTAACAAAACCAAGAGATTCTGAAGATTGGGTATCTTAACTGTTATCTCAGTTTTGAAGCCAAGTATGTACCTAATCTCCATCTAGTGGCTGGTGCACATACCAGCAGTAGCTTGTCTCTGTATTAGCTCAGGCTTTAAAGTATTCTACAGATTATTTGCTAAAGTTTGTAAATAGCTCAAAATAGCTTGTAAAACTCGGTAGTAACAGAAGCTTCTAAAACATGTTATGAAAAGTTACATCAACTTCAGTTTCCTTTCCTTCTTTGTCCAGGCGAGTGGGGATGTGTGCCAGGATTGCATTCAGCTGGTCACTGATGTTCAGGAAGCTGTGAAGACAAACTCATCTTTTGTGAAGTCTTTGGTTGCTCATGCCAAGGAGGAGTGTGACCGTTTGGGACCCGGAATGTCCGATATGGTGAGCTGTCCTTTTTAGTTGGAAAAAAATTGTTCCTGAATGCAAACACAAAATAGTTTGTTCAGGGCCTTAATCCCCTCTATTGTATTCTCTATTTAATAACACAAAGGGGATTGTGTTCTGTGTAGGATACACGGTATAATAGTTACACAGTATAACAGTAACACTGAAATTGTAAACTTGATGATGGTCAGGAAAGGTGAGGGGGGTGTATGGGACTGGGGAGGAGGAGAAAGACGCTCCAGATTGCTTCTAGCCCTTAAGGGCCTTTTTCACCAAAATGATCTGGCAGGGTAATGTGGTCCTATCAGTAGGGGGAGGACTTTTTTGCCCTGAGTGGAAGAGAAAAGGACTCCTCAGATAAGCAATTATTTGTGAAGTGATTGTGTAACCTGAAATGCTGTCTTGTATTTGGGACAAGCTCTGAAAGACAGCAGAATAGTTATTAAGTAGAGCAGGTAAATTAATGCCTTGAGATGTATTAGAAAATTCTAGATGAACTCTACAGCACAAGTGGTTTGATAGTCACAAGACTTTCTTTTCCCCCTTCCTGCAGTGCAAGACCTATATCTCTGAATATTCTGACTTGGCTATCCAGATGATGATGCACATGGTAAGATCAGCAGAATATAGTACTTGCTCTCAGTTAATTTTTCTGATTTGTGTAGCTAACTTCTTTGGAAACAGGGATCACGTACTGCAGTAAAGCTCTGGGGGGAGCCCTGTAAGTCTGGATGTTGATGCTTTGAACTTGGCATTTAATTGGATACTGATTTCAGTTTCAGAATGCTTTCTTTAGCACTTCCTTTCGTTTCACAGGGAATTCACTTCTGTGGTGCAAAAGGCACTCGAATCCTTTGAAATGTGGAAGATACATTACTGTGTTCCTTTATACTCTTTTTATCTCAGTCCTGTACTTACACCACTTCCCCCCTCCCCACCAATATTAGAGTATATTAGAGTTGTCTGTCACAGTGTTGCAAAATTAGTTCAAGTGTTGCTTCTTTCTGAAGCAAGACTAAACTTCCTTCTCCTGGAGCTGCTATCTGGAGGCCCCTGCTCTCTGGGCTCTTGATAGGACCCATGGAAAGGGAGTAGTACTGCACCAGCTCTGATCTTCTGCAGCAACATACGTTTCCCTCTGACCACCTCCATAGCACCTCTTTGTATGTGCTATGATCTCACAACCTTAAAAACAAACAAACAAAAAAGCCTTTCCTAGGGGATGCAGTCCCTAGATGCCACAAGTAACATAACAAACTACAGGTGAATTTCTGAGTAGAATATGTGGCCGACTTGAACCTGAATTTGGCAACACAGTGGCCTTTTTTTGTTTCCACTTGCTAAAGGCTACTTAGAAGCTCATCCTGTTTCTTAAGCATTTGTTGGGGAAGTCAATCTTTGTTCTAGCAACACTTGGTTTCTCATTTTGAGCATTGTAATGCAGTGTGTTGTTAGTACCTGAAATTGGATTATGACCACACCTTGCATCCATCTGAGTGTTGTCCAGACTCTTTGGAGGTAGTCTTTTGCCCAGGATTCCTTAATAACTGCAAATGAGTAATGCTGGTCAGCACTGTGTAATTAAATGTGAGTTATCAGTGCTAAGGAGGATCTTTGGGGTGGGGACTGTGTCATGTGCCATTATCTTCATGGAAAGAATATGTGCAGTTCCAAGTGCTTGACGTGTTTTCTCTCTTAACTGTTATCTTTAATTTCTCCTTTCTTCCTCTGTCTCCAATCTCCCCTGTCAACAGAAGGATCAGGTATGTGAGCACCTTGCCTGTGATGATAGCCTGCTTGTAGTTCACCTTTTGCTGTTAAAGGGCTTGTAGTTCACTTCTTGCTCTATTAGCTATGTACATGGTGTGACTGTACTCAGTGTTGACAGATACAAGGGATATTTATGTCATTAAAACAGAGAGACTCTAGGCCTCTTCCAGTGCATCAGTCCTAGCTCCAGCTCCAGATACCAGCTTGTGCTACAAAGATTTCAGCTTGATTACGCTTTGGCCAGTAGAGCAGGAAATGTGATCCCTCTCCTAGAAGAAGGACAGATGTGGACAAAGCAATGCCAGTGACTCCTGTCAGCTGCTGGCTTAAAGTCTGGGCTCAAAGGGGGTTGAGCAAACCTGTCCTGGGGTCTCTTCTTGGTTAACCTTTAAATCTAGGCCAAAGGTATAGATGTTTAAAGTGCATGAACTGAAAAGATGTGGGAGGCCTTTAGGCTCCTGCTTCCTGGAGCGATTTGGGCTTTTAATTCACCCAGACCTGTGAGACCTTGTGTCTGTCATCTCTCAGTGAGAGAACATGTGTGTATGTGGGTGTTGCTGTAACATTAATATCTAGAATTGCTTCTTAAAATGCATGAACCAAAGGGCTTGACTTAAAAGGTGCTGCCTGGAGTAGTCTGAAGCAGCACAGTGTCTTTGAGATGCTGCTTTTGCCTGTGCATGAGGTTGTGGCATGTGATGTATTAACTCTGGCATAAGCCTCTTCTGCAGGAAGCTTGTGACAGGGTGGGATATGGTCTTCTAATTACCTGTAGGACCAAGGGTCTCTTTTTTTAGCTTAAGTAGACTTCAGGTGGGAAAATTCAAGTTTTGTGTCTTGCCCTGTACAGCCTTTGTCACTTTGGGTATCATGTGGCCTCCTTAGTGCAGTTTGCCTCACGTCCAGCATTTGTTTTTGCATTTAGTAGTGTATGCTTCCAAAACCTTTGAGAAAGATTTGGAAAACCTTTTTAAAGACTTTGTTTCTGTTTGCTGTTCTCTTACTGTGAAAAGAACACCGGAAATACAGTTATTGCACTAAAAATGGTTAGGCTAAGGTTTTAACAAGCTTAACTTTTGTTTCTTGTAGGCTGTGTTCAGTAATGCGAGAAACTGTTTCTGTTTGCAGAACATGATGTTACTGGCAGCTTTAAAGAAGGTAGTTTGTGGATGAGGAAAGAAGTCCTTTTTTCTAGGCATTTCTGTCAGCTTTTGGGTGAACTCTGAAGTCAGGATAATTGGCCTCTTTGTGATTACTTAAAGCTGGGGAGCAGCTTTGTGGATGCAGGTCTAAAGTGATGCTGGTGGCCTGTTTCGGTGTTGGTAGCTCTTAAGTCAACTCCTTTTGAAGGGCTTTGCATAGTGTGGCTGATGGTAAATGGGGTTTTTAAGTGGGGTTTTTAACCTCTTCCTCTTTAAAAGGAACCACTAAATTTCACCTGGTAGCTGTCCTGCCTGTAACCATATCAAATGCTTTGGCAATACTTGGAGTAGAAGTAGTCGTGAAACTTCTGGTTGTGTTGGAGCCTTTTAAAAGTTTGTTCTCTGTTCCTGCTCACAGACTCTGTAGAAAGGGCAGAGTCTTCTAGACTTTAAAAAAATCGCTTATGCATCTTTTTCCAGCAACCAAAGGACATTTGTGCCATGGTTGGGTTCTGTGCTTCTGTGAAGTCTGTCCCCCTTCAGCCTCTGGTGCCAGCTCAAGTGGTTCATGAGGTGAAAATGGAGACTGTGGAGGTAAAATTGACTTTTTGTACTTATCAGCTTTGCTTTCCTTTTTGCTTTAGTGTAACAAACTGACAGAAAAATACGAACTTTTACGCACAGAATAATCCAAGTCTCCCTGCATATAAATTCCTGGCCTCCTCTTGTTTCTGATGGTGATTTGTGAAGTAGGAGAACTGTTTTATTTGTTAGAACAGCAGAGCCTACACTGAACCAAAGCTACAAGGTAATGCTTCAGGATTGAAATGGGAACTCTTGTTCCAGCGGTTCTGAACGACACCTCAAATGTGAATTGCTCAATTTGAGTTTTGCTTTATGTTTGAAGTTATGCTTCGATCCCTTTTAATAATGGGGCAGCACTCTGCTTGTGCAGGTGACAGATCAGAATCAGAATGCTGAAGTTCTGAGTTTGAAGAAGTGCCTTGGCTTCTTCAAAGGTTTCCTTTGCAATCAGGAGGGTACTCTCAATTCTAGGAAATTTTGTCCTCAGTTAATGTGTTTTAAAAACCACTATATATTTCCCTTGACTTCTGTCTTTGTAGAATTGCTTTTTTCTTTGTGTCTGCTGAATTCAACTCCCCTCCTTTAATACAGCCTGGGGATTGTAGTCTTAATTAGTCATACAAAGTGCCTGTTCATTCAGAAGGGCTTTTTACTGAGACCTTTGATGTTGGGCTTGAGTTCTGTGTGACCTTTGGAGTACAGCTGTAGGTGAAGGAGTGTGCTGCACGTGAATGCTGTTAAACTGATCTTTTAGGAACTGTCCCTGTCAAGTGTGGTCCAGTGCTGATTTACTGTTTGTGTGTTTCTTCTGTGTACTCAGAAGGCCTCGGTTCAAGAGAAGGCCTCAGTTCAAGAGAAAACTTTTTCCTTGTGTGAAATATGTGAGACCATGGTGAAAGAAGTGACTGGCCTCTTGGAGAGCAACAAGACAGAGGTGTGCAAGTGGTGGGCATGGTACCTCTTCCTAGGCTTTGGCTGAAAGGGGGCTGTGTTGGAGGGGGAAGGGAAGTTAATTTTATTGCCTGTCTTCATGACAGCAAAACTTCTGGGTGGGACAGAAAAGACACGCTTATGAAATTTCTGTTCCTCCTTTGTGCTTCAGGAGGAGATTGTGCATGAAATGGAAGTGGTCTGCCGCCTGTTCCCAGGAAGTGTCAAAGACCAGTGCAAGGACTTCATAGAGGTCTATGGCCAGGCTGTCATTGACATGCTCTTGGAGGCAACAAATCCCGAAGCTGTGTGTGTTATGCTGAAATGCTGTGCAGCCAACAAGCTTCCACAGCAGCCAGGTGGGTAGTGAGGAGTCTGGTGTTCAAAAGGAGCTGGTTCACCTGGGATGAGATCTCTTTTGAGGACGCTTTGCTGATGGCTGCCTCCTTCTGCTTGGAGGGGAACTACCTAAGCACTAATGTTTGGTTTGTGTTTTTATTTTCCTTCTCAGTTGTAGTGAAACCTGCAGGTGGCTTCTGTGATATCTGCAAGATGGTGGTGGCTTATGCAGACAAAGAGCTAGAGAAGAATGCCACGACAGCTGAAATCGAAGCTTTACTGGAAAAAGTGTGTCACTTCCTGCCAGAGTCTGTCAGTGATCAGGTAAGGAGTTTGGGCAGGAGGCTGACTAAAAAGCAGTGGTCTTGTTGAGGGTTGGGAACTGTCCTTGTTGATTTGTTGTGTTTACATGGGTCCTACAGTGACAGTTATGCTTAACCTCATTTTCTGTGTGTTTCACCTGATATTTTGTCTACATGCTAATTTTAGGTCCATCTCTCAAGTGTCTCTACTTCTGCTGTAAATGACCAGGTACTCATAACAGAGGTCTCTGTGTTTGGCCAAATGCCTTGTCCATGGCTGGAGACAAACTGTCCTCAGGTGCAGCAGGGACTGGCTTCTGTCCAGCAACCTGATCCTTCCCAGGTTTTTCCCCTTTGTTAGCACAACAGCTTCTAATGTGCAGCAGAACAAAAAAAGAGGGAACAGGCTTGATCTGAGCCAGTGGAATGACCTCACAGGCCTTGCTGTGTGGCAGCCTGTCTTCCAGTCAGGACAAGGCAGATGGAGGTGAACAGAAGGGTCAAACATGGAGTCTTGGAACACTTTGGGTTGGAAGGGACCTTAAAGTCTGTCTGGTTGTAACCTCCTCCCATGGGCAGGGGCATCTTGCAGAGCATTTGGGAAAACTAGAGAGCAGTATCTCTTGTTGGTTTTTACAATAGTCTTCTCAGCTAGAAGCTGGGAGAAATTTGGGGTGCAGAGGGTTTTCTCACTTCCCATCCTTGGGAGTTGGCAGTCCTTTGAATAGATGGAGGCTTTTAAAGACCTGAATTGATTGGCTGGATTGTTGTACTAATTTGCAGTCAGGAAAGGTTTGCCTGGAAATCCTCTGAGAACAGTGGGTGGGAACAACTGAAGGTTTTATTTTTCCCTGAACACTGATCCTGTTCAGGGGATTAATGGAGTAATTGGAAGTAGGCTGGCTTAATTCCATTGAGACACCTGTGGGACCACCACTATCAAGATTTACCTGGAAATCTTATTAGGTGGCTGCTGAGTGCCAGCAAGTGGCAACTGCTTGTAAGTTTACCAGCAATAGAATATACAGACTTAAAGCAGCTGTGGAACAGCTCTTCCTGCTGCAAGGCTGTTTAATAGCTGTGCTTGATTTATTAATGGTGCTGTTAGTCTCTGCTGAGAGCAGCATCTTCCTGAGCTCTGGAGACGGCCTCTCCACTAGAGGGAGGGAGAGAGACTGTTCTTGATGGGAAGTGCTCCTGCTGCTGCCTGATCTGAAAGGAATAGGAACTCCTTGGGTAAAAGTGCTTGGGAGTTGTTGCTGCTTTGCTGTTGTCCTGCTCAGGATGTTTGTCTCCAGCTGGTTCCCTGTGCTTTCCTCTTGGGACAGCAGTGATCTCCACAGTCAGAGACTAAGCTTTGCAGTCAAAGCTTCTCCTGCTTGGTTCTTTTCCCTGTCTGTCCTGTTTGGTTCTCTTCCTTTTGACCTTTCCCTTCTCTCCTCATAACCTGTCTGCAGACAGCTGCAGACAGGTATGAGCTGGTAAAAACTGTGTGGTAAGTGCCATGCTGAGTCCTTTTCCATCTGCAGAGCTCAGGCCTCTGCTTTATCCCTTTGGAGTGTGCTGTTGAGGTGTTTGGGGTAGCCTGCCTGCTGCAGACCACATATTCCTCTTCTTTTGGAGGCTCTAACAGGAGAATCTCTCAACCTGTGCTTTGTTACAGTGCGTTCAGTTTGTGGAACAGTATGAACCTGTGGTTGTGCAACTCCTGGCAGAGGTGATGGATCCCACTTTTGTTTGCACTGTGAGTATTGCCTTTGATTTGGTTGAGTGCAGGCTTTAATACAGTCCTGTGTGCCTTCCAGTGCCCAGCACATGGAAACTCTGCTGGAATAAGAATCAGCACACTGAATGCTTGGAGCAAATGTGGTTGTGCAAGGCCTGGGGCTCAATGGACAGCTGAGTGCCAGCCCAGTGCAGGGAATGACAAAAGGAAAGATCTGCCACTGCTGAGCTTCAGTGACAGGGTGTGGTGTGCCCTGAATGTGGTGGGAGGTTAAGTGGCACTTCTTGAGAAAAGTCCCTCTCTGTTTTTTGAAACTTGATATGAAAAAGGAGTTGTGGCAACTTAATTCTTCCCTGTGTCAGATGCCAGCTTCATTGCTGCTCGTTCAGCTTCTGCTGTGACCTCTGTGAGGGCTCCTGCAGCTGCCTCAGTGGAGCTTCCACACTCACTCAGGTGTAAGGATGGCCTTGAGATCTCAGGGTGCAGTTAGAAAGGTGCTGACTCTCTTGCTGTTCTTTTCACAGAAACTCGGAGTCTGTGAATCAGCTAAACAGCCTCTCCTGGGGGACGATGCTTGTGTCTGGGGTCCAGGTTACTGGTGTAAGAACATGGACACTGCTGCTCAGTGCAATGTACGTAAAGCAGGGCTCTGTCTCGAGCTTCCTATTGATCTTTGGTAGCTCCTTAATGGCCACTTTCAGATTCTACCACACTTGGAAGTGGGTATATTCCAGTTTAAAAAAGCAGTAGGGTGCTGGCTTGATTAGAGGGTCTTTCATAGGCTTTAGCTTTCTCAAAGCTGACTTTCCTCTACATTTTGTTCCTGTCCCCACCTGCCTGCTGGTATTTCAGAATTTAAAGTACAGTGTCAGCTTTATATGTAGTCAGTGGTCCTGCAGCAAACAGACCATGTCTCAAGATCTCTCATCAAGCTCTAAAAATTGGCTTCCAGCATT